>NW_026267162.1:1350494-1352986 GCF_000697945.3 Frankliniella occidentalis
CCCCCCCTTTCCTCTCTCCACCTCTTCGACTTCATCCTGCTCCTCCCCCTCGTGCTCCTCCTGCCTTCTTTGTTTTCTTTATTGTGCATGTCTCTATTACCGTCTAATGGTCAAGACCATTCGATTGGGGCAGCGCGGCGTACCTTGGCTGCATTATAACTTGTTTGCCTCATCGGCCGCCTAATTTATGCCGTGTATTGGTTATGAAAGCCGTTCTCCCGATGGAGGGAAAAATAAAGACAGGCAAGGCATTCCCCCGTTACGCGAGGAATGTTCAGAGAACGACATATTTTGTAAAACAATGCCAATCGCTGTCGGTAAGAAAAATTTGGTATGAAATCTGTGTCGAGCTCTGTCAAAAAGCAAAACAAAAGGACTTTTTCGTTTTTATTAAAATTACACAGCCATAGAGACATTATGCTTCTGCCGACCACCACCATCAGATTTGCGAGGGAACGGCATGGAGATTGACTCTCCTCCCCACTCGGGGTCGTTATTCTGGCGCTACGCTACGCCCCGGCTGTAACAAGCCGTCTCGATGGGGGGAGGGAAGGGGGGCACGCCACGCCACGCCCGGCTACACGAAAATCGCCCAAAATCAGACCACGCTGCACACAACACTGCTCACCGCAGGCAGAGCGGCGGCGGCGGCGGGCGCGTGGGGGGCCCACCCGTGAGCCGGGCAGAGCCGGGCGGACACGGCCTCCTCCGCCCCGTGTGGGGCCGGTGGGGCCCGCCAGGCCCCCACGCCCCGGCGGCGGTCACTTCGGGTCAGTCCGGCGCTGCCGACCGCCGGCGCTGCCCCGCCCGCCCTCATCGGCCCCATCGGCCGCTGGACGTCGATGACGTCACCCCCCCTCCTCTTACCATTTCTCTCCAGTGTCCAGTCCAGAACCCTTTTCGGCCGCCGTGGACAGCCCGCGAGGTAGGCAGCGCGAGACAGACAATGCTCTCGGGAACGTTGGGTTGCCTACCTCGCCGGCGCTTGCACCACACCCGTGAACGGACCGTCCGTGAGCGGTCTGCTCGTAGGGAAAGACAAGACTACCGAATCTCTGCGTCGTTTATTTCACTTATTTCAAATTTTTATTTCAAACTATAACTCTTTGGTTTGATCTTTCTATCGACAATGGAGATTTCGGTTGGAAGTGCTCGGTGGCTGAAAATGATTACACGCTGCGGTGGAGGAATCTACTTTCTGCTTGGAAAACCAATCACCTTTTGCCGCCTTACTTTTAGTTCGCAAGCCGTTCTAAGCGTTCAGTAGGCGCTTTTTAATAATATTCCTTCTGTGCATTGACTGTTCTCCCTCCCCGTGTGCCTGCAGTGAAGCCGCCGGAGGTGTGGGGGCTGCGGGACGTGACGCTGCGCGCGCGGCGCCGGCTGCGGCTCGTGTGCAGGACGCAGGGGACGCCGCTGCCGGCCGTGCTGTGGTACAAGGACGGCGTCCGGGTCACCCCGAGCAGACGGGTGCGCGTCCAGCACAACAAGTAAGTAAGCATTGCGCGTAGGATGGCGAGGTGATTCCTGCCCGAATAAACAGAATAACTAGTATCTCATCCCCAAAATTGACGATTATCCTTAAATTCGTAGTTTGAAGTGTAGGCTAGAGATTAGGATTGTGCTTCCTTACCCACGAGACGGTGGATAATGTAATGTTTGTTACGAGCCGCTTCGCTGGCTGTGAGGAGTAAGCGGAGCTCCTCGTCCCCGTCTGTCGGCACCGAGTCCCCGCCGGTCCCCGTCCAAGCGCCTCACCTACATACCGACTCACGCACAGGTGCGACGGCCACCCCCGCAGACGCCCGGCCCCGCCAGGTCCCGCCCGCCCCGCCACCCCTCGCCACGCCCCGCCCTGCCCAGCCGGTTCAGCCCGAAATATTCCCCAGCCTTGGCCGGTTGAGTTGAGTGTGGCCCAGGGCGCCCAGAGCAGCACACACAGAGGCGGCCTCCCCCAACCTGAGCAACAGGCTCTCCTTAACTTTTTTACGCTATGGCCGTAAGATTTTTTTTTGCTATAGCTCTAAACCCAGCCCACGTAGAAGAGCTGCATACTATGTGCGATGTATATTTTGTGTCCAATCTAAAAAGCGCCTAAAACGCGTGTCGGCGCCTCATATGCGCGTACATGCGCCTAAAATGCGCGTTTCAGATGGGACATATAATACGGTTTGAATGCAGTCTGCTCCATTTTGCTACCTGGGAGCATTTGAATAAACAAGTAAATAGAGGGGATAGTGTGACATAACTGGCGAACTCTTTTATCCCGGCCGATTGCATGCGATGCAATTTGACTTGGTCGCGCGCACGCACCCCGCACGGAAAAAAAGAGCTAAAAAAGTGACTGGCCAAAGTGTCTTAAACAGGTACCTGTCCTCGCCCAGCGGTTTTGTCCGGGTTCTACCTTTGATTGGCTTCGTTGATCGGCTGAGTTGTGTGGGAACGGGATTTCCCCGCATAGCATAGCAACTCTTCCCCGTTCTCATTTGCTC
>NW_026267162.1:1353186-1357093 GCF_000697945.3 Frankliniella occidentalis
CCCCACTTCCCCTCTCCCCTCCTCTCCACCACGGCCCCACACACTGCAACAGCCCATCGACGTACTCTGTAGCGAGGCGAGAGTTGCAAATCCCTCAGGGATCCCTCCCTCTCTGAGGGTAGGGGTATGAGGGGGTATCAGTAACAGTCGTCTCTCTTCTCTTTGTGAGCTCATATTGACCACGTTTTTTCATCCAATATGCCGACGGGTTAACTACTCTACATTTACCTCCCTATATCGTGGCATTCACTGTGCCGTTATGGCACACGAAATTCTGTCTTTAGTGAGCATATTTTGCCCCTTCCCGGTATTTTCTTACCCGCATTAGGGATGGTTCAGAAGTACGTCCGTTTCCAAAGATTCGTTCTGCAAATCGTGGGCGCTTAGCGCCTGCGAGAGTCAGGATAGGCCGCCCCGCAGTACACGTATGCACTGCAGGACCGAAGTTGCGTAACTACCAGGCGCTATGAGAGCCTTTCAAGGCTAAACTTGGCAGTTTCATAACGACAAACGACGGACTTGTACACTCTGGCCGTTCCTTTGTCGCGTAATACCAAAGACCAGGTATTTGACTATTACTCGAGTTTTTACGTCCTCCGCGGTTTCGATGCCTCGAAGCGATATTGCAGAGGGTAAGGTGGGGGTCGCTTTGCGCGCCTTACGGGTGCCTCCGCGGCCTTGGGCTGGTAAACACAGTGTAAACACAAACCCTCACACACGTCTTTTTTACGACGATAGCGGTAATCGCAGTTTCGGCGCGAATCGCTTTGCCACTCGCGTTTCATTTCGCACCCACACATCCGCTGACGCTATATTCTCAGACTTGCGGTGAGGTGCGGTGCCTTGACTGCCGCCCCACCCCCCACCCCCTTTTTTCCCTCCCTGCTTCCTCTGCATGTTCGGTCGGTCGGAAATGAATGAAAATAATGAAATAAGTTAGCTAAAAGTGTTTGTTTTTTATATAATAAATAAACTGCCCTGTTGCAGGAAGAAGTCGGCGCTCATCATCGCCCGGGTGAAGCCGTCGGACGGCGGCCGATACGAGTGCAAAGCAGTGTCTGTGATCGGGCGGCAGGACAGCGCCTCGGCGGCGGTCAGCGTGCAGGTGGACGCCCGTCAGGACAACAGTGAGTGTTTCAAAGACCATCCCACCGCTACCCCGCCTCACACCACTAAATTTGTATTTTTTGAAAACTGTACGCACTTAAGCATTTTTGCACCTACCCTCTGTTGCGTATTATTTTAGAAGCAGTTGTTTATAGCTGCAAATGTTTTTCCAAATTTGTTGATAGTTGCGTAATTGAACAGAAACACCTTAGGTACGCACAAAAATTGTAGATAACAATTTAGTGTGCTTTTCAGAGTTAGTTATGTGTATTGTGCACTTCTGAAACTTATTGAAACGTCCATAGATGTAAGTGTAAGTTTCCCCCTTACTTTAACGTCGACTTTTTCGTGGCTGCTTCTCGTCCGGCCGGTCGCATCCCCGCTCAAGCGATGGCGCCCTTCAGCCTCACCCCCTCCTTCTTTTTCACTGTGGTTGCGACAGCGGCCTGTGGCCGGGTGGCGTCGGCGTCGACGCGTCTGAATCGCCCACCCCTGCCGCGCCCGGCCCGCCCGACACGAGAGTTCCGACTCTTTCCCACCGCAGCCCCACACCAGCGCGTGCGAGTGAGGGGGGAATATGAGCGGGCGTCTCATTCATTCTCCTGCCATCCTCTACATTGTTGCGGGGGATGGAGTGGGGCAAGGGGTGGGGGGTGAGGGGTTGGCTGCCCGGCCGACAACCTGCTGCTCAATAAAAACAAACTCTCTTGTGTGTGTGTTGCAGCGACTACACTCTGGCCGTTGGTCGGCCGCGGCTGTTTTTTCGATGCGTACTGCCTCAACGGCGGCACCTGCACCTATTACGACACGGTCGGAGAACTAGTCTGCCAGTGAGTGCTCTATGGTGATGTGCTCTGCACCCACACCGTCAACAAGAGAAGGCTCTCTCACCCACTGCTAATTCATCCGCTATCGTTTTCTTTTTCCAGATGTGCTGAAGGATACAAGGGGCAGCGATGTGAGAACAAAGACGTGATAAACCGCGGCAGTATGTACCGCCCCCTGTCATACTTCTGTAAACTAGGCATTTCCAATTCCTACTATTGTTAGAGCCACGGCGCATCGCTCACCACACCAAAGATTATGTTAATGCTGGCCAAAATGAGATTTACTGCTGTACAACCTAGCGCGGAGTTGATAAGGACAGTGTAAGTGTTGGCTGCCCTGGCTTTAAATACTTATTTATCTAATTCATAATATGTTCCATTTTGTTTTATATGTTGTACAAAATTAGGCCTTTCCAACTTTTATAAATATTGTTGTTATCATTTGTATTATTAATGATAATTTTTATTTTTATTTGTGATCTCTTTTGGATAGTGATGATTTCTTGAACAACCCCCGAGTTCATATGAGTTCTCTCTTCATCGCTCAGTCACCTAGTTTTCAACTGTTTCAAACTTAAATCTGATGTGATAACAATGCCCAACTTTCAGCCCAGTCAGCGTTCCTAAGTGTAATTTTAATAATGAAACACTGAGTATATTTTGTTATTTAGAAATAAGTAGTCAAAGTTCAGAGTAATTCCATGTTTATGTGACTCGCGTGTTGAAATGTAGACATGGGCAATAACTTTTCTACTGTAAATGTTAAGTGGTTGGTTATCAACTTCTGTGGTGTTTTCATTTACTTCACAACGGCACCTAGTACTGAAGGATCTATTCAGTCCCAATTTATTGGTAATTTCTAAAATAATGCTCAGGAAATCTTAGTCTGGCTTTTTGTAAGCTATTTTAAGTGATATGCACTCCAGACTGCAATTGTGGAGGGAAAACAACATGTCAGTAAATCAACGTTGATAAATTTATTACGCTGAGAGAAAAAAAGACTTACCAAGAGAAACAGAAAAATGGAGTGGCTTTGGCACCAATGTGTGCACACAACACGCTGCTTGTCGGCATGGAACTACCTGTATACTTCTTTATGACTATCTGGGAGGGGGAGGGTGGGAGAAAAGGAAAGATTGCAATGCTAACCTTAAAATTATTTATGGCAATCAATGTGAAAGTTGTACGTGACCGAAGATGATGTTTGTACATACATCAATGAATGAGTGAGAAGAATGTGCATTTACCAAAATAAACCAGGTACAAAATATCCTGCTCCGGTGTTTCCTTCCACCTCCTAATCAGAATAAACGAACAGCATACGTATTTTGTTGTAAATTGATAGAACTAAGGGGCAATGCTGGAAAATGTGGTACACTGTTAAAAAAAATTGTGAAATTTCACATCAGAATCAGTTGTAAGATTGCAAACGTGGTTGGGAAATTTCATTACATTGTCAATTTTGCAATTAGTTATTAAAATTCATAACGGTTTTCTAAAAATTCAAATCTGTCTTCTGAAAATTAGGAAACATTTGTAATTTTACAATTTGCAATTGTAAAATTGTGATCATTCCATCGGAAATGTGAGATTTGATTGTAATTTTCCGATTGCAGTTTGTAATTTTGCGAAGTAAAACCAAATGAAACAGGACTTGCACAAGTCCACCATCAGGTTTTCTACAGTACAACGAACCTCCACACCTATAAGCCCGTTGTGACTTGGGACTTTCATACGACAAATCAAAGACTGTACTTCAGAGAACTGCCGCCAAATGGCGTTGTGGTGAGCCCGTCTTTTCCAAGAGCAATTATTAGTATTTAACTAAAATTTGCACAACTGACATGTATTTTTGTGCGATATGATGTGTAACACAATGCTGTAGCTGGATACGCATTTTTTTTTTTTGAGCAAAAAAAGTCACGCAAGTGCCCCAAATGATTGGTCTAATTCCAGCGCGCGCCGGTCCCCGC
>NW_026267162.1:1361540-1362704 GCF_000697945.3 Frankliniella occidentalis
ATTGCGTCGATTGCGTCGATTGCGTCGATTGCGTCTCGAAAAAGTACAGACATGACCTTTGGATGTGGTCATCTGGTGAACTAGATGTTCAGATTAACTTTCGGAAAAATGTTGCTGCAAAACTTATGCGGCTTTGTTGGGGTAGTTTTTCTAGGTTGCGTCGAGGATTCGACCTTTTTTTTTGTATAAGAAAAATTGACAGTAGTATTTTTCTAAGACGATTTTATTATACAAGTCAGGTCAATCTGCATGTGACGCTGGAGGGGTTCCATAAATGAACTCAAAATTATTGATTACACACTCTTACCATTTACTAAGAATCACAACAGAAATTTACACAGCAGTGTTGCTCTTTCCTTCCTCCTACACAGTAGAAGCCACTATGCCATCCTGTTGCAACACAAAATGGAAAGCAATCATTGTACACAATCACGCTGTAATTTTGAGCAGTTTCTGTTATAAAGAGTTACCCTTGTACAAATTATAGTGTAATATATACATTCAATATATTGGGGCTTTATAATAAAAAATAACTGTACAATTTATCTAAATATTTGCATGAGACAAACTTCAGTTTGCCCATGAATAAAGAACTAACATGACATTAAGAACTATACAACAAGGAGTTTCATACGGCAAGTTACAATAATGGACATACATTTACACAAGTCTAAAATATACAACTGGTTTACTATGTATACATTTATATATTTTTCATATTTCTTTGTAAGTTTATATAAATTATTATATAAGAAATTTTTGATAAAAACAGATATCTAAAGTGATGTATTGCTTAAAGAGGAAAATGGCAGATTCATTGCAACATCTGTTTTTAAACAGACACTCATAAGACCTCTGCCTGGTCAGATTTTAAATACTAATAACAAAAGTAAGCGTAACAATTAAAGTTCACAATTTAATGGCAAAACAGGAGTATGTATGGCGAGAGTCATTGGTTAAGAATTTTAACTGAGGGTACAGAGTAGAGGAAGAGATAACCAGTGTTCATTTTAGGAAGTAAAAGCCTAACAAAATGTATTACTGTTAAGATTAAAATAAATGAAATTTTCAAAGACTTAAGTCTGGGGTGATTCTGAAGTTTGAATTTTAACAATGAGCAACTATATTCACAAATGATGTGTAGCAATGGGGAACATCTGGTAG
>NW_026267162.1:1373804-1374249 GCF_000697945.3 Frankliniella occidentalis
CCCCCCAGCCATTAAACAAACTGGGCGAGACTGCAAGTTAGATATGCTCACCCAGACCCAGGTGCATTTCTGACCTACCGGCCTGCGAGAGAGCGGGACAGAGAGTGGACGTTAGAGAGAGAGAGAGAGCACCCAACACGACTGACCAGGACATTGTGATTGTGAGCAACGACCCCATTCAAGTCGGAATGCAAGGAGTAACCAAGTGCCGGGTGTTTGGGGCAGCAATGTGTAGACGTGAGTAATCAGACTGGAGAACTTTGAAAGGGAGGCAAATGCTGGAACCGCCCATTCCACCCAGAGGTATGGAGCGGCGCGGGGTGTTGCTGGTCCAGGAGGCAAGCCTGCAAGGGCCTGGCTGGGCGCTGGCTGGGCTGGGCGCTGGCTGACTGGGCTAGGCTGGGCTGGGGGTCCCCGCATGGGGTCCCCGTGGGAGGGGGGGAGG
>NW_026267162.1:1381469-1381949 GCF_000697945.3 Frankliniella occidentalis
ACAAGCTGCTGATTACTACGTATCATCTGCTAAAAACCCTGAACCGCGAATAGACCATATTTCAGGTGAGATGATTACAAGAACCAAATAATACCAGGACACCGGAAAAGTAATGCGCATACTTCAAAAATAATCCGCCCTGTGCCACTCTCGGTATTAGATCTTCAACTTCAAAAGGGGTTATCACGACTGCTACTCCTCTGGAAAAGTCAGCAACGCGCAAGGGCGTGGTAGGAGGCGCGCGACCAGAATGTGTCCGGAGGGTCCTGAGCCAAAAAGTCAAAGGGGCGCACTCTGCAAGATGGGTTGCATGCACCACCGCCGGGGATGAGGGGGGGGGGGGAAAAGCACAAAAAGCAGAAAGGGGCGAGACGGGAAAGTGAGAGGCACACATTACTTCATCTCTCACAGCAGAGACTGCTCCTCGTGCATAAAGCAGCTAATTGAGCTCGTCCCGAGAGGGGAGGGGAGGGGAGGGGA
>NW_026267162.1:1381999-1382925 GCF_000697945.3 Frankliniella occidentalis
CATTGAATTGTGTAAAAAGTTGCTAACAAAATTTGTAAAATTACAATCGATTTTTTAACACTGTATCTGCCGGAGTGGCCAGCTCCACTTCGCCCCGCCGACAACTCTGTTCACCAGGGGCCGGACCTCCCTGGCCTACCTGTGGGGTTTGGTCGGGCCAGGCCGACCAAAATGTTACTCAGCGCTTTTGTACCGACATAATGATGTGGCACCGTAACTACACATTGAAAATTAAACCGTAAAAAACAAGCGCAATTTACAGGTTGAAGGAGGCATAACATTTGTTCTTTTGTCAATTTGTGTAGTAAATCGCCCTCTATCTCCGAAACGTTTCAGGATAGGGCAGAGAAGTAGAAGTACATTGTGAATCAAATAGAGGCTTTATCAGCTTAACGATATTAAGATCTGAGCATCTGAACATATTAACCGTTGCATTTTCATTGTATTTACACTTTGGTCATGATTTTTATTTATGAATGCGTTTAAATTTGGCAAAAAAGCCGACCGGAACGTTTAAAAAAGTTTTTCCATCGCTTCAGTTTGATGGAAAGCAGAGATCCGTGGTTTCGCCCGATCCCAACTTTTAAAAATACCATAGACCATGATTCTGTCGATCGTTGTCGCGATCCCGGATGTTTTGGTCGTCATTTTAGCGAATATCAGGACATTCAAATGTATAACCATAAATATACTATCAAATATGATGCGAAATGCACGTGTTAATATGTTGGCATGTTCAGATCCTTAAGCTGATAAATCCAGAGTGAGAAAATTTATCTCAGCCTCCGGAGAGCTATATTTTTGGAGTCAATAATCCCGCGATCCTGACAGCAAGAAATCTCACCAATCCGGTTCAAAAGGGTCAGGCAGATCGTTTTGTAAAGGGGGATAAAGGGGGATAAAGGGGGATAAAGGGGGATAAAGGG
>NW_026267162.1:1393770-1398246 GCF_000697945.3 Frankliniella occidentalis
GGGATGGGGGAAAGGGGAGGGTGTCTCTCTCTCTCCACCTGATGACCTTGGCTCGGCGGAGGTCCCCATACCCCATACGCGGTCCTCTTCCGCACAACGCCGTGCTTTGCTTACCTGGTACTTTCGGATGGCGGTGAGCTGCTCCTGCGTCGGCTCCTTGTCGGGTTCGTTGTTGTTGTCCGGGGGCCGCGCGGGCAGCTGCGGCGCCGGCGCGCGGTTCACCAGTCGCCCGTCCTCCTCGATGCGGAGGTGCGCCCTCGGCGGCGGCACTGGCTTCACCACCGACCCGTTGACCCCCGTGCCCGTCGTGCCCTGCGGGAGAGACGGAATGTTATATTCACTGTTAATCAATTTGTGGTCTTTTGTGGCGACACTTCGAAAAAGAACAATTCTCCTGTGACTCTTTTGTTTGCGACACATGCCGTTTGACCTCTGCGTGTGAACGAAACGGTGATAATTTTGTGTCGTTTTCGGTCACACACGGAGCTTCTGGAAACAAAATTGTCGTCGAAGAAGGTTACCATACTAGATAAAGGAGGAGGAGATCTACAGTCAGCCCATTTCCATAAATTGGAGCGTCGCCGATTTAAGGTGACATGGGACCTTCGCAATTAAAGTTGTAGCGGGAACTGATATGGAATCAAATTTGACAACATTGCGCGACACTTTTGAAAGGTGACTTCTCTTTTTTGTTGCCTCAAATGAGGCGACAACTGGGACAAACATTTAGCTAACTAAATCCAGCAAAATTATGTTTAAATAACAGATGTAAATTCTTTGCAACGATAAATATTTCACCACAATTTAAACCTGTTATTTTATTGTTGCATAAAATAGCTAAACCAAATATATCTGTTGATTTAGTTTGCATCGCAACCACCTTATTATTTTGTGACAAAAATGGTAAGTTGCCACAAAGATGACAAACTTGTTGCCTTTCCAGCTTCTATTATCAAAACTTAGTTACATTTCACACCCTTCAATTTACAGTAGATGCACGCCGCGCGGCCAACGCGCCGCACCACTGACACATCCACCGTGCTCGTGGCCACCATACCAGCGCCAAACGCGCAGGTTGGGTTGAAAAGAGGGATTTGGCGGCACAAAACGGCGCGCACAGGGCTGGGCCACGGCGTCGCGTCAAGGCGGTGACATGTAAATTGGCCACTCCAGCGGCCAATCCTCCGCCGATACGCGGCGCTCAAGCACACTAGCCCACGGCACGGCTAAAAGCAGGGGTCCGTAACTTAACATTTAAGGACCTCATAACGTTTTGTTAATCGTTAGTGTTGTACCCGATAACTGATAACGCCTACTATGGCACTTAACAGATACGTAAATAACATATAACTTTTGTTTAAAAAAATAACTGTTATGGATTTATCAAATATTACTTTGATAAGTGTTCAAGTGTTATGTTCTATTTCATGCCTGTGCGATATAAGTCACTAAATAAAGGGAAGCCGCTTTTAACGTTAAATGAATTGGTTACATATATAATGTTAAGGGAATAACAGATTACTTATTTGTTACGTATCTAACTTAACTTAAAGTTTTATTTGCGACTTTGTTATATTATTTAACAAACCGATCATGTTCGTTATGTTAAGTTACGGACCCCTGGCTAAAAGCAGCATCATCCCAGCCCAGCAGCGGCTCCGGCACGACCCGAGCACCACGACGGCGGCGGCTTCAGTCCCTTGTCACGGCGTCACCAGGGCGGCGCCAGGCCGGCGCCGCACCACGACAAGCCGGGCTCTCCACTAGGCTCCTCTCAAAGGCACTCCAGGCACTCGTCAAAGCCACCCCACCCTCCCCTGGCCGCTCAGGCAATGGGATCGATCATGCACCACATTGTCGGCGCGGCTGCACCGAGCCAGCCGCGGGCCCGTGGCGCGGCCCGTGGTGAGGCCCGTGGTGGGGCCCGTGGTGGGGCCCGTGGTGAGGCCCGTGGTGAGGAGGCCCGTGGTGAGGAGGCCCGTGGTGGGGTTCGTGGAGGGGCTCGTGGAGGGGCTCGTGGAGGTGCTCGTGGAGGTGCCCGTGGTGGGGCCCGTGGTGGGGCCCGTGGTGAGGCCCGTGGTGAGGCCCGTGGTGAGGCCCGTGGTGAGGCCCGTGGTGAGGCCCGTGGTGAGGCCCATGGTGAGGCCCATGGTGAGGCCCATGGTGAGGCCCGTGGAGGTGCCCGTGGTGAGGCCCGTGGTGGGGCCCGTGGAGGGGCTCTTGGAGGTGCCCGTGGAGGTGCCCGTGGAGGTGCCTGTGGAGGTACCCGTGGCGCGACCCGTGGCGCGACCCGTCGCGTGACCCGTGGCGGGGTCCGTGGCCCAGGAAACGACGGGGACGGCTGACTCCATACGGTCGACGTGGCACCGCGACTCACTCTGCGACGCGCGGCGGGCGGCGTCGCGGCGATGCGGACCCTCCGGGCGGTTGGGGCTCCGGCTGCCCCTGCGGCGACAGTCGCGGCCCCTGGGGGGGCTCCTAGGGCGGCCCTGGCTGGCACAGGTGGCGGCGTAGGGGAGCTGGCCGACGGGGGCATGGCACCGCATGGCACTCTACGCCCTGCACCGCTACTGCTCGCACCTCCACGCAGACTGAACGGACCGCGAACCCGCGCCGCGTCGCACCATGGGCCGCGGAGGCCGCCGACGTAGTCAGCAGATTCGACCGCAGCTCGACGACCGAACACCGCCGGGTGTTGGATTTCAGCGCCGTCGCTGCGATCGCCCTCAAAACGTTCCCCCTCCTCCCTTCCTCCTTCCTCCTGCGGCAGCCAGGCGGACGGCGCCTGCCGACGCGAGGGTAGGCCGCCGGCTCGACCCCGGCCTGCTGCGGGCTACAGTACTCACCACGGGTCTGGGCGGCGGGTACCGGGGCGGCGTCTTGGAGCGGGCGATGAACGAGTCCGGCACGTCCACGGCCATCTCGCGGTGCAGCGGCAGCGGGGGCGGGTGCCCCGGCGGCAGCGGCTGCGACTCCAGGTCGGTGCGGTAGTCGCGCGTCAGCGGCAGCGCGTCCCCGGCCAGCATCCTGAGGTCCAGGTTGGCCTCGGCCGCCTTGGAGCCGCCCACGAGGCTGCGGCGAGGCCTGCAAAGACAGAAACAAAACATATGCGTCAGAAAAGACCACAACTGGGGTACTTTATTCTTTAAAGAAAATAGGTTAAGCCCGCTCTTCCATTTGTGCTAAAAGAAACACAAAAGAGCAACAAAATATAAACGGCAACAGTAATAATATGTATCCCGAGCAGAAGAGCACACAGCCGTTGGTATTGCCATAGACGACACACCATTTATTTCCGGAAATGGCTGAACGAGGCGGAGAGCAGTGCGCGAGCAGCGGCCGCGGCGCCGCGTAAATATTCTCATGGATTCGACGTACGGTGCGGCCCGCCCACCCCGCCACGCCCAGCCCAGGCCGCAACGGGCCGGCAGGGCATGTAATTGCTTTTCGCAGATTGGGCCCCACCTGCTGCGACGGGGGATGGGGCCGGTGCGAGGAATATAGCGATGAGTGTCACAACTGCGTCGGTACAGTCCGACCAGCAGCTTCCCCCTTCCTCCCGAGGGGTGGATAACTCCCCTGCCAAGTGTACACCCCTAATTCTGCCAGATTCAAACTAATTCAGACCAATTCAATTTAATTCAAACACATTCAAAACTAATTCAACTAATTCAGTCCAATTCAAGACAATGTTCAGTCAATTCAAGTCAATTCATGCCAATTCACGCTAATTCAGTAACATAAAATCGCAATAATTCAAACCAATTCAAAACCAATTCAACCAATTCAGTCCAATTCAAATTCAATTCAAGCCAATTCAAGCTAATTCAAATTCAATTCTTGAAATTTGTACACCCAATTCAGGAGTTATCCACCCCTCGCTTCCTCCCCACCCCGTAGTCCGCCAGCCTTGCACTCCAAGTCCCGACCCAACTCCAATTTACCCTGTTTAGCTACATTTTTTTTTCGCGCCATCAACGGGTGGTTGAACCTTCTCCCCTCTCGCGCTGTCTCTTGACGACGTGCATTCCCCTGCCGCGGCCGTGCCGGGCAAAGCAAGGGGCCGCCCACAGCAGCGGCACGGCAACAGCATACTTGTGCCGCCCCGCCCCGCCCCGCCCCCCGCGAGGCCGCCGCACGGCTAATTGGACAGTAACTCAAGTGTCACGTAGTTTTCGCCGCCTCATGCCGAAGCATGCTTCGCTCCTCGCGAAACCCGCAGGGTGTGGCTCCAGGCCTCGGAAGGCAACCCACACACCCCCAGTGAGCACGGGGTGAGGCACAGCCCAGAGCGTCAGCATAGGAACCACACCCTTAGGGAGCACAAGGCGGGGCTACAACCATGGGCTCCAGGTCTTTCGGCATGGGACCCTAAGGGAGTACAGGGCTGGGCCACAACCATGGGCTCCAGGCCTCACTCCGTCAGCATGGGAATCACACCCTAAGGGAGAACAGGGAGGGGCCACAACCATGGGC
>NW_026267162.1:1398296-1402617 GCF_000697945.3 Frankliniella occidentalis
AGAATTTACCCGTAGCAATGAATGATGCTGCAGTATGCTAATTTCAATCTAATAAAGTTATTTTGATAAAAACTCAAGATACTAGATGCACTAAAAATCGGCATTAATATTTGAAGGGTTACAGTTTGGAACAATCAGTAGGGGACTCTCAGAAATGGATGTATGGAATACATTACATTAGTCATGCCGGTGAATTTGAATTGAAAATGAATTGAAAACAATTTTCTAGTGATATAAATGGAAAACAACACCACAGAGTGTAAAAATGAATTCAGGCTACAAGCCTGTGTTTATAAAATCAATAACAAATATAACATGCAGAAGGAGGACAGGGTAGAAGTCATTTTTTTATATCATGAACAAATGAGACGTGAAAATAGTTCACTTGAATATAAAATTGAAAAATCAGGATAACATGATGAAGATAAAATGCTTTAAATTGTTTTAAAAACAGGCACATGAACATTCCCGATTTTCAAACTCTACAGTCAGGGGTGTGCGAAGTTAAGAAAAAAGTCTACAGCTAGCTTTACCACACTTAAATAAAAAATATTCTTAGGAATCTGGGAAACAATTCACAAATGGTTAACTGACACTAAAATATTCCATGAAAAACGAGGAAATTTGGAAGTACGGAGAGAAAACATATAGTTATCGGATGTTATAAGCCCATTTTATTTGTAACATATTGCTTCAAGTAGGGTATTACTGAAGTGAATCATTAGAGTCCACAACAAAATGAATTAATCGCACACCCCAATTCTACACTACAGCACTGAGAGCACTTAAAAAGGAAGACAAATAACAAAACAAGGTGCTATGCACCAATGCTTTTAGTCCGTGTCTTTAAAAAACTTGGCTTTAACTTTCAACAATAACGAGAGATAACAGAGCACTGTGTTTTGCCAAGCTTGGCAAAACCAGATGGTGCTGTTAACCTTATCACAAGTTCCTAGGAAGGAAACAGAACGACAAACAGTCTTGATGTGAAATGGTGGCACATTTAAGTCTTCACACTAAATATGAAAATTTACTGCTTGTACCACAGGCAGTTATTAACAGGCCTGAAAAAGACAAGAGAATGTAAACAATGTGGCTCTTCAACAACTGCAGGGTTTGTAGAAATAAAAGATGTTTAATTACTATTATTAATACCTAGGTTATTGTTGTTTCACCCAAGCAGTTGGAACCCACTGAGGCTCACGCTCCAGACTATTAATTTCTGAGAGAAGTTGACTGAAAGCACGCTCTGTATCACTGTTTATGATCACAAGATCAAGCATATGCCCATACTTTTCTTCCATTTCTCTTGCTTTTTCTATAGTTTCTTTCAGTTCCTCCTCCTGTAAAAGAATCATTGCAAAGTTAGAAGAATTATTAAATTCCCTTAAAAGTAGAAACTATTAATCAGAGACAGGGACTACAAAATATTTTTAGTACCTTAAAAGCTTCTCCATTTCTAAGTTTCTTTTGTCGTAATTTTTCCAGAGCAGGAGGAGCAACTAGAACTACATATGGCTTCAGGTCTGAATTTCTCAAAATTCTTAACGACTGAGGGTGCAAGTTTAACACACAAATCTTTCCGGCAGCGACAACAGAACGAATAGCATCAAGAGAGGTGCCATAATACGCCCTCTCGTACTCTCCATGTTCTACAAATTTACGAGCTAATATATCAGCTTCAAATTGCTGCCGGGATATAAAGTGATAGTCTTGACCATCAACTTCATTGTCTTTCCTTGCACGACTAGTATCTGTAATCAATGCAATGAAGAATCAACTTCAGTATTGAATATTACAAATGGTACCTAGAGTAGACATTAGATTGATCAAGTTATAGTTCTTACGTGGAATGGCTGCTGCGAATCTTTCTGAATCCTCCATTAGCCTCTGCCGCAGCTCATGTCGGCCAATGTTTGGAGGGCCTATCAAAACTACTGGACGCTTGTGATTATCTCGTGGATAGTAGAGCGCAACTTCTTCATATGTTAATATTTCTTCAGAATCATAATCTACAAATAAAAATGACATTGTTTAGTCTAAAATAACTACGCATCGTGTAAAAATGGGGCATTCAATTATTATTGGTATGCAGCTTATATTCTTTGTATTTACCATCTGGAGTACTTGTAGAATAGAGTGGATAGTTTCCATCAACATATGATGAACCGTAACCCTTCTTTTTCTTCTTTTTGGCGTTTTTCTTGGCACAGAGTAATGTGGAAGCCTTCTTAGTTTTCTCCTTTGGGTCAGTTGTAGCTATACTAGCTTGTTTATAAGCTTCTCGTCTGAAATATGACAGTTATTTTTATTACAGAAAATTTAAAGTAAAAAACAGATAGACACAGAGGTTTTTCTTCAAGGTTTACTTACTGGTGTTGAAATGATTTGCTAGGGATAAGACCAGCTAGCGTTTGGTCTTCTTCTCCTTCCCGGTAAGCTTGCCACCAATTTGGGTCCTCTTGACTTATGATATGCAAGACATCCCCTTTCTGGAAACTAACACCCAATTCTCGGCAAGGAATAAACAAATCATCCTCCGGATCATAGTCAAAATGAGCTCTGACATGCATCTGTAATCAAATGTCAGGGACACGTTTTTACACAAACTTAAAATTGCTTCACATACAGTTTTATCATACAAATTCCAACATATATAAATACAACGTACCAAATTTTCTCTGGGGAGTGGAGGAGGTAGAATGGTCTTTTGAGCAGGCACAACAAAGAATGTCAGAGTACCATTCATTGATCCCAAGATGTCACATACTTCATTCACAGATTTCCCTCTCATTGAAACTCCGTTCACTTCTAATACTTCGTCACCTTGGTGTAAGAGACCAGTCTTTTCAGCAGCACCACCCCTCACAACCCGGCCAATCATGACAGCGTCACCCTCATTGCGTACAGTAGCACCCTTTAGAATAAGATAAATTGTCAATACATATTATCTAGCAATTAGAGAATGAACAATAGAAGAAACAAGCAAGTACTTACCAGAGGTTCATGTGTTTTCTCAATTTTAATAATTTTGATATGCTCCTCACTAAAAGTATTTGGGATATGTGCAGGTATTGTATGCACTGGTGTGTGAGATGGTGTAATTACAGGTAAGTGAGGGGGTTCCTCTGGGATATTTCTTTCTACTTCACTTAAAGTTGGTGACACCACAGCAATATCATGTGATGCAAGAGTGTCATGAGCAAGAAGGAGGCCTTCAATATCATATCTTGTTAAAAGTTCAGCCAACTCGGTGGCTTCAGGGAGAGCACAGGGCTGTATCACATCCAAACACTGTAAAAGAAAAGGAAGACCAGTTAGACAACAATTTTTAAAGGCTGGAAAGGTATTTGTAAAGTAATTAGATTTTTGAAGTAATTTAATAGGATTTCTACTCACGTCTCTGAGAAGACCTTGCGCATGTGAGGACACAGGCTGCGAGTCTGGCTGCGTGTGCAGCTGGGAAGAGACTTCCTGCACCTTGTTATGAACAGCAAGTGCACGCCCAAATGCAGGACTCAACAGCAACGTCTGTACGGCTGCCACCTGCCCCTCCAGGGCAGAGTAACCACCACCGGATATGGTGCTATTGCCAGTCTTTTTGAGTTGGAGCTGAAGTCGCTGGATGGAGGCAACCAGTTCTCCATAGCCTGAAACGATATAACGACTCGTAAGTGATCACAGCACCCATTATATAAAGCGTCGGAGGATAGTACAAAACTTACTGATGACCCTGTGTACGACGGAGGTGGGATCATCCACGGGCAGCTCAGGCTCCAGGTCCGCGTCCTCGGCCGAGGAGTAGCCGTCGTTGACGACGCCCGCGCGCTTGTCCTGGGCCGCGGGCTGCGGCTGCGGCTCCTGCAGCGCCTGCAACTTGCGCGAGCCCCGGAGCGACCTGTTCAGGAACTCGGTCTGCGCCGCCTGCCGCTCCTCCTCCGCTCTCCGCTGGCGCATCTGCTCCTGCAACAGCGAGAAGAGAAGAGATATCAACCGAACCTGGCGATACCCCGGGCCCGGTCCGCGGAGCGGGGGGTATCGGCAAAGTGAGGCGCACCGCCTCGGTGCAGCACAGCAGTCACGCCCAAACGAGGCGCGAAAAATAACAGTGACCCAAACCCGAACATCGTGGTATTGTGGACGAAGGCCGCAAAAGCTGATGGGGCCCTTCTCGCCAATCCCCACTACCGCTGCGCCCCGCCGCGCCAGAGAAACACCGCTACACACATACCTCACCGCTAGTCGGTTCCGGCCCTTGGCACGCTATGCCACGCCACGACCCCGCGTGGGTGACGCTCCATGACGCGCGGGGCGGGGCGGG
>NW_026267162.1:1402667-1406334 GCF_000697945.3 Frankliniella occidentalis
TCTGCCGAGGGGCGGGCGACGGGGGACGCCAGTCCGATACAGAAGCACACCTGACACCTACAGCGGAAGATGTATCCTTGCGAGAAAAGGCTTGATTGGTGTTTGGCACTGGTGTTGTCAATATCCTGCCGGGCAGTGCACCTGCAGACACCTCCGGGGGCCGGTCAGCCTAGTTAGCGTTTTGACTGACAGCGAAACAAGAGCCCTTTTGTCCGCACGCAGCCAAACTGTTGACGCCCCCTGAACGGAGCTGGGGTCGGCTGCGCCAGGGGACGGGCGGGTGGTCGGGGGGTCGGACCGGGGCTTGCACTAATGCGGAAAGGTAAAATGGCACCAGATTTATGGTGGCATTGTGAAATACGTGCTGCCGAGAGCGCTAGGAGAGCGCCACCAGTCCGCAAGGTGCAACAGCATGGCACAGCAGGGGCAGCAGGGACAGCAGGGACAGCAGGGACAGCAGGGACAGCAGGGGCAGCAAGAAGAAGGTAAGGTGTGTGTGTCGCGCCGTCCTTGCACTGATAAAGTCTCGGACGGCGACACCAGAACGTAATCCGCTGAGGAATTCTCTCTGCGCGGCGGGGCGGGGTGCGGCGGGGTGCGGGACCAGGGTGGGGTTGTGCTGGGCGCGAACCAGAGGCGAGGGCCCTAATCGCGTTAGCGACGGCGGTAGTCACGGAAACACGACTCCGTAATAGTCACGTTCACTCACAAACGGTTAGGCTCGGCTCGCTCTGGAATCTGAACAGAATGAGTCGAGGATGATGGAAGTTTGGCCCCACAACGTGTTTTAAAATTCATTTCATTTTCCCACGACCCGGAGCTACAGCTTGAGCTTCCCTCTGTGAAAGCGCGGTGGCCACGTAAATCCTACCGCCGTTCGGCGTCGGCCGAGGCGTCGGCGCTGGCGGTGTAAAGCGCCTGAACGGCGACCGAACGGCGCGGCGGCCGGTGTGTTGTCGCATTCCAGGCGCACCGCGCACCGTAAGGACCAAATCATAACAATGGGGGCGTGTCATCCGCGCCACATTCCGGGGCCTGGCGTTGCGGAGTGGAGAGGGGGGGGGGGCGTCCCGTTGGGATGTGACGCGGATCTGGCCACTCGGCCGCTGCTGCCGGTCAGGCCCCCGGACTTCCGGCCGGCTGTTCTCATTCATGCGGCGCGCGGACGACATCCGCAGTCCTCTGTTACATACTTCACTCCTTCCGCTAGGCAGACGCCATAGGTATTAAAATGATAGGAAGGGGTTAGATTTCGCAGAAACTAATTGATTTGCTAACTATAGGATAGACGCAATAAAAGTTCTAGTGTAGCTGGATACTGTAATCGGCTGTCCCATTCCCGGATTTTCACCCAGTGACGGACCTGTCGTTGGAGAAACGCGAGAGAAACCAATAAATTCGTTTTTGTTCTGTCACTGCGTTTCGTCTTCAGAACAACCGATCCCTGATGACCATTTTGAACACGGTGTATGCAGCGTGTCCACATTGTGGTCACGCTTTGCTGGTTTTTCCCAAACACCTGAGTTTATCCGTGCTGTGGCGCCCCCGCCTCCAACATGACGGGCGTTATGTTTGCTGCCGTTACAGGCGATTCAATGGCCGGAGCAGTGTGGCGCGCGCTCTCGCATTCCCCGGAACGCCGGCCGCTTCTACCGTCGCGGCTTTCCAGCAGCGCAGAGCCTCATTTCCAGTTATTGGTCGACAACAAGGCCGGAGCGGGGGGGGGAGTGCCAACGTACTACACGCGCGAATAAGTGAAAAGAAATTACGGTCGCGTCGTGAGGGCGCGTGAAACGAAAGATATGACTCGCGTTCGAGAGAGAGAGAGCGCCGGGAGTGTGGTGGGCGGCCGGCCGGCGTCCTGCAGCGGCTGGAGGTGCGCGGGGTCGTTGCTCCGCGTGCGAGCCGCGTCACTTCACTCCACTCGACTCGGAGGAGAGCAGAGCCGTGCCCGTGGGAGGCGGGGCACCACTTGGGCACCACCAGAGCAACGCCAACCGCCAGGGCACCTCACCAGGGCACTGCCGCGGGACCAGCGGCTGTCCAACTTGATTATCTAGAGTTGACCCTGGGTGTGGGTGTCCTGGGTCTGGTGATGCACTCCTCGTGTTGCCATGTCACGCGTGACCAGGACGTTGCACCTCATCGGCACCTCATGCTGCTGCACAAGGGCGTTTCTTTGAGCGTGCCGGTGTTTTCCATCAGCAGCTCTACTCTAGGGTGTCTGCCCCATCGCTCAGGTCGTTGTGATACGATTCGTAGCGAGAATTTACGGTTTTGGGGTGGGTACTTCCTCTTCGATCTCCACCACGACTACTTGGTAACCAACGGGAGTTATTAATAACCATTTTTCACTAAGCTGAAAATCCGCCACCTCTAAACGTCAACTCAAATAGCACATTCCTAAACAGATTTTTTTGGGAGGACTGTTTTTTCCTTTGAAGCGGTCCCCCTTTTATGCTGCGTCAGGTAAGCGCCCTCGGTATACAAATACTCCACAGTCCACCCTCCCAACAGGTGAGGCAGGCAGCGTCCTCTGGCAACAGAGAGCACGGTGACGTCGTCGCTGATGATATAGCGGCGAAGGTGTTTTCTTCCACTGCAGCGAGGCGGACGTAAAAGGCAAGGCCTTTGGAGGAATCCCCCCCCCCCCTCAAACCCCACCCCATCCCTCTCCTCTGCGTAGGCGTTGCCATCAGATCGAAATGCTTTTGATCTTCCCCTCGGACGCAGGGATCGGGCGGGATTGCGGGGGATCACCTGGCCCGGTCGGCTCGGACGGGACAATGCCATCACCCACCTCAGCTCACCTCGCGAGGGGCGGCGGCGCAGGGGTGCGCACCCAGCCCAGTCCAGCCCAGCTCCTGCACCTCACCTCACCTGCTCGAGGGGGGAGGGTGTGCGGCGGGGCGAGCGCGCCGCCAACCGTGACGTGATGCCCGAGGGTAGGACCCGTAGGGCCGCACGACGCACCTGACAGCGACGCTCCGCTCCTGTCCTCCTGCGGACGCCCACAATGCGCTTCCCCCTACCTTGCTCTGCGTCCTTTCAAACTACAAACGGGCGAGGGACAATATTTCAGTACCGGGTGTTGCTTGTTCGCTACGGCTGTAGGGGCCATGAAGGGTGTAGACGGTGTAGACAAACTCGAAAAACACTAGAGCGCAGCGCATTAGGTTTCCCATCTGCATATGTGTCGTTATAATGAGGTACCAGTTGAACCGAGACACCAGGTAATGCTCCATTATGTCCCTAACATAAAAAGGGGCGACTTTGTTTCTCATTTACATGTGCACAAGGACACGTCTAAACTTGGTACAAAATCGTCATTTATACCCATTTGGAGTGTGTTAGAGTGTACTCTCTCTCCCTCGCTCTCCTTGCCTCTCTCTTCTTCCCTCGGGCTAAGCAGCCAAGGCCACAGAGACCACGCCGCATGCCACGGCAGAGGTGTAACACAACGTATTCGAGAACATGACGGCTCTGCAGGCAGGGCGGGGCTCGGAGGGGACGTGCACCGCCACGCCACGGCTGGCCTCCCCCGCACGGACGAATGACTCCGATCCTGAGAAAGACGACCTTCCCTCCTCCTTCCTCCCTCTATTTAGTAGCTCTGGTGGAGGATGCACAGTCGGGGTCGGGGGTGCAGGGAAGGCCCGGTGGCGGG
>NW_026267162.1:1407597-1408387 GCF_000697945.3 Frankliniella occidentalis
GGGGGCACAGCAGTGGGCGAACGGGAATGAGGAAATCTGAGTCCTGTCTGGCGTAATTAATGAAAATGAAAGCCGACACAGTCAGGTCAACACAGGCTGTGCAAATGCGGCTATGGGAGCGTTCACACGCCTGCAGCTGCAGCAGAGCAGCAGCCGATCAACCCGGGAACAAGACCGCGGTGGGCCGCTGGGCTGGCCGCCACAGTAGACAGCAACATTATCATTTTAGAATTTTACTATGTGCTGTGCGCGTACGGAGCAAACCATTTTTACTGAAATCTGAATCCGAGGCGAGCCTGGAGCGAACCTATATGGGATGGGCCGGAGCTACGTGACTCTGCCGCGAGCGCCGAGCCTGAAACGGGGGCCTGAAACGATCCAGGAGCGAGCCCGCGAAGCGCGGCCGACAACGAGCGGTTTGACGGGTTAAAATGTGAGGAGCGTTAACAGCCATCTACTTTCACCCTCTGCAGGACGCGGCAGCGCAGCGGAGAAAGGCGTGGCGCGGAGTGAGCGGAGTGGTGTGGTGCGGTGTGGTGCAGCAGCGACGGGGCCCCCACCAATACACACACCACGGAAAAAAAAAGATTCGCTGAGCCAGCTAATATATTGACTGGTATCTGGACAGACAAGCCCATAAACTTCTGTAACCACTATATTGTCTACTCTAATCAATCATTGGCTGTGCCAGTCAAAAATTAGCTGTAAGAGCTCATCCCTTACCGAAATCAGTCGAGGTCTACCTTATTGATGCAGGCAAATCATTACTTCATACAACTTATCTTTGACT
>NW_026267162.1:1417427-1419053 GCF_000697945.3 Frankliniella occidentalis
CGGGGCGGGGCGGGCCTGGTGTCTTGGAGGTGGACGACTATAACTGAACTGTGAGACGGTGGCGTCGTGGGAAGGCGCACTCCCTGCCAGCCAGCAGGACAAGCGCCAGGCGATGTCGCCAGACGATGTCGGGATAATTTACAAAATTGTCCAAAGTAGAGAGCGGATGCCCGAGCAAGAGAGAGAGGGAGAGAGGAGGGGAGGGGGGGGGGAGACAAAGTCACAGGGCGATCCACGAAGCCGGGCCTAGGACAATGCCGGCGCCAGGACGATGACAGGAGCGTAGACCCGACACCTGGATATACTCTTGGAGCTGACTATCGGCAGGGAGGTAGGGCAGGGGCGGGAGGACGGATTGGAGAAGAGGGGGGAGGGGGGGGGGATACCTGGGCTTGGCAGGTAGGAATGGCAACCTGTGCCGTGCTCACCTCGCCTCACCTTGCCCGGCCGGCTTTGGGCCGAGGAGAGAAGCAGCCGGCTACACGGCCAAAAGCAAGCGTTCGGAGATTTTCTTCAGCCTTTCGTTTAAGTGGTCTGTCTCAGTCATTCTTTTGATTACGACAATAAAACGGCTTTGTTACGATAAGAAAAATCCCTCGAAAGTGATTAATTATTTTTACCTGTCAAGCACAGGTCCAGGTATTGTCTACAAACTGTTGGTCCGAAAATAATGTACAAAACTAGACGAAAAGTTAACGGATTAATAAAAGTTAGACATGGCATGACTAAAGCAGTCAGGGCAAAGTGATCGCGATGGCCTAGTGGAAAAGGGGATGCACCCCTGTCGTTACAGACACTATTTCAATGGCTTCATGGTGCTGAACAAGACAAAAAATAATTTTCTTTAGTGTGTTTTTTCAATCTTTCCTCACTCATTTCAGCAAAAGTCCTTGGTGGCGCCAACTTTTCCACACTAACCATCGAGCACAAGAGATAGGGCCTAAAGGCAGCCTTGCAGTACGTAGCCAAGAACAACGACCCCTTCCTTCTCCCTCCCCCTTGACCCGGGTGCCCTCCCCCGCCGGACATCGCGGGCTTCTTTCGAGAGTTGAAACCAACCCCACTGCCTGGCAGAGGGGTGGTCAGCGCTCGCAGCTCGGAAATAAATGAAAGTTGTTTGTATTTCCCCCCGATTTACACTCGCAATAAGTAACAGTCCCGGCAGAGTAGTTACTATTTTTATGTACAGAGCCACGAGGATTACCTAGTCCAGTAGCTCTTAATCAGCCTCATGATGGCGGTATCCGTATGTAATCCTTTATCCAGGCGTGGGTGAAGGTATCCTTTCGTCATGCACCGGCTGTCACTGCGGCGCACTGTATCCATTCACTGCACTGCACTGAGGCGCCCGCGCGCGCACCGCGGCGGCGGCGTCGTCATAGGGAGGGAAGCACTGCATCCAGGCTAGGGCGACAGGTGCGTCACCATCACGAACACAACAACACAGGTAAACAAAAACAACGGCGGCGCGGCAGACGACGCCAGGGCGTTCAAAACAACGGGCGGCGGACGGCGGCACGGGAAGGACTCGACCCGGCGAGTACGTGTGTGCGACTGGCGTGCTGGCTGGCTGGCTGGTCGGCGGCGCGCCGGGCTGGCGGCCAGGCAGGCAGGCAGGCAGGCGAC
>NW_026267162.1:1423475-1423906 GCF_000697945.3 Frankliniella occidentalis
CGGCCGAGGCGAGCCACGCCACGCCACGCCCCGCCACGCCTCGCCACGCCACGCCGCGCCCCCAGGGCGCTAGCCGGGCCGACGTTCACACCACAGTCCACCCGGAGTAACTTCCACCGCGGGGCGCCCACTGGCCACTGCGCAGGGTGCGCAGAGCCGACTCTGGACGTCACCGGAGCGGCGCGCTTGGGCCCCGTGTAGCCGTAGTGCCGCTCCTACCCGCCGGCCGGGCCCAGGTACGGGGGGACCGCAGCCGCCAGACGGAGCTGGAGTTTTGCTCTTTTTCCTGAACGTCCAGCCCGTCGTCTTGCCCGCCGGGAGCCGTCTGGAGCAAGAGCTGGAGCCCCATCGGGGGCGCATGCGGCGGCCCGGGCCGGTGCGTAGACCAGTAGCCCTGCGCCCGGCAGGAATGTCGCGAGCGGGGCGGGGCG
>NW_026267162.1:1424221-1426355 GCF_000697945.3 Frankliniella occidentalis
AAAAGGGGGGGGGGGGGGGAGCATGCATCTCACATCACATCCACGTCCAAGACAGGCACAATCGCCATTCAGAGTGCATCCTCCCATCCCATCTATCGCTGGCTCACGCCTCCTGCGCCCGCCCGGCCCCGCCGGCCCTGCCCAGAACGTGAGTGCCGGAGAGGAGTGGCCGGGACGGGACGGGACGGGCACAACCGAGCACCCGGTACCCGGTGGGAGGGGGCGCGGGATGCACTGTTGCCACTGTGGAGCCCAATAAAAACCTTTTGAATAGAATTGTGCCTTCCCTCCGCTCCGGCCCGGGGCCTGGGGCTGGGGCCTTACGGGCCGCGGGACGAGCCGCTCGGGCACCCACGGCACTTGCACTCCCGACCGCTCCCGCCACGCCACGCCCCCATCGAGCGGCTGCCAGGGCTTGTTGAGGAGTTGACGTGCCCCGGAATTTGTCACTCGCCCGCCCTCTTTTCCCTGCTCGCGCCCCACCCACGCCCCCCGCCCCTCCAGGGCCCTTTGCGGCCGACTGCCGAGGCGGTGACGTTCTGCGACAGCAAAGACCTCCAGCCCTCGCCGCTCCAAAAATATCGGAGGCGATGAATCAAGCGTAAAATATTCGTCGCCGCGGGAGTTGGGGGCGGCGGGGGCAGCAGCGGCGGCGGCAGGGGGCAGTGGGGGCGGGACAGAGGAGAGGAGGACATGCTCGCGTAAACGACGCGACACGCCGCACCGATCTGTTATTTTTGCCGACCTTTCCCGACAGAGCCCCCTACCCTGCTCCACTCCACCCCCCCCACACACACACAACCCGATGATAACGCTCACAGTCGAGAGGCTTGAGAGCGGCTTGCTGCACTCGAGTGGTAATTATAATTGGCTATCCTCGATTCGATAACTCTCCGCTCGCAAACGCGACTCCGACTCCCCAATTGGATTTTCTCTTTTCCGCTCCAGCAGCAGACGGTTCAATTCGCGGATTGCTGGAACGCATGCCACCGCTATTACCCCCCCCCCCCTTACCATCCGCCAGCACGGCATGGAATGCGGCTCTGGGGGCCTCGAGTAGACGTCCGCAGCCTCCTCGACGGCATCCTCGACGTGTCGCAATGCGCTGCCGCTACTCGATCGCCTCGCGGTGCTGCGTGGCTGCGCACTAGAGGCTGCGCGGTGGTTCGCGCTCGCGAGCCCGCCAATAACCGACCGGCCCCGCCGCCATGTCTCACAGGTATCGAGGAAAATTGTTCGCGGACCACGGACCATGCAAAATTAGCCATAAATGTATCGCCCGTCGACCGATTCGCATATCATGTCTCCCGTCGAAGTGGGAAGACTTTTTACACAGTCCCCTTCCCAAGGTAAAACTTTCCCGTCGTTTTATACCGAGTTGGGGCCAGCGTTTGAATCGTACGGGCACCTCTCGTCAGATGCAAGTGCACCAAGGCTCTGGGGTTTGCCTAACCCCCGGAAGGGGTTAGGCAAATCATCTTCATACAGCGACGGCCTCCCGCCTCGGTGGAAAAATTGCAGAAAATTACTTCGGCGCAGTCAAACGACACTGTTAAAAATTACAGAATGGACTGGTAATTTTGAAAACAGTGTAATCCTGTAGGCTGCACTGTACTTCATTCTGAACGAAAATTCTTTTCAAGCAATGTTAAGTCTTCATCCCTCAAATACCAGTCGAACAGATTTTGACCGTAGTATGGAAGTACAGGACGATCTGTATGAAATTCTGCTTCCGGGTACAGAATTTTCAACAGCGGAGTAAAACAAGCGTGGGCAGTGGGCAGGGCAGGCTGGGAACCCTGCAAGAGTGGGCAAATTATCCTAGGAATTGTCAGCGTCGAGAGACAGGTACTTGCGATATAATTTCGATCTCATCATACGAAGTGTTCGGTTTCAATGGAAAGCGTTTGTGACGCGGACAAGGACACGGAATCCCCCGACGGCGGCACCAAACAGGGGCACCAACACAAATGCCCGCCCCGTCTGTTTCCGGTCGTTGCGGTGGCGCGGGCGCGGGGGCGGGGCTGGAGGGGACCTCGGCAACGCCGGGGTTTCTGAATAAGTCGGCTCCCTCCAACGTTGTCTTCGTCGTCCTATTCATCCTCATGTTGGTCAGAGTAGGGGGAAGGGGGGG
>NW_026267162.1:1426405-1429753 GCF_000697945.3 Frankliniella occidentalis
GGGGGGGGGGGGGGGGGGGCTGATGTAGGAAAGAGGAAGGAAAATAATAAAAACGAATAAGATCGCCTCCATTAATCTCTCAATTTCCTGCCCACTGAGACTGGTGGATAATACTGCAGCCGGGCCACGTATCGCCCACGACTTTGTTCCGTGGCGTCGGTGTATGCAGAGGCTTGCGGAGGCTGAGGAGGCCGCCGAGGGCCGTCGTCGGCCCTTCGAGATTTCGAGATGGGGCGCGCGCAGCGTGCGCAGCATGCTCCCAGAGAGGCCCTCCTCCAAACTACGAACGGCCCTACCTCACATCACACCCTTCGTGATAAGAATCATGCTGCCGCTAGCATGGCGCGGCACAGGGGGGTAGTAGGGGGAGGAGGGGAGGGGAAGGCGGGAAGGGGAAGGCTTGAAGAGGAGGGGAGGGGGGAGGAGCGTGGCAGCAAGCAGCGCCTGATCCGGAACAAATGCAGGCGGCAGGTACGCAGCACGGCCCCCGCGAGTAGCGAGGGTGGGGGTGCCTTGGGTGGCGAGGGTGGCAGGGCGGGCAGGGCGCGCGGGCCGCGTCAGGTGCAGGCCGTGCATAGGGTGGCCACTCGCCCGCGCCTCGCGCCCTCCGCGCCCGACTCTCACCGCCGCGTGGGGCTTCTCGCGCTTGGCAGCGCTTCGCCATACCCCGGTCGGCCGCGCGGCTGATCCCCTTTCGACTCATCCCGTCCCCACGCCCACACGTTGAAAAACACTACTTACAAAGTATCCCGCGGCTCCGTAGCTCATTCGGTCGTAAAAATCGCGTACAAATACACGGGTTCCGGTTGCGGGCGGTCGCGCTTGCGCAGGTCGGAATCAAAAGAAATCGTATGATTTTCATTTCATACGCCTAGGTGTGTGAACTGTGAACTAACAACAGTCACGCGTGAAATCCAACAATGTATTTTGAATTATAATGAACCAATGAATCAATGCAAAGGTTATTCAATTTCTGGTTTCGATTTACAATCTGAGTATGGTTCAAATGTGTTTGGGGCGTGTGGTGGCTGTAGACTGAACAGAAAGGGTTTTTATAGCATCACAGTTGTTGTCGAAAGTGATATCAACGCACGACGGGCGGCAAGATTCTCTACTCTATATCTGTCATGACGCGCGCTAGTTCTGCGGGTGACCGATAGCTGACGGGGTCGGCAGCGGAGCCGAGGTGGCGAGGCGTTCAGCAGCACCCACACAGTGTGCCCCGGGGGCAGCCGTCGAGAGCGAGGGGTGGGTCGGGGCGTAACGGCGTAACTGCAGAGCGCGGCGACATTTTTTTGGTAGGCAGGTTTTATGTACGAACAATTTTCCCCCCTTCGCGTCTTGGCGAGGCCCCACGCCATGGCCATGGCGCGTCGGCGCACCTCACCTCCACCGCCTCCACCGCCCCACCTCTAAAGCCCCCTCCCCTTCCCCCCCTCCCCTTTCCGTCAGCACGGCGCTGCTCGTCGACGTCCTTTGTCTCAAGGGTTTATTCGTGTATAATACCCCATTTACCCATTTCCGGCCACGAGAGGAAGCCTCGGTCTCAAAGGACGAGAGCGGACGAGGGGACGCGGATCGGGGGTGGGGGAGGGAGAGGGGGAGGGGGGAGGTGGAGGTGGCTGAGTGGAGTACATGACAACACGGGAGATGCACGGGGATGCATTACAAGCCGCAGACCCGAATCAACGAGGCCCGAGTACTGCTTGTTGTCAGCCCAGCTCATGCACGTTGACTTTTGCCCCACTTTAGACGATGAGGGGGAACGGTAAGCAGTTATTCGGATCTGTACCGGGTGGCTGATAATAACTCCATAGGGCTCGGGACTATCGGCGCCGTCGGGCGCCGTGGTGAGCGACGGTAGGCACCCCGCCCACACACCTGCATGCGTGTAGTAGTATGGATATAACTACCAAAGTGGACGAGGTTATTGAGCCACCTGGTTGGTACTGTGAGGGCGGCGGCCGTCCGCTGAAAGGGGAGTCGCACTCTCATGAGGTACAGACGCTAAAGTCCCCTTCCTTCCACGACCTTTGCTTTTCTTTTGTTCTCGGTCGGCTCCATGGCATTCCGCTCTGGAATTGCAGGGGCCCATCAGCCGCGGCGCGCCACGCCTGTGGGGTGTCCCATCAGCCGCGTGTCGAAAGGTGCGCCACCTATCTGGGCCATATCGCCAACACCTGGGTGGGGCGTGGTGGCGGGGTGGGGCGTGAAATGGCGGCTACCCACCGCTTGGCGTAGCGAGTGGCAGAATATTGCGCCAAGTTGTTGTTGTTGTTGTTGTTGTTGTTGTTGTTGTTGTTGTTGTTGTTATTGTTGTTGTTGTTGTTGTTGTTAATTATTATTTATCATACTGCATGCATGCGGAGTTAGGGGCGTTGGGCAAACTTGTCCGGCAAGGCCAGGTTCACAGCCGAAACAAAGAACTGCTGGTGCTGGCTGTTGTGTTCATAGATATCTGTGGTTGTGTTGCGCTTCCTGTGGCGTCCTATGGCGGTCCTCACGGGCAACGTCCATGTTCTCTTGACTCGGCGCCGAAGCGGATCGCCCAGAACAGACAGGAAGTAGGTACTACTAGAAGCCCGGGCAGGCGGGGGACCCAACCTGAGCGGGCCGGTTCCACTCTCACACGCGCGCGCACAGGCCGCGGCGTCCAGAGACATGAAGACGCTCGCTGCTCGGGCGGCCCGCGAGGAGCCCCCCTCTCCAAAGTGGCGTGAGAAGCTCTCGGGGTCAGGGTCGGGGTCTCGAGTTCAAATGCTAAACACGCAAGAGCATCACGAGACACGGGGGGCGGGACGGACCCGAGGCGGTATGCTCCTCCGTCGTGCTCGTGCACCCATTTACGTGCGCGTGCGTGCCCTCATTTGTGTGTGTGTTGTCTGTGTGTGTGTGTTGTCTGTGTGTGTGTGTTGTCTGTGTGTGTGTGTGTGTCTGTGTATCTGTCTGTCTGTCTGTCTGTCTGTCTGTCTGTCTGTCTGTCTGTCTGTCTGTCTGTCTGTCTGTCTGTCTGTGTTGGTAGTCGCGCACGTGCGTGGGACAGGGATCGGTAACCCGTAGCTTACCTCAGCCCCTATAGGTGGCGTAGCTAAAACCTCACAAAATGTATACCACGACAGTGTTTGCGGTTTTTCTTCTCTCTGCGGCTGAAACTCTGCTCTGTGTTGTGTCCAAAGGGCCTAAGCGGGCGGGGGGATGACCGATCGCCATCGCCGTACCGCACTTGCGCCGGCCCCTCCCCCGCCCCTGCGGTCAGCCCTCCTCCTTCCCCGCGCCGTCCAGCGGCGCGCTGCCCGGCCCAAAGCCCCTCCCAGATTGATACCGCCGCCAGCGAGGGTTCGCGTCGAG
>NW_026267162.1:1429913-1430535 GCF_000697945.3 Frankliniella occidentalis
GGCCCCGCCCCGACCCGCCGCGAGGCCCCGTCATTAGAAAATGTTGATTGGCCGCGGTAATTATTTATTTCTCGGCGGACAGACGCCATCCATTTCGCCCGCAGCCGACCTAACCCGGCCGAAGCGAGCCGCGGCGAGCACTGCACTGCCACTGCAGCGAAAACCATGGCGCTGTGAGCGAGAGAACTGTGCTCTGTAATCGAGCCCAAAACTAAAAGGAAATGTAACACGCAATCGGTTCAGTATTTTCAAGACTATGTTGTTTCCTTCACGTAAATAATTGAATTGTCCTTTCGCTTTGGACCACAGCATGAATGAATGAAAACTCTGCAGATGTAGTCAAACAAGCTGGAAACGAACTGCGTAAGACACTATGAAATTAATTGCTTTCTCATTTTTACGTCCAAATTTAAGTTTGAAAGAAAACTGGTGACAAAGGCGAGCCTCAGCCTCAGGACCGCACTCGACCTACTCCTGCTGGCGCTGTCTGACGGGGACCTCAGGACCGCGGCGCCCTGCACGGTCCTGGTCCTGGCGCCGCCCCTGCCGAGTCCAGGAACAATGCCGCGGCTCACGTGCTCAAGGGCCCGAGAGCGGGACAGAGAGCGGGCGGGCGGGCGTC
>NW_026267162.1:1430585-1438941 GCF_000697945.3 Frankliniella occidentalis
GCCCCCCACACCACCTCCCCAAGCGCCGAGAGAGGGGCCTAACTTTAAGCTGACTGGATGACTTACAGCCCACCTCGCCCCACCACCACCGCCCAGGCAGGTCGCCTTTCAAAAATAAGAATAAAGAATGAGGTACGCTCGCACACGGCGAGATCGTGTCGCCAGACTTTGACCAAAAGCAGCAGCCTCTTTTACTATTCTCAAATAATTAATTAATGTTAAAAACGCTTTGCTATAGGCGTATGTAACAATGTGTTGAACAATATTTTTAAATCGGAATGTACATGCTTCCTGTTGCAGTGGGGCGGCGACTCCGATCTGACCATACCACGACCACTGCCGTGATCAGCAAGCAACCTGATCACGTGAGATCCCCCTTCCCCCTTCTCCTTCCCCCTTTGGAGACTTCCAATTCCCATCCCATGCTGGGCGCGGGAAAATCACGTGTGAGTGTGTGAGTGTGTGGGTGTGCCCGTGTGTGGTGGGAGAACGTAATGCGGATTCGCCATACGAGCGTCATACTCCTGGGGGCTTCCTGGAAGCGGCACCGTCATACGTGAGGCTCGCCCGGGAACCCTTTTTTCGAGAGGGGGGGGGGGGACTTGTTTCTGCCACTACCACTACCAGATAAACGTAAACGCAGCAGCGCGGAGTTTTATCTCGCAATGATGGTGGGCGTAAAGGGGCGTGGCACATGGCGGCGCGGGGAGTGGTGAGGCGGGGCAGGGCGGGGCGGGGTGGGGCGGGCTCAGCTGCAGGACTTTCACTGCATCGGCGCTCTGCGGGTGGGACACCCCGCCACTCGCACCGCGCCGCCGCAGGGCACCACAGGGCTGCATGAATGAACAACGAAGGTGCGGCTACGGCCAGCTTGACGACGATCACGATCACGACCACGAAAACGAATCAGCAGCAGGGGGTCACCGAGCCCGAGACGCCGCGGAGACAGACAGGACTCTCTCGCTGTGCCCGCGCCTGCCTGCGCACGCCCCTCTCACCGCCAGCACAGCGGCGGCAGCGGCGGCGTGCTTGCCTGTGGCACGCCCACGCTGGCATCACGTCATTTGCAAATCCCGCGCGCAGGAGGTAAGAGAAAAGGGAGAGGGGGGGGGGGTAAAGTATGAGTTGGAGTGGGAGAGAGAGATGATGCACCGCGGGCCTGGCCTCGCACTAGTGGGACAGAGACAGACGGCGGGTGAAGGGGTACCACAGGCCTCTCACTGGGCTGGGCACGGGGCCCGGCAGTGCGGCAACAGCGCTCACGCATACCAGCCTCGGCGCGACGCTGCCACTCGGGGCCCGGCGGCGGCGCGCGGCGCGGAGGGGCGTACCTGCCTGGACCACAGCACCCTCGGCGCGGCGGCGTGTGGTGGAGGTAATAGAGGAGCGGCGTGTCGCCAGATCCAGCCGCGGGACGCGGGCCGGGGAGGGACTGACTGGGAACGGTGCTGGAAAAGTTGATCGACTGATCGAGCATTGCATCGCAGACTGCACCGCGCCTGCGTAGACCTCTACCTGGTGACCATAGCGACATAGCGGGGACCCGCGCACAACCTGAGCTAACCCAAAGCAGACTTCAGTGTGTCGGACCTCCGCGAAACCACGGGTGATTCCGTTCACAGTAACTTCGGAACGTCATTCGACACCTTGGAATAAGAGGCACGCAGTTCAACCGCTGGGTCCGAGATCCACGCAGTTCAGCCGCTTGATCCGAGATCCACGCACTTCCAATCCCTTTAGCGAAGAACTGCGTGGATCTCGGATCAAGCGGCTGAACTGCGTGGATCTCGGATCCAGCGGTTGAACTGCGTGCCTTTTATTCCAAGGTGTCGCATAACCCTAGTTGAAGTTGAAGTGCTTGAAGCTCGCTTCGGCCGCCTCCAGAGCGTCGACCGTCGCGACGCTGCTGGGGGGCTGGACCGCGTGCCCCCACCCCGCTCCGCCCCCGTGCCGGCCGCTCCTCCTCGCCCTGCGAGCGCTCTCAGGTGATTGATCGAAGCTCCCCGCTGTCTTATTTGACTTTTAATTATCTTGCGCACTTCTCTCTTTCTCTCCCGACCAGACCCTCACGTTATCTCATCTCTCCGCCCATGACAGTGAGGGTTCGCCTGGACGCAGTCCTGGACGTGCTGGCTTGATTGACTCTAACAGATCTTTTTCATGGCTGGTCTGGATCATTAGGCCCAGCGCCTCTCGCGTGCTCTCGATACAGACCTCATAACGAGGAAGAGAGAGATAGAGAGGGAGGGAGGGAGGGAGGGAGGGAGGGAGGGGAGAGAGAGAGAGAGGACGGGGGGAGCAAGGGGGAAGGGGTACGAAAGACAAATGAAGCAGACGGCCCGGCGTAGGTGGACCCGTGGAACAAATCCCTTCTCGCCGACCGGGCTGGTCTAGAGGCCGCGCGGCGCGGGGCGTGAGAACCATTCTACGACGACGTGCAGTGATCACACGATCATGATCCCCATTCCTGAAAACAAATGACTGTTCCTGTTGTCTTTTACTCACCGGACGGACCACTCCTCCTGGCTGGGGTGCTCGACGAGCGCGGTGGTCCTCATGCGGTGGGGCGCATCGCCCGGGTCGCCCGGGATCAGCAGCTCGGTGCGGCCGTTGGTGAAGGGCGAGGAGGCGCGCCGGTCCTGCAGAGCCGACGGCTGCGGCGGCAGACTCGCGACCAAGTCTGCCTCGCCGAGGTCCTGCTTGAGCTCGACCTCGGGTGCGTCCGCCTCGTCGAACGACGCCCCCCGGCTGTCCGGAGGCCCCCCTGCAGGGGCCGCCGCTGCCGCCCCTGCCGCCGCGGTGCCGGAGCCGGAGCCAGAGCCGTGGCCGTTCGTCAGCCGCGGGGTTGGCTGCTGGGAACCGGAGGACCCGGAGACAGACGGTCCCGGTTTTCTGGAAACAGAGCGAGGGTGAAAAAGTTTGATGTTTGTCTTTTCGGTCCGAGCAGCCCCCCAAGACCAGCATCAGTCCTGCCACGAGACTCACCCTCCTGAAGTAGATGGGCCTTCGCTCGCCGATCCGAGGGACGTGACGAACACGGAGTTGTGGTCGATGAGGCCGTTCCACTGTTCCTTCGACTGGCTCGACTCCTGCAACACAGTTAGTCAACGCCACGTCAGCGACGTCCTCCGCCAGCCCCGACCACACTCAACGCACGCCGGACCCTCGCGTACACGCACACAGGCAGACAAACAGACAGACAGACTCACGCGCACAACGCAACACACGAAGGTCCTGTCCAAATAACACCGGCCTCATCCAGACGACGAAATGAAAGGACTCCCAGTGCGGGAAAACGTGAGACAGGCAGGCAAATGCACAAAACAGGTGGGGCCGGTGGCGGGAACATTGCGAGGAATACTTCTTACGCAATAAGTTCATTATTCGGTTCAACGCGGCAAAGGTATCCGTTGCCATTTCCGATCGGAGCACGAACGCGTGACTGGATGTGTACTCCGTGGAAGAGGTAAAGGTCACCTCACTGCAGCGCTATGCCAAGGGCGCGCGCGTGACTTTACCAGAGGCGAGGGAGCCCACGGGCCCCGCGGGGCTGCCACCGAGTGCACTGTGCGGCGAACGATCACTTGGAAAATACATCGGAAATGGGAGAGATGGGGCGACGCCAAACAAATCACGTTGACGTCGTCCTCTTTATCTTTACGGGATAGACAAACCGCCTGCTTCCGACGCTCTACATATCGCCCCACCCACTGCTGCTCCGCCCGCCCCGCCCCCAGACGGGGGGATGGCGCCAGCACGAGACGCACGGTCTGGGTGACCGCTGCAGGGGGCGTGGTGCAACACGAGACGCCAAGGGAGCCCATAACCACCCCCACCGGCCCGCCACCCCGCCCCAGGGGCCCCGTCGCGGCGCTTCTTGGAAGACGCACCCCGCCATCCGTCTGCCGTAGACGAGAAGTCTACGGAGAAAAAAACGTGACATTTTACACACAAATTGTGTCATTTCATGCCGAAGTATGCCTGACGTCTTGCGCATAACTACACTGATAAATAACGTGTGCAAAACTGGCGTGCACACTTTCGAGCGTTTGACTATATTTGAATACCAAAAAGTTTTCAACAGTTAAGTTAAACAATGAGAAGTGTTCAACAGTAAAGTTGAGCACTGAGAAGTGTTGTAATGTAATGTTGAGCACTATCAAGTATTCAAATTTCTAGTCCACCACTATCTGCGATCGTGCGCCAAAGGGTTGAACACTAGCGTATGCATGCCAGTTCCAGTTGCACACTACTGTTTTCAGTGTAAAGGGTTTAGCGTGCATGATTGCGCGGAAAGAAGGTTCAAAACAACGCGGAACTTTGTGCAAAAAAATTGATTGCTTAACTTTGTACGAATACGATACAAATCCTGATAGTCTTGGGGGTAGGTAGGAAATGTATTTTTCACAACAAAATATGCGAAAGATCCTGGCCGTGTAGAATACGTTGCACCCATACCCACCACCCCCAGCTCTCCAGTGTTGTCCCAACACTGCCCGGTGGCTTCTCGATTTGCATGTTTCACGCGTTTATTTACTTACTACACTGTTAATGTCCGCGGTGAAAATGGTGTGTCGTCTGCGTGCACAACACTTTCCTTCTTTTCAGCCCATACCGTTCCCTTGAAACAGTCTGTCTGTCTGTCTGCTTCCTGCCTCCTGCCTGTCTGTTCCACAAAAAGCAGATGAGCTACTTGCTACAGAGTTGAACACCATAGGCAACCAACACTTACGCGTGTTTGAGAGGGGGTGCGAAACTGAGCAAACGTACGTTGAAAATGGCAAACTTGCATCTCTCTCATGGTCAAAAATATAATTTGTTCAATGATAGGATACAAATTTGCAGATTTAGAATTGCAAGGTTAAGAATTACACTAAAATGCATCTTTGTCTGGACCAAAAATATGGCATTTCGGATTTAGTCTACAGGTGAATCCTGCCTAATATACATTGGTCTTAAAATTATGTGTTATGACCAAGAAGTATAGTTTTAAAACCTATCACACCAAAGCTTACCCTTGAGGGCCCAGGTCTGCTGGGCGATCCGGGCCTCTGGAAAAAAAAGCAAAACAGAGAAACTTAGAAAGTGACTCTTTCCTTCAAACTGTGCTTGAGAGGCACACTACTTCCCATTCGAGCGAAACGAATTTCTACATTCTACATCTACAGCGGAGCTACATGCAGTGAATTAATTTTAGTTGATTAACTATTAGAAGAATTGCATATCATTATTTAATTTGAACACGGCAACGCTGCCTACAGTCGTAGCGGCAGCACGGAGCAGGATGGGCGCCCTCCCCACACACCGGGTTGAGAAAAATAGAAAAATAAGCAAAAGTATTTGAATTAACATTTGGTGGTAATGAATTATTTTATATCCTTAAAATATTTTAGATGACATGCTTTGGGGTCGGGTTAAGATGTGACATTATTTAGATGATGTCATTATACAGATAATGTAGGAAAAGATGGAATTGTTTATTTAATCGTGTAAATTAAACGCTTTTAGTTCTCTTGGGTACGAATTTCACACATCATATCAGTACCAGCGAACCAAATCAGAAAATTATGTTCAGTTTAAAAATATATTAAAATATCACAAAAAGCCACAATCACCAAAAAAATAAATCAAAGAAGTAGATAAAACAACACACCGATTATCCAGTAAAGTACAAGAAACATATATGAAGTGCATGTGTTGGAGTTTCCCGTGAGGTGAGTGAGAACCACTCACAATAGGGTAAGTAACGAGGATACGAGGAGGGGAAAGAGGAGGATCAAAGTGTGGAAGAGGGAAGGGCAGGCTCTTTGGGAGGGGGAATAATGGGGGATCTGAAGAGGAGGTCGAAACTGGCAGCCGACAAGACAAGGTGGAAAAATGCCAAATCGCGACAACTCGGATTTTTGTGTACACATAGCAGGCAGAGCAAAGCCTGGAGTACGCGAAATACAGCTGAAGTACACGGCAGTACGTTGGATAACAACAGGATAATACACCCAGGGTACAGTCGTCGGAGTACTCAGAGATAGCCTGACGCGGAGTACAACATTCGGAGTAACTATGTCTCGCAAGGGGAAAATAACTTCCGAATTGAGGGTGCAAATTTCATTAGTTGAATTTAACTTGGATTGATTTGGACTAAATAGTTTTTGAATTGGACTGAACTAATCAGACTTTATTTTTCGAAAGATGGCTTTAGTTGTTTGATTAATTGATGGAGCGGCTCGCGTCGAGTGTACTGGTGTCCTGCCCGGTCCTGCCGTCGTCCAGTAGCAACAAGCCTTGTCCTGCCGGTGTACCTCCGGGACCCTGAGCACCCGGGGACCCCACCGGGACAGCCATCACCACCCTGACACCGTGGCGCCGCTACGTACCGACAGTCTCTCCAACAGGTGCACTCTGTTTCCGTCGGTGGTAAAATGGCCGTAAAACACCTGCAAGAGGGAGGTTCAAACACTGGGTTAATAACGACATTAGAAAGCGTCAACGCAACAAACTATAAAACGAAAAATATAGTATTCTAAGTTAGGGTATCCCACACACCCCGTTTGTTTTGACCTTGAATTGAGCTCACATTTTGCTAGACACAATGGAAGTAAGCATGTATTTTTATGCAGATTTTATCTGTCCAGAATGTACATTACAACTACAAGAATTGTGTACATAGTTATAAGAGCTTAGTCCGTATAATTGTACTCGAGACATTCAACTACACGCTTCTCTGGGTGTAGGCCAACTCCCGGGCGGCACTCCAGCATGCGATGCAGTAACGAAAAACAAACGTACGGAGTGTGTGGAACATCCTTCAAAAATGAATGAACGATGCGAAATTATTGTAACCTGTGTCACAGAGTAGACGTCAGTGTGCAATGTGCGGGCTGACGAACTCGTAAAGCACTGTGGTCCTTGCGGAGTGTAGGCAAGCCTAGCAAAGCCATACAGTGACGGTTTCTCTGTTACATCCGTTACCTGTCTTGTGCTCTACCATCTTAGAGGCCACATAAGCTACGGTACGACACGTAGGGATACACGAGAGATTCGGTGAGCGGTAAGAAGCGAGGCCTTTGATTAAACAAGCCCCCTTTCATCCTTAACAAAATACCAAAGTCAAAAAACACCGTCGAATTACTTGTAAGTGTTCTTGAACATGAGTATCCATGTGTATATACCCACAAAACTATTTATTAAGGTACGACACCCCACTGTGAAGTTGTCAGTTATAGTGAAGCAATACGAATTAAGCTATTAAAAAGTTGCATCTTACGTATTTTTGCCCACCAATTTAAATTAATTTGTCGAGTTAGACAATACAAAAGTGTACGTATGTTCAGTCCGCACCTTACTCCACCCGCTCCCCACCCCCTCTTCCTCCCCTGCACCACGACACCTCTCCCTTTTCCTTCTTCCTCTTCACAACGGATGGCTCTCTTCTGCACGGCATTACCGCAAACAACTGCCCTGGCGTGCTTCATTTGGCGACGCGGCTGCCGCGTTACGTCACGGCGTCGTCACGTACAGCGAGCAAACAGGGAGGGGCCGGGGGACCCTGCCTCTTCAGCCTTTCCCCCGCTCCTCTTTGCAGGCCGCACTCACTATACCACCCCATCCCCCACCTCCCCCATGACCCTCTTTCGCGCTCTCCTGTCTAGCACCCCGGGGGCGCTGCGAGGGTGGCGGCGAGGGCTCGGCGAGGGACACGAGAGCCTATTTAAGCCCTTGCGGCGGCGGCGCTGCCGCTAATCACGCCGCAACGTGACCAGCGGCGCCTTTTCATTTAGCAAAAAGTGTTGTGGGGTCGAATGATTAACTTATATCGTCCTTCTCCCCGCGATCACTGCGGGTATGCATAGTGTTTAGTGTGTTTGTGGGGGGAGGGGAGCAGATGATCAATTTCGAAAAGCTAAAATTAATAAAAGATATCGTGAAGAGGTTTAAATAAAAATCGGTGTGGTGTGGGAAACCAAGAGACACTCCTGTAACTGTAAACTCCACGTATGAAATATTTATCGTCCTTTAACGTCGGCCAATAGAGCGGGCTGGAACTACGGGGGAACTACTCATCCAAAGCACGGCTCTATCCCGACAGTGTCGCCACACCCCACTCCCACCACTGCGCCCCACCCCACCTCGCACCCCACCCGAGCCTACCCATCCCGCCCCGACCCTTGGATCAGCGGATTTTCTAACAGAGTGAACTTGTGACCCGGGCCGCCACCCCCTTTATAGTGCGACTGTACAGTTTCCCCGCCCCCCTCCCCTTCACCACAACAAGCGCCCTCACTTTGCCTCTATCATGGGTTAAAGGTTTGTTCCGGTTTCAAAGGCGGGCCAACAGAGGGCGGGAAGGCAGGGCGGG
>NW_026267162.1:1440081-1441479 GCF_000697945.3 Frankliniella occidentalis
CCTCCCTCCCTCCCTTCCTTCTTCCCTCCCTCTCTCTCTCTCTCTCTCTCATAGCATAGACTTCAGTAAAGCGTACGACAGGGTCAACCATAAGTTGTTACTTACTAAGTTAAAGAAACTTGTCTGTTCAGTATCTGTGATAAACTGGTTTGCTGCCTACTTAACGAACCGCAGTCAAAGAGTGAAATCTGGTGAGGAATTTGTCTCCGACTGGGCCCTGGTAGAAACCGGGGTTCCACGAGGGAGTGTTCTCGGCCCACTTCTATTTGTCTTGTACCTGTTTAACATATCTGATGTTCTTAGTGATAAGATATATTGCCACCTATATGCTGATGATACGCAAATCTATACTCACTGTCTTTATAAGGATGTACCAAAGACTGGAACTTGTGAATGAAAATTTATATAGACTTGTTAAATATGTTAGTAGGTATAACTTGTACCTTAATGTTCCTAAAACTCAACCAATCATATTAGGTTCGGCTCAATATGTAAATAGATTGAAAGATGTTGACATTCCAAAAATAGCCATAAATGGCATTTATGTCCCTTACTGCAATGAGGTAGATAATCTAGGGATTATTTTTGACTCTAAGTTTAGTTGGGAGGCAACATAGCAACAATGCTGTTCGTAAAGTTTTCAGTTCTCTTGCACAGATCAGGAGGAATATTGACTGTCTGCCTGTCCAGATCAGGCTTCGTGTTGTTCAATCGCTGATTATAATTTTCACTGACATGACCAAAACAGTCATGGACAAGCTTGCAAAAGGCTGAGAATGCTTGTGTACGATATGTTACAAATGTAAGTCGTTATGACCGCATTAACCCTCTTATATGTCAGCCTTGGGATCCTCAAACTGAAGGATAGGAGAATTGTAGCTATATCCTCATTAGCGTGGAAAGTTTTAAAATCTAACCAGCCTGCATACTTGCGAGAAATGTTTTCTTTTGCGGCTCGCCACTTGTGATAAACTAGTCATGCCTCCACATCATCTCACCGCATACACGAAGTCGTTTTGTGTATGTATGTAGATCATTTAACAAGTACTGCGTCTATAATTATCCGAACTATGAAAATGACAATACTCTTAAAAATTATTTAAAGAAACTATTGCTTGATGCATATGAATGAATCATGTTACACTGTTACTTTGTTATCAGCTGCAGCTACAAAGATTATTTATTTATTTGTTATTAACAATATTATAATCTATGCTTGAGAGCGGTGAGGTTCTCTCGTGGGACTTAACAGTCCTTTTGAACCACACCTTAATAAATAAAAAATCAATCAATCAATCAATCAATCCCTTCTCTCCTTCTCTCTCTCTCCCTCTTCCTCTCTCTCTCACACACGTTCCGGCGACACATAGGAGGGCTCATGCTGTTTATTTATGTCCG
>NW_026267162.1:1441529-1451720 GCF_000697945.3 Frankliniella occidentalis
TACAGAGATGTTCTATTTATTTATTTATTCATTATTAACAATGTTATTATCTATTCTCCGAGAGCGGTGCGGTTCTCTCGTGGGACTCAACAGTCAACAGTCATTTTGTAACCACACGTAAAGAAATAAAAAATCAATCAATCAATCAATCAATCAATCAATCAATCAATCAATCAATCAATCAATCAATCAATATCTCTCTCTCTCTCTCTCTCCCTCCCTCCCTCCCCTCACCCCTATAAGAGCGCGAAAGCACGTGGGCGTGACGGATGGATACTTGTGTGACCTCTTTCCATAGTCCTTCAGCGGATGGACAAATTCTTACAAAAGTTGCCCGTCCGTAACGCAAGTTTGAAGAGCAGTTGAATCAGTTGGATCAGTTGGATCAAAATCCTTTGCAATTGCAAAGCATTATTGCTTCGCAACAGAGTGTAAAAGCCAGTGCACAAAACAACTGCCTTTACCATCACTAATGCATGAAACCGTGCATGCCCAACTGTGCGCGAGTGTGCTTGTGAAGTATATTATTACTACACAATAGAGCACTAATTGCCTGAAGTACTTGTGCTTGAAATAGTGCACATGTTGCACGGGCTCCCTGCTTAATTCAGGCACAAAATTCTCTCTTAGATTTGAGTGTGGAGCTAAACCCCTGCCGGCACGAGAGTAGGCCACCCGCTCATCACAAATGTATTCAGCGTCAAGACTTTGCCTAACTACAAGGCGCTCGCTTCTCTCTGCACCGCACATCACATAGTCGCTTGCTTTTCATCCGATTCTCTCCCTTTCCATTGTTCTAAAACTCTACGCAGGCTCCCGCAAAAACTCTGCGGTTCCATTTCGATGCTACATCCATAAAGTCGTCCGAGAGGTTCTGTATTGTATTTCGAAATCCTCCAATAAAAACTGGCAAAACACAATGATATTCTCTCTCTGTCTCTCTCTCTGTCCTCTTTCCCTGAGTCTGAGCTTTACGCTGACACCGCTCCAGACCATTTCTACAACGATAATTGCTAAGCGTCGCTGCACTACGCTACGCCACTCACCTGGTCGCTCAGCTTGTTCATATCCACGGGCTTGATCCGCTTGAGCTGCGACAGCCTCTCCAGGCGCTCCTTGGCCTGCTGCTCCACCGCGATAACGAATGCATCCTGGACGCTGTGGGCCAACTCCGCCGCTGCAAGCAAGATCAAACGGGGTCAAGTATGTAGTATGTGTCACGAATGACGGTGAGGACGGGTAGTTTGTTGTTACATCTGGAGACTGACTTGTTCGCGTACAAGTACGCGCACGTTACCATCTCGTTCAATGTGAAAAACATATTTGAAAAATTGTCAAAACGTAGTTGTGATTTCGAGGGGTGCCCAACTATGGTAATCAGGTGCACACAGAGTTGGTAATCACTGGTAATCTACACACTCTTGAGGGTCCTTTCATAGGACAAATTTGTTGATTGAGACATGCATTTTTGTGCACATACTGTAAAAAAGAGTTGTTGAAAAACAACTTTCTTACTGATGGCGGTGTTGTAAACAAACAACAATGTTGTACGAGAGAGAACAATAAAAGCTGTTGCAAAACAGCAAAGTTTGTTGCAAAACAGCAAAGTTTGTTGAAAAACAGCAAAGTTTGTTGCAAAACAGCAATGGTTGTTGCGAAACAGCAATGTTGTTCCTAAACAACTTTTGCTGTTCCTCAACAACTTTCATTGTTCCTGAACAACTTTCGTTGCTGCTGAACAGCATTTGTTGTTTCTGAACAACTTTTGTTGCTGCTGAACAACTTTTGTTGTAATTAGACAGTAGTTTTATACGGTTTCATATTCCGCCTGAACAACTTTTGTCGTTCTTGAACAACTTTTGTTGTCCCTCAACAACTTTTGTTGTCCCTTCACAACTCTTGTTGTTACTGAACAATCGATGTTGTTCTATAACAACCCAATGCCGTTATGTAACGACTTTTCCCATTAAAAAATTTAACGACAAATTTGGCGTTATTTCGATGATTTTTTTTTTTTACAAGTTGCATCTTGTCTAAATTCAAACGCCCATGTGTTTAATATAGCGTATTTGCATCCCTCCCATGGATAAATACATAATTTGTCCAATCATAGAATGCAAGTTTCTAACTTGCAAGATAAAGAATTAAGAATGACCTAAAATGTGCTCCAAAATGCATATTTCTCGGGCCAAATAATGGTTGTTTCGATTTAGAATGCAAGCGAATCATACCTTATTCATTGGTAATCTTTGGTTATCATTGGTAAATCCTTGGTAATCTTTACAATTTGGTAATCCAGTATACACATTTATGGAGTTGGGCACCCCTCGTGTGATTTCCATAACGAAATATTGTACAACCGCTGTCGTAAATTTAGAGATGCAGACGTCAATGTTCGATTGGCACCGTTTAGGCGCTAGAGGCAGTTTCTCTCAATTTGAACACATTGGGGCCAAAATTTTGTCCGTTCGGCTCTTGACAGTTTTGGCGCTGAAAGTTTTTTAACCTCTAGAGAGAATAGACCCCCCCCCCACCCCCTCGGTAATAACAAAATATGGGGGAAGAAAAAGAAAAAAACACGCAAAACATGAGAACATTCAGCGTGTGTGCTTCGAGTGTGCTTCCTCTTTCTGCCGAAGCATGTGGCCCCTGCGGCCCGAGACCCTCGAGGCTATGCAATCCCACAACACTGCACCGTCCGCTCTGTTACACCCGGTTCAACGTACAAGGTAAACTGGGCCTTGGTCGAGTTTATGTCTGACAACCGTCTTGGCCGAGGAAGCCTGCAGGAACCAGTGGGGACGATACAGGTACGAGTAACGGGTACCACACCGGCTCGTGGAGCCGTGCCAGAGGCGCCAAAGGCCGCAATGATCGACGACGTCATTCCCTCCCTCCTCTATCCCTGCTCTCCTGCAGGTTCTCCAGAATTCGAGGCCTTCGCGCGACGTGGAAATTCCATTCCCTCTTCTTCCCTCACCTTCCCTGGATCGATCAGTTTGGCATCTTTATGATCCATCGATTCAAAGGTTCGGCCCATCCTCTTAAGGACCGGGTCTCTCCGCCGTAGGGCTGACGTCGGGACTAGCTCGGCCTAGCTGTGCCGGCTGCGCCACAAACTCGTAACTCATGGACCGACTGACTAGGCCAACCTGCGACCGGGAGGGGGCAAGGGGGGGGGGGGAGGCGTCCTCATCGGCAAGAGAGCAGAGCAGAGCCAGTGTCCTGATCCGCCCGGGTCCGCTGCGGGCTCACACACTGGCCCGCGCAGTCTAGGAGTCAACGAACCTCCACAAACCGGCCGGCCTCGAGGGGGCGGGGCGGGGCGGCGTGGGGCGTGGCAGTCATACCGGTGGGAACAGAGGGCAGCCGTCGCCGCTCCTCGCGCTCCATTTCAACCCCCATCTCATAACCCCTTCGGACCGCCGCGCGCCACACAGCCGGCTGCCATGTTTGTGTTATTTGTGCAGCAAGCATGCATATTGTGCATCACGGTGCACAATATGCGCGAGAGGGTGACGGAGGGGCGTACGACTAAAAAGAGCGGCGGCTGGGGTTGTCCGGTCCCCACGCGGGGCGGGTAACCCTCCGCCGGGCGCTGGGCGGCGCCATTCGCCGTGCCTCGCGTAACGTCGCCGTGAGTTATGGGTGGTGCTGGCAGCACTGGCGTCGCCGTCAACGCCAGTCGCACTGTAGAGCGGCTCGTTTGTTAGGCTGGCGCCCCTGCACCACATTCTGGCGCGTGACAGACCGTTGCGCCGCTGCACAACACTGCACTGTCACCGCACGGCGGCGCCCGTGTGTCCAGCGGCGTTGGGCGGGGCCGAGCAGAACGGCACCCGACCTCGAGGCGCGCCCCCGAGGCCTCGAGGAGTCCTCGTGCCACCGGCAGCCACCGGGTTTAAAAATAGTCGCACGCGCGCGCGCGGTGCAGCGCGCCGGGCTTCGCAGCGTAGAAAGCGCTTTTTGCGCGTTTGGCAAAGTCCAAAAGTAGCGCGCGCGGCCAAGCAGCAGGGGGGCAAGGGCGGCGGTCGGGACAGGACATTCCGACACTTGAGAGTAACGGCACGGCGGGGCGGCCACGGTGTGGGAGTGGCGGCACCGGTCCAACCGGAGGAACCTGAGACGCACACACAGACCTCCGGTACCTCCGGGCGACGGCAGCTCCTGCTGGGTGCGGGTGGCCGCGGCTGCTCGTGGGGCGCGGGCGGGCCGGAGGCCGCGGAGGCCGCGGAGGCTGGCGCGGAGACCCCGCCGGAGCTTCCTCGCTAGCTGCCTCGGCGCGGACGCAGGCGAAGCAGGAGTCCCTTCGGGGAGTAGTGGAGCCAGCGACTCGCGTGCAGTGGCGGGCGCGGGACAGGGGCGGCCGACAGCGAGGCTGCCGCTGCTCTGGGGACCGTCGTGAGAAACAAGGGGGTGTCAGCCGAGGTCAACTGATGAGACTACTTCCATGGGGTATCTCATGAGGTGGTCTCCGCGTCTCGTCAGCGTCCCCGGCAGCGCCAGGCCTCGTGCGCAGGCGAGGCCACGGCACTCACGGGGATGCGCGAGAGCACCCGCCCCGTTCTGCAGGGTTGCCAGAAAAGTAGGCAATAATTAGCCCAAACAAACACACAGGTAGAGAGCTGGCTGCATTAACGCCCTCCTACTAGATGACCCCTTAACAAGCGGGTGTAAATTTTGCATAAGACAGGAGTAGATGCAGCTGGCTCCGTGTGTTTCTTTAGGCTAGTTATTGCCTACTTTGCTGCCAACTTTGCCGCTCTGGTTGGCGGTGGCGGCTCGACATGAGGTTGGGTACCCCGGCAGCAACGCACTCGTTGTCCTCGACGGCGTCATCACCAGCCCGCACCGCGTCGCGCCCCGTCTCCTCCACGACGCACAGGATGGACGCACTGCGACCCTGGCCTCCGCGGCCTCCGTGGCCTCGGCGGCCTTGCACGTCGTCTTCGGCGGGGACGCCTGCGCGCCGGTGCTCCGCTAGTGACACGGCGGAGCGCGCGAGCCACATGTCGGGCCCGGACACGGCCCCGGGCGGCGCCTCGTGTGCGTGGTGGGCCAGCGCGGCGCACTCGGACTGGCTGTGCTTGCACCAGGACAGCCCGGAGCGGCGGCGCCATGCCGCCGACGACCTCGCGTTGGCGCCCGGGTACAACGACGACTCGGAGGACTGGCCGAACCAGAACGAGGCCCCGGACCGGCTCGACGCCGCCGACGAGGATGCGGGCGTGTCTGGCCCCGCGGGGAACTTGCGGCGCTGCGGCGGCGACCGGAGGTACGAGAGCGAGGACGCGGAGCCCAGGTCCGCGGCCACCCCATGGCTCGCCGGCGGGGCCTCGGGCGGCGGCGTCCGCTTGTCCCGGCGCCTGCCGGCGCACGAGCACAGCAAGCTCATGACTGCAGACGGCGGGGCGCTGCCGCCGAGGCTGGCCGCCGAGGCTGGCCGCCGAGGCTGCCGCAGCCGCGGCCACCCTGTGCGCCTCGGGGACCGAAATAGTGACCAAGTGCAAGGGAGGGGCGGGCGGCGGGCAGGCGCGGGCGAGCTGGCGTTGCACCTGTCCAACCGCTAAAGGACCGGCACAAACAATAAAAAATATGGTAAAAATAAATGACTTTTTCTGTTCATTTTTTAGGAGTTTCGGAAAACAACTGTTTCGATTCGAATAATAACGTGACTTTCATATAGTGGTCATGATATCAGATATGTAATAAGAATTATCTATACGAGCAGCCGTGCTTCATTCACACTATAAAGGACTTTGGAAGAATCTCAGTAATTGGTTATAGAGTTTTTCACAGTGGAGGCAATCGATGATGATTCATCGAAAAGCGCTGCGCAGAGATAATTTGTCGTGTTTGGTTGGGGTCACGAGGGAGGGGGAGGGAGGGAGGGGGGCTGTGCTGCTGGTGGGGCGACTGCATTCCGTACACTGCATTAGAGAGGGGACCATTTGGCTCAATACGGCAATGGCCGCCAAAGCAGTGCATTATGTATTCAACACGTTCGGTTCAGTGGGCTGTGCACCCAGCCGGGGGGTTGAAAAAAAGCAAGCGTGGCCACATCATGGGTATTGTTAAAAACACTGTAACCAATGACAGTGAGCATACAGTCCTAACCGTACTTTATTGGCTGAGCTTGCGAAGCCTTTGCTTTGCTGTGATGTCGGGTTAGGAGATCTCTTTGGCCGTGTGGCCGTCTGTCTGTACTGGCCCGGCCCGCCTATCTCTCAGACGGCAACTTCAATTGCCTTCAAACTGCGCACAAAGCATCTTAGGGTCGTAACGAGTTCAGTTTAGAAGTTTGATATGAGATGTTTAAAACAAACAGATTTTTTTTTGTATTACAAAGAGCACCGCTTCGTATTACGAAGCCGATAGCTCTTCGTAATACAAATGATTTGCTTGTATTACGAAGATGCCAAATCCTTTGCACTTTACAAATAGCAGGTCTTTGTAGTAAGAAACTTACAGTTCTTGTCAAACCGAGCAGTGTATGATATTAGATCCTAGTCCTTTCCCTAATCGACCCAAGATTTTGGATGGTTGATCATCTCAGCCAAGTCTTTTAACCGTGTGAGTAGGCAAGGAGTCAAATTCATACATAAACCCACCGGTTGGGGGGGGGGGGGATATAAGGGGCAGAGTGAAAGTCAAGGGGCAAATACGTGGCGGTGGGGTGGCGTACAGGAGGATACCCTCCTGAGTAAGTTTTAGACCTTTCCGATAAAAGGTCCGGCAGCCGAAGCCGGGCTCTCCTGTGAGTTAAGGAAGAACCCCTCTCTTCTCCTTTCTCCCCCCCCCCCTCCCCTTTGCTAGCCGCGCCGCCGCACCCCGCACTCATTAGAGCATGGCGAGCCCCGCGCCTCGCCGCGCCTCGCCTCGCCACAGTGCGATTGCCATCTTCCTTTCGGGTCGATGCTGTGCGCTGCGCTCGCGCTGGTCCACGAAGCTCCGGCGCAGGTCAGAGCACAGCGCAGCCTTTCACAGAGTTTCCCTTTCTCAGTCGTTATCACACGGAAGCACAGCTGATGATCACAATAATGGGGTGTTGCAGTGAATCCCAGGGACGGAAGTAAAGTGTATAAACGTGGTTTCATTTCATTCCTAGGACATAAGGCCCCAACAGGGCCCCTATCCCCTGCCTTCTGCCTTTACTCGACTCGAGTGTCGGCGCGCCGTAGTCCTAGGTACGCGTGGGTAGATGATGTTTCCTAAGTATCGCGAAGCCTGTTTCGCGAGACGTGGTCTGGCGTACGTCTGCCTGGTAAGATGACGAGAGAGTCAAGAGCAATAACCAAAGCAGTCCCCCCCCCCCCTACCCCCAGAAACCAACAACAACAAACCAAAACAAGCAAACAGCACATGGGTCGGAAAGGTAGCAGCGGCCTCCAGGCGGTGCACAGTATATGCAATGGTCCGGGAACCCGACGGAAAAAGAGAAGAGGGGGAAGGAAAGGGGGAATTTGGTCAGCAGGTTTGAGGAGGAGGAAAAGGAGGGAGGAGGAGGACGAGGAGGACGAGGAGGCTGCACGGGCGACCTACTTGACCAGGCACAGGCGGGCTGCTGCAGGCCGCGCATGCCGCGCGCCCCGCCCCGCACCCCGTGCCCAGGAGCTGGCCGGGCGGTCCTACCCAACGGTGCCTCGCGGATCGCGAATCGAACTGCATCAACCATAGAAGAGCTGCTTGGCTCGCGGGCGTCGCGAGCTGCTGGCCCCTGTCCCTATCAGAACGGGACCGACCCGTCCGGCCCCGCGACTCACGCCCCCTCACGCATCACCACCAGGTGATGGACGTGCGAATTTCACGGCCCACAAGACACGCCATATTGCTGCCCATTTTGCGGCGCGTCGCGCCACTCTGCACCTGCGCGGCAAAGAGGGTGAAAGAGAGAGAAAGAGAGTGGAAGAGAGAGAAAGAGAGTGGAAGAGAGAGAAAGAGAGTGGAAGAGAGAGAAAGAGAGTGGAAGAGAGAGAAAGAGAGTGGAAGAGAGAGAAAGAGCAGCAAAGAGAGAGAGGAGGGAGAGGAGGGGGGGAAAACAGTTTGAAATAGCGCTTCAGCCCCTTCAAATCTGCCGCCACTCGCGGGCCGGACAGCGGGCGGCAGCAGGTGCGCGCAGCCGAGGTGGCGCGGCGGGGTCCTAGCCGGCCCAACCTGGCGGCAGATTTCTTGGAGGCAGCAGAGCGCGGCGGGCGGCGGGGTCAGGGACTCGGAAGGGCCCAGCTCGCCGCCAGGAAGCTTATCCTCATCCACCCTTCCCTTCCTCCCCCGCGTCGGTGCCCCGCCCGTGACCGTGACCGTGACGGCTCGCGTGCCGCGGGGCGGGGGCGCCAGGCGCCATCACGCACGTGACGCAACCATAATGATGTGGTGTATGCTGTCGAGTACACCGGTAAGACTTACTGCACACATTCTGCACACTAGACGGAGTTTAACTGACGTGACAGCGAAATGTAATGTGCGTACAGTGCGCAGGCGAGCAGGCTATAAAAAGTTTGTGTGAACGTCAAAAATTTGCACATTTACACCGGTGAGCACAAGTGTGCAAAATTCGCACACCATCGGGCGCAGATAATGAGAATTTGCACATAGTGTCTAATTGCACGAATAGAGCTAGACACCACAAAATGTTTATAAACATTGCACACTTGCGAGATTATTACTTGTTTTAGCAGTATAATCATCAGCTTCTCAGCTTTGTGATACGAAACATTTATTTCGTTGTAAGACAGACGGAAGACATTAGAACTATCTGATTTTGAGTTTCGACGCTGACTTATTGCAGCGAGGGGCACGAGTAGTACATCCCGCTCGGTTGCCCGAAGTCAGAATTATTGAACGAAGCGGGCGGGCGTGGCGAAATGTGGCGGGGTCGGGTCGGGGCCGCGAGCGCGAGCAAAGGCGATTCCGCACGGCGTTTTCTCGTGCCCTCTCTCTCTCCCACCCATTGGCGGTGTCCTAGGTCCTCCTAGGTGAGTGGGACAAGGACGGAAGTACGAAAGCGCTGTAAGGCATCGCCCTGCATAGCAGGCCGCGGTAGGGCGTGGCGTGGCAGGGCGTGGCGTGGCAGGGCGTGGCAGGGCGTGGCGTGGCAGGGCGTGGCAGGGCGTGGCAGGGCGTGGCGGGGCGGGGCGTGGCAGGGCGTGGCGGGGGCGCGAGCATCATGCGGGCGGCGATCTCTGTGGGAGCGGCACGCACCTGAGGGGCTCATCCCCTGTGCCGCTGCGCCGCCTTCGGTGAATCTTCCAAAAACACGGAGCCATTGCCGGGCGAGACGAGGGGGCGGTGAGGAGGATTAGGCGCGACCCGGTCTGGTCACCGTTAGCTTTGCGCCCACCGGCAGGGGCAGGGCAAGTCGCGGGTGAAAGTAGTAGTGATGGGCGCCAGAGTACTAGTTATTTCTGCAGAGGCCGACCGACCCTAGCGGTCGGAGCGCCCTCGAGGTAGGCAACCCCCGCCCCGTCGCGCGTCGCTGCTCGGCGGGGTTGCCTACGGCGCGCGGCGCTCCGGGCCGTTCGCCGACCGGGGCGCTACGGCCGCGGCCCGAGCTGGCGGCAGCAGCGCAGCGCCGGCCAGAGGAGGAGGAGGGAGGGTGGAGGGAATGAAGATTACTTTTTCAAGAGGCTGCCGTTCATGAAGAGGCCTTCTGTTTACCTTGGCCCCGCCGCCGCCAGCGCCACACCGCCACGCCGCGCCACGCCCCCCGCCTCTTCAATTCTCGCTCCTTGTGTTTACTGCCACCCGTGCCTCCTCCACACCTAACAGGTGAGCACTAATGATGTTGGGAAAGGGGTCCCCGCTGGTCCCCGCTGGTCCCCGCTGGTCCCCGCTGGTCCCCGCTGGTCCCCGCTGGTCCCCGCACGTCCCCGCACGTCCCCGTCGACACGCAGACCACGCCGCCGCCGCCGCCGCACCCGCCTCTGGCGAGTCGTCTGGCGAGCATCATTTGGTGCGCGGGTCCGCGAGCGGCATGGGCCCATCGGGAGGCGGCGGTCCATGCACCGCTGCCTTGCCATGAGCCGCCATGAGCGGCCCGCGTTGCCAAGTATACCTGAGGCAGGCGGCGCGCCGAGCCACGCCAAGCCGCGCCACGCCACGCATCACCAGACAGATGCCGACTTTTATTTCCATTTATACTTTTACGGGGCTTGAGCGGGTTTCAGCGTATGACGACGCAGAGGACCCCGGGGG
>NW_026267162.1:1451770-1454598 GCF_000697945.3 Frankliniella occidentalis
GAGGGATATGAAATCAGCTTTCAGTGACGCTCCATCATGCTGGCACCTCGCTCAAATGCCGTTTGACGCGTCTTTTCGTGTGGGGGGAGGGAAACGGTAGGGGAGGGGGGAGGGAGGCCACACCCCGAGTGTGAAGAGAGTTCCATGTTGCGAGCATGGTGAGAAGGGGGTAGAGGAGGTGGGAGAAAGGTGGGGGCGGGGAGGGGGTTCTTAACACCTCAATGGTGCGGCGGGCGGGCGGGCGTTGCGGCGGAGACCTTTTTTATTTCCCGTGTTCCCGCTGACGGCAAGGTGCAACCCAGGTGTGGAGGAGGGAAGTCGCCACTTTCGCGGTGCTTTTAGCTTTCGTGAGGCTGCTACTGCCTCTGCCGCTCCCTTGCCCCTCTCCCCCGCTAAGGTCCCACCCTACAGGAGGGTGGAGGGCACTTCGCTGCGCCAGAAGGAGGGGTAGGGGTGCGGCGGGGAGGCAGGCCAGGCCCAGCGCGTCCCAACCCAGCCCGGCGAAACGCCGCACAAGTTCACCCGTTCTCTTCTAACGGAACCGGTTCGGTTCGATGATGACTCGGATGGCTGCTTTTTCGCGCACATTGGCTCGGCCCGTCCGGCCCGCTGCAATGGCTCGGGGCGGAGGGTAAGGCCCCGCTACTCCACGCCACGCCAAGCAATAGGAAAGAAAACACGGTACCGTACGGGGCCGGGCCGGGCCATATGAGCGTCTCTGCCGTCCACATTCCCCGACCGGACAGAAGTCCGAGCGCTGCAATGATTTCTACTAGGAAAAGATGCAGTGCAGAGCATAGCGCTCGGCGAGACGTCCCGTAAAAGCCGCTTCAAGGGCACTATAGTAGGGGCCGCGGGTCAGGCATGTGGGGATGGGATGGAGCGTCCAGGAGCAGTCAGCTGGCAGCGCGGCTAAAGCGTAGCCAGAGCGGTGCAGCCAACAAACATCGCATGCGCATGCACCGGGAACCCAAGTGCGCGAATATCGCACATTTGTAGAGTACGAATAGACATTCACATACCTACATGAGTGTGAAATTTATTGCGTTTTCGAGTGTGGCCTCTCTCCCCTACGGCGGACCGCTCCCGGAGCGCCCCGCCGTATCTCTGCGATCTTTACTGACAACATGGGCGTGGCAAACGGCCGTACATTTCCTCGTAAACGGCAAGCGCTTACGGAAATCGAATGTTTCGCACGAGAAAAATAAACGCGTTCGCGCTTAGCAGAGTAGCTCCTCTCGCGAGGTGCGCCGGTGCGCCGCCGGCCCGCGCGCGCGCGCTCGCGGTGCTCTCCGCGGTGACCAGAGCGGCAACAGCGCGCGGGCGTGGGGCCTAGCGTATCTAGAGGCCCAGGCCGCGCCCGGAGGAGAGCCGGAGCCGGGGCGGGGCGGGGAGTGAGGGGCGGGACCCATGGCGCACGGCCCGACCCGGGCCCGGTTCCGCGGGGTTCATGGCACGGACCGCGCTGTCATTCAGACGGAGGGCAACCCCGGCCTCCTCGATGCGCGACCCGCGACCCACCCCGCCCCGCGGCCCGCGCACGCTGGCGCTATATCTGCAGTGTAGCCAGTAACGCACCGACATGTCGTCGGCAACGCAGGGGCCTTCCTCTCACGCTGCTGTTCTGCCGCAGTCCACACCACACCGGCACCGGGAGCGTCACCAGTCGCCACCGCTGTCAAACATCTCGGCGCCCATGACAATGCAGCCCTACTCCCTCCCCCTACCCCCCACCCCTCCCAGCTATGCTGCGCATAAAAATATACTTTAAAAGGTGCGCCACTGGTGTGCACCTAAGCCCTCAATACTACGTTTTTGACTGGGTAATTGAACACTGGCCTTTTCCTGGATTCTCCAGAATAAAGTTCCAAAATTTCCATAATACCCATTTATTCTGAAATAAAAGAGACTGGTGAGACTTAACGATGAAACTGTTAAAAGAAATTTTAAAATAAGGCCATACTTCAGGTGGGAGCATTACAAACTCATGTGGATTATTGCCATACTCTATCAGGGTTTGAAAATTCATACCTTGATAAAAAAAAATGAACTTTTCAAGTAGTTCTATAAATTCGATTTTTTCATGACCGTCCAATCAAAGTCCAAGACTTCCTAGGACTTTCAAGGACCATATCTTGTTCCAGGACTTTCCAGGTTTTCCAGACTTGCAGGATAACCATGTCAACAATTAAGAAGAGCACGTAAAATTTCTCAACTTTTGGAAGGTTACTGACAGTGCAAATCGATGCAACTTTGGGAATTTTTAAGTGTTCAGATTAACTCTTACACAATTTAAAAATTTTAATTTTCAGCCCAATTCTTCAATTCCTAAGAGTCAGCACAACGTCTTTGAACAATACTCAGTTGCACACTTTTCTGATCAGTGCTGTTCTTCATCAGGCGTGTTCACCTGGCCTCGATGCATCTCCCGCTCGATCGCCCAACCCGCGGCAGAGAGGCGGCCCCCGCCGTAGGCTGAATAACGCTTCCTCGAGCGTCTTTATGGCCATTCGGGGCAGAGGAGAGTGACTGTGGGTCTGGAGCATGCGGGCCGGGGCCGCGGGGCCGCGGGGCCGCGGGGCCGTGCGGAGCCAAAGCACCCCCTCCCCCTCCTCAAGAAATAACATGATCGATCCCTAGAGAAAAAAGTAACTGAGATTACGTTGAGCTTGACTGGAGTTAGAGTGAGTTGACTGGCTTAACCCGGGTTTTGTAAGAGCAACTGGGATTGCCTGATTATTCTTTGGTTATTGCCTATTATACTAAGGATTTACACGGCTTTAGTGAGCGGCCGGCTCGCGACATAATGCAGTTATCATCAGTTAAAA
>NW_026267162.1:1455538-1459581 GCF_000697945.3 Frankliniella occidentalis
CCCGTGTGTGAATAATCACCGCAACCGGAACTCTCATTGAAGTTGAATGTGAAGCAGGGCCGCACGACCATCGCACGGGCGGGAGGAGCCGATGATAGAGCTGGTCGCGGGGAGTGCCGGGGAGGGGGGGCGGGGCACGGGGACGTTTAGGCAACTTGACTTAACTAACCGCCAGGCCGCATCACGACATATCGGCAGGGTTCGCGTGGCGGCGGCCCCACTGCCCCGGCTGCCGCTCTATTCGGGCACGCCGTGGAGCGTGCGCCTCGCCGCCAACACCACGGGGAGTAGTATAAACGGGACGGCGCCGACCCACTAAGGCCCTTCCCGAACGTACGAAACAGAACACAGCACCTCGCCGATCGGCCGGCAGAGATATGAGTGAGGGACTGCTGAGGCGTGGAGCGCGCCGGAGCTAACGGCGTGACCCTGACCGGAAGGAGAGGGGAGGGGCCCAAGTCCCATGGACCTCATGGGGACGCCAGCCGTGACGGCGGCCTGTGGCGGCAGCAGCGGCAGCGCCACCAGGAAGCGCCCCATTCAGCCCGGTGGGGCCGCTCTGCTCCACGCCGCGCCGCCCCCCGCCGGCCGGCCCGCCAGCAGCTCCCTGTCGGCCTGTATGGCCCATCATGAAAGCATGGAGGTCAGCCATATGCGGAGGCCATTCGATTGGCTTCATGTCACACGGAGCCGTGAGCGCGGGCGCGGGGCAGACGTCCGAGGTCGTCAAAGTCATGATGAGCGGCTCGCTCGCGATGGGGTGGGGGAGGAGGGGGGGGGGAAGGGCCTAACTGGACTCGCTGATCGACCCACTGCAGCGCGCGAGCGGGTTCAAAGAGGGCGATCTACACGATCTCACACTCGGCCGCCCGAGGCCAGGCTCCGACGTCGGCCCCGCAACGCCGACGAGGTAATGCCGGCAAAACATCGCTCGACCTGAGCTGAGCGGGACCTGTCCGGTGCCAGCGCCCGCGGTCCCGGCGGCACGGCCCGGCCTCCGGCCCCCGGCCCTGCCTGCCGAGCCATTTGTATTCTCCATGTGTTACTGACGGCACCCTGCGATATCCGGGCCCAGCGTCGCTGTCCTCGTCCCGTCCTCCTCGCTCTGCACCCAGCCCCCGGCCCCTGTACTTTCTACTCCCCCCGGCACCGCACTTTGCATCCAAATCACAGCGACAGGCGCAGCAGGCGGGGCGCAAGAAGTACCCGAAGCCGGTGTACGATGACTCCCCAGGCCACGCCGAGCCGGGCCACAGGTCGGAGTTCAGGCTCGCAGAGATGTGCCGCACATTGTGCCGTTCAGGGCCGGGGGTTCAGGAGGTCGCGACCGTGAGGAAGAGTTACAGACGCGTGGGGCGTAAGCAGAAGGGTGGGGTCAAGGCCCGGGGGGTCAATACGGTCGGAGCCGTACACACTAAAGGTCAAAGGGTCATGGTTGGGCTGTACCGGCCCACACCTTAATGTTCTCGGCTTGGGCGGGATGGGCATACTCCTTGTGGACTCCACTCTAACTCTTTCCTCAGCCGGCCGGGACGAACAAAACCTTATACAGTTTTTGTTTCATTTTTTCCCCTCACGGGCAGCGGTGAGGGCGGTTCATGTTTTATTGTGTGCCGTTGTCACAGAGGTCGGCCGTCCTGTCCGCCTGCGTGTCCGCCGGCCCGCCCGCCCGGCCCGATGACTCGTACGGCCCCTGTATGGACCGGCCGCCCTGCCCGCCGCGCCCCCACCAGGTACCAGCAGGTACGTATGAGGTACGCTCGTACCCGACCAAGTTTGGCCTTCCTTTTTGCGCCCCGTGTCATAAAACGCGCCGCCGCTGTGCCGAGCTATGCGGGCGTTCAGCAGCACCCGTGTACCCGGGCGAGCACTGGGGCGGACACCAGGACAGCCACAAGCCGGGTGGGTTCAGATTACTGGCCGTTAATTGTTATGGCTTTCGGCTTTTTCAGCCAGGCCAGTCTTGGCTGAGACAGGCCGGCGCACCCGCGCGGAGGGTTCCTTGTTTGTTGTGGTCAGGCTGGTGGGCGCGGCGGGAGGTTTCCTGAAACGGCCTGAAGCCGCCGCCGCCGCGCGCTATCGCTTTTATTCCGCTCATTTGATTGATCACAGCACCGCGGGGCTGAGACAATGACTCGGGTCTTTATGGCGCACTGGAGACCGGGCCGCACCTCGCCGCCCAGCGCTGCTGGAGTCTCCAGTTCGCCCGACCCACGGGCGGTAATCCTCCAGCAGCAGCGGCGAACCACTTCGCTCTCACGGAGCCGGCCGGTCCACGCCACAAAGCCGTCGAGCTCCAGGAGAGGTAGACGGGCCGCGTCTTAGCAGCCTGCCGCAGCCGCTGTTGGCCATCTTTAGCAGCCTCCAGGAGGCTGAGGGTCCGGCCGTTGCATCCCTTTCAGCAGCTTGCCGCAGTCTTCAGACAGCAGCGGCGAGCAGCCTTTGGTGTGCCAGTTTATCTTTCTGAGGGCCTCCACGAGGAGCCCCAGAACGGCACAGTCCAACAGGCTCCTCGACAACAGGCCCCACCGGCACGGCCCGTCACGTCCTGATCTTTGCAGAGGCATTTTGATGATAGCTTGTACTACTCCAGAAAATGTGGGATGACCATTCGCTTGAGTGTCGTCCTCCAGCGGCAGCTCACCAGAGAGAGGGAGAGAAAGGGGGAAGCGATGAGGTTAATCCAATGTCGATGACACAAATCACTGCACTCCTTTCGAGGCACACTCCACTTCACTTCACTGCACTGCACTGCACTGCACTTTACTGCTCTGCACTTCACTGCACTGCACTTCGATGCACTGAAACTTCGGCGTACTCCACGCGCGCAGCCCAGGCCGGTGGTACCGGTACCGGTGCGGTGGGCTGGGTAGGCGCAGGTGCCTCGGCGCGGCTCGGCGCGGCTCGGCTGCGGCACAAGGCCCGTACGTCGGCCGACGACGGTGACGGGGAACTGAACCAACCACACCGGCCGGGCCTTGCCAGGCCCCGGCCACGCCGGGTCCGGCTCGGCCGCGCCGCCTTCACCGTGCGGCAGCGGGCCCGCGCTATGCCACGCCGCGAGTCGCCAGCTGCCCCCCCCCCCCTCCCCCTTTTCTGCTTTCCAGCTGCCAGCCAGCTGGGCTGCCAGCCGATGAGAAGTTCACGTGAGATGCGGGGTCCGCGACGACGCGGTTCTCGGCAGAAGCGTCGTCGGCGCCGCCGTGACGGGGGGCTCGGCCCTCGGCCCACGCGCGTGTCGGCCCGGTGCGCGGCGGTTGCATGAAGAGCGCACCGCGCACCAGACGGCACAATAGTGCACCGGCTGTCATCGGGGTCCAGTCAAGGTCATCGACAATTGTCCGGCTGGCTCCACGGCGGCCCGGCCCGGCCAGGCGGCGCCTCTGCGGCGGGGGCTGCCGTCCAGACACGGCCTGCCCCCGCCGCCGCGCCGCGCTCACCCCCAGGGCGTGGCGTGCGCCCACCCCGTCGCAGACACAAACAACATTCTTCCCGACAGGGTTCCCGGCTATCGCGGCGTTTCCTGTCCGGGTGCCCGGCGGCCCGCCAGCCACCCCGACCTTGCACCGGCGGGGCCGCGGGCCGCGGCGGGGCCGACCCGTGCGTCACCCTCACATCAGCGACCCCCGGACGAGCCGCCGGCTGGTCGGCCCCTCGGGTGCTGCTGTACTGCTTTGGAATGATAGTTTGTGGAGAGGGGCCGAAGATGGTCAATGAGGTGACCAGCACCCGGAGAGGCAGGGACGTTGGCCAGCTGTGGCTCGACCTGCGAGCGCATGCTTGTCAAAACATGCGCCTACCCCAACATACACTTCAGCAGCAGTATCACTGTGTATTATTTGTATTACTTACTTACATTACTTATAGTTCGTGGGTAACGTATATTACATTGTATTACAAGTATTAAGGCTCTATAATACTTGTATTACTTGTATTCTTTTATTACTTTGTATTACTTGTATTACCTAATACAAGGTAGACGCACGTTAAAACCGTGTGAAGCTGAGCTAAATGTGCGTCTACCTTGGCCTGCGGCGCGCTAA
>NW_026267162.1:1459636-1461372 GCF_000697945.3 Frankliniella occidentalis
AGGGGGGGGGGAGGAGACGGGAGAGAAACGAAGCGTAATTGCAGGATCAGCAAGATGAATCGCCCGCCGGACAAGAACCCTCTTCCGTTCTGTTTCCGTACACCTTCCTTTCTCTTTCTTCCACCTTCCCCTCTGCTCTATACTTCCCTACCTCCCCTCTCTCTACACGGGGAGGAACGGCCAAAGCGAGACAGAAAACGAGAGAGAATTATCGCCACAGCAAGGTACAATAATGTTCTGCCTTCACATGAGAAAAAAGAGGAAAGCCGTCAGGGTGCGGACTGCACACACGGTGCGGGGCAGTGCCTCTGCCTGCTGTCTCCTCCCCTACCACCACTATTTTCTTTATCCGAGTCACTGCCCCCTGATCCTAACCGCACAAACCTGGCCCGTGCCAGTCAGAAGAACACGCACACGGAACCCTTCCTATCCTCTTTGCGACCTGGATCGAAACTCGTTCGAACCGAGTAATAGAATGCCCCCCATCCATTCCACCTATACTAGAAACCCTCATAGAGGGGCACGCGGCGCGATTTTGTGTCATGTCATCTCCTTATGTTATGATTATTCGCGTCGCTCGCGAACTCGCGATATTATCAATTTGATTGATTCTTTCCAGTCATGTCGTATTTAGTATTATATTGTAGTTTATTATTTACATGTAGTGATATTTTTTTATACTGAGGTTCTCTATCAAGCTTCTGTACTGATGTTCTTTAATGACAGTCTTTACTAATTTTTTTATCGAAACACTTGAAACACTATAAAAACTTTTGGTTGTACCTTCTTGTGGTAAACCGTCTGTCTAACACTTGTGTCATACAGAGTGGCTTATAATTTTCTTGATGACTGGCTGAGTAGCTTAGACGTAGACTGGCCTGTCAAGAGAATGACTTACCAAGTGGCTGATTAACCCCGCGCACTTATGTAGTTAGACTGTATCGCACGCAGGAGTGCGGGCTGGCTTGCCTATCGCCCCTGTCCACGGCGCCTTACGCGCCGGGCGAGTAGGCAACCCGTCCGCACTCCTGCGTGCGGTACAGTCTAACTACAGAAGTGCGCGGAGTTAATTAGCCACCTGGTAAGTCGCTATTTACTGAGTTCAGTTTGTGGTGTAGGTATGCACGCCGGTTTAGAATGCCCGTTGAACATAATTGTGCATATTTCGCTTGATTGTAGGCTGTATCACCTGAAGGTAGCCTGGTCTGTTCTTCAATTGTTTCACCTGTTATTCATATCTGTTAGTCACTCTTATTTGTTTTTTACCGTATTCATATTGCGATTCATGAAATATGTGCCAGTAAATGATGATGTTGTTGTATCTAAAAATACAGTATAACATATCATAAAGTTGTAATTTCAATTTAGGTCAAATATATTTAAATATTTTGCTTATAAATCTTACTTGGACCAAATCTTTTTACATTTCTTTGTAAACCAGTATAATCATTATGAACTGGTATATATATTTTGCTGACAAAAAAAAATAGTCTTTAGGCAGTCAATGTTACCTGTTGATTTGTATTCATTGTATAACTGTGTTAACACTAGAAGGACCGGAGGGGTCAAAATGACCCCTTTTGATCTTTAATTGCCAAAGGAACAACGAATTATTTTTTTGAGCGATTCGTCACTTTCCGACTTTTCATGTACTACTGACAGACGCTTGGGCGCAAAATGGGAGGTCTCTGCGACAAGAACTTTGGAAGATATTGCTACTTATACCTAGAAGGACC
>NW_026267162.1:1461952-1463206 GCF_000697945.3 Frankliniella occidentalis
GGGCCAAGTGTAAAGCAAATGATTTGGGAAAGGGTGGGGGGGGGGGGGTGGGGGGGGGGTGGCGTCGTAGATAGAGGCACTCCCAACAGTACAAGAAGAGGCCGCTTCTAACCAAATTACGTGTGATTGGAAATGGTGCGGCTGCCGTGTTCGCAACTGGATTGATTCGCAGAGAACGCCCCCCTACCCCCACCCCACCGCACTCCGCTGTACGTCCTGCCACAATTCCTTCTCCTGCGAACTCTTCCTGCACTTCCAACTTTCGTGCGCGAGTGGTGGGCGCTCCGCGTCGCCCGCTCCCGCACCCCTCTCAGCCATTCTCGCGTGAGAACGACGGTGCGGTTCTGTGCATTTACTTTGAAGAGCTAAATTTTTCATCCTCAGACTGTCACACACTGTTTTTTTGTTGCCTTTTTTTCTCTTCTACTCCCGGCTTTGCCTGTGGGAAGGAAGGTGCTGATAGAACTGGATCACTGCGGTTTCGAGATTCCTTGCCGAGGTGTGGCGTGGCAAGGCGAAGTGTGGCGGGGCGGGGCTCGCGGCTCTCGCCTCACCGCAGCATGCCCCCCCCCCCCCCCCCCCCCCCCCCCCCCCCCCCCCCCCCCCAAATCCCCCCCCAATCCTCCTGCCTCGCCTTCCCTCTTTACTACCAAGAGTCTATGTTCTCCACCTTACCGAACTCTGCAGTCGTATCTTCCTCTCCTTTTTTTCCAGATACGAAAAGTGCGCGGTGCGATCTTTATCGGGCTGAGCTTCTTTGCTGAGCTTCAGAGGTGTGAAAGCGATAGTGCCACTGTGTGGCATCCACCCCCAGCTCCCACCTACATCTATAGCAGACTGGTACTCTTCCGAAAATGCTCCAACCAAAGTTCCGGGCTCTAATGGTTTTCAAATAATTTTAAACGTCGCATGTGCAAGACACAGTCATATGCATTCGAACTCAGCGAATTCCAATTCGTAGAGGGTGTCAATTTTCCTTGGAATTTCGCACATCAGTGTACTTATTTAAATTGTAATTTTAAAGTGAGATGCACATCACAAATAGTGAAATAAGATGAGAGAAAATGCCTGCAGTGTAGAGTTAGGCCGGTTGCGAGTAGTGGCGGCGGCGGGGGCGGCGGGCAGGAAGAGATCGGCGGGGAGGAACGGCGGGATTATCTGCAAGGAGCCGAGCTAAGTAAGGCGGTCGTAGGACTACAATACGCCTGGCCACCCCTAAGCCCCGGTCGGCTTATTAGATTCAACCACTCCCCC
>NW_026267162.1:1463346-1469738 GCF_000697945.3 Frankliniella occidentalis
CTTTCCCTCTACCCCTTCACCAAAATAAAGACACAAGTCAAGAATTTCTGATATTTCTCCGATTCACTTTATGTGCACATCAGGCTGGAAAACCAATTATTAAATGAATGTAGCACACTTGTAGGTAGTTGCATTCCAATTCACACTCTTCCACAAGTAAATATGTGAATTTTCCTTGGTAATTCGCAGAAGTGCACCTACGTGTAAGAATGGAAATTCACATGCAATATGCTCACATTAAAAACATACATATGCTGCAAACATAACGCTGACATACGTAGGTCTGCATCCATCAACTTTTATTCTTCTTTTTATTTCTCGACCCAACTGTTTACGTCTCTGCTTGATTTTGATTTTTATTCGCCTTCTTCCCGCGGGGGCCGCCGTCTCGTTCCGTCCGCCCCGGCCGGCCCGCGCCACGCCACGCCCCGTTACGGAGAGCCTGGTGGTCCGGCCCGGGGCGCTAAGTGAAAGTAATCAATGGGTGGGCGTCGAACCGACTCCAGGACCGTTAGGGGAGAAGGTTCAAATCCCACCCGAGGCGGCCCGAACCGCCCCTCTGTCAATTTCATTACTTCGGCGGTGGGGCCGGACGACACACACACACACACACACACACACACATGCGCGCGCACAAGTATCGTGGAGCACATACACCTGTGACCCCCAGACTAGACTTAAAAGTGATTTCATGAGCCGGACGAAATTTTGCGTGGGAAGATAAATAAGGCGCTGTTTGCAAATAGGATCAGGTAAAGTCGTTGTGAGGGGGGGGGGGGGCTCTGGTTCTGGGATGGGTAGGCTGAACAGGGTGAGCGGTGGGGTAAGAGGAGGGGGCAGAGCCCGGCGGCACACCCCCTGCCCGGGGCAGAACAAACATCAAACAGTGGCGAGTATGGACCCTTCACCCGGAGAGAGAGAGAGAGAGAGACGTAGGGGAGTGAAGGGGGCCCAGAGCAGTGAATTAGTGACCACACCACGTGACAACAACATCGACACACCACATTTATGGTTTAGAAGGAGGAGCAATAGGGTGAGAAACAAAGACAAGAAGTAGGAAAGAAAAGAGGGGAGGGGGGGGGGTGAATCACATCGTCTATATCGCCCAGGATACAGCCACACCGCACACAGTGGTAAACGCAGTGGCACCGGAACGAGCGCAGGTCTCGGCACTCGGCAGTACGTTGTCGGGAAGTGGCGATATTGAGTGTGAGTGCCTTGGAAGTATTTTAGGCGTTAGGTCATTTACGAAGAGTTTATAGTCGTCATACTGTAAAGCAACACAAATTCGTGTTAAAGGATAGATACCTGCTTCACGTTGGAAAGGCCCAAAAATACACCCGCCCGCCTCTCTCTACGCCGCCTCCACTTTATTCATAAGCTTCGTTACTGGAGCAATAAGGCGCCCCTGGGGCATTGGGCGCCTAACGAGGAAGAGCAAGCGGGGAGGGTTGGCGGGGAGAGCGGAGAGAGGTCCTACAAAAGCTTGAAGCAAACCAACCCCTTTTACAAACCGTTTTCCTAATTAGCACCACGTCAAATAATCCGCTCCTCTCGGCGTAGAAAGGAGGAAAAACGAAATGACGCTTTCCTACCGTCCGTTACGCAATGCGATAAGGAGGGCCGCTTAATAGGCTGCCCGTCCAAAATTTTAAGCGTATTTCTACTCCAGCGTCCCGCGGCGAATGGTGTGTGGTCGGTAGCGTATAGTGGGAGAGGGGGAGAGGGCAAGAGAAGGAGAGAGAGAGAGAGAGAGGGGTGGGGGATCCTTAGGATGCTGCGCGCACCGTCTCAGTGGTTTGACCGGACCACGATGCCTGGTATGGTGGGGGCTGCATGCTGCGTCCGCGTAGCTTCTTCCACCTCTCCTTTCCTCTCCCGCTCTCCCCCTCTCTCTCTTTCTCTCCCGCGACGGCGGCGCTGCTCCAGACGCGGATGGCCGGCGGCCGGCCGGGCGGACTGCCGGGCAATGCTCTTGATTATGATGAGTATTCTGTGCGGGTGGTCCACGAGCGGCCCCACCACACCCGCCACGCCCCTGGCGGGAGGTATCGACGGGGGCGTGGCGGGGTGGGGCCGGGCGCATGCACGCGAGCAGATGGGCCAGTCGGGCTCCATCTGGGCTGTCGTCGCAAAGCAATCGCGAAACTGATCTTGACCGCGGCGTGACCTTGGCCTGCCTGAGTGTGTGTCTGTGCGTGTTAGGTCATGAGTTACATAAGGGGAGCGAAGCGGCCCTAACACAGCTCACTAGTGAGTGGGCACCAGTTGGCGTGTATGCAGCAAATTTGTAAGGCAAATTACTTCAAATAAATACGTGCTTCTGAGTGTGAGGTGTGAGATTTGTAATGTAGGATTAGTTTTACAAGGTAAAAACAGGCCACGAATATATGAAGACGAAAGAAGATGACAATAAACATTGGAATGAAACTTGAAAGAGGCATTAGGTGGATGTGACAATGAAGGGAGTACGTACCTGACCACGGTAAAAACAATGTCTGATTCTTATGATGAAAAGGGGAACGCGAGAGACAGAGACCCTGAAGACGCGCATGCAGAACGATCACCTGCACTTAAGCCCGTGCCGCACGCGTGTGCGAGCGGGCCTGAGTGTGTGGGCGGGGGATACGGATACGATGCACAGCCAGGGATGTATACACGGTTTGACGGATGGGATAGTCGGAGTCAGCAGGCAACACCACGCCCACCGCCCCTCACGCGCACACAAACCACGCATACAGTCGCGCACACACCTCCCTCCCTTTCCGCCAAAGTGTGTGGATCATGGCCTTGTAGAATGCCGCTCGCCGTCCGGCATCCGCGTGAGAGGTAAACCCCAAGTCAAATATCGGGGAGCGTGTCGCGCGTCACTTTAAACGGGGCAGAGAGCGGGAAAAGAGGAGTGGAAGGAGGGGAGTGGGGCCTCCGAGCGGTTGGGGCTCCCGGGCTCCCGTGGTCCAACAACATCCCCGTGACAGCGCGCCGTGGTGGAGTGGAGAGGACAAGAACAGTCGTGATTTTTACAGCTGCGCGTGACCGCGAGGTGTGGCGCGGTGGTGCGGCGGGGGCGGGGCAGGGCCGGGTGCGGCCGGGCGAGGCGTTCTTGGCAGAGAAAGAGCTACAATGTCGCCTCATGGTGTTCATAAAGCAACGCCACCTCAACGGCTGGGCGTGGCGCCGCAAACGACACCCCTCTCTCTCTCTCTCTCTCTCTCTCTCTCTCTCTCTCTCTCTCTCTCTCGACACTATGGGAGAGTTCTACGACGCCATGGCGGCCCTGAAGGAGTCAGTTGGGGCGCTCGCTATGCATGTCGCTGTCGCTGCTCCTACACGACATTCGCCAACAACGCCGCGCGCGTAAACATTTACATTTTTCACCCGCCGCGGCGCCCCCGTATCCGTATCCCAGCATTGCTGTCTGTTGTACTACACAGCTTGAGTACAGTGTCATGTGATACTCTATAGCAAAACATGCACAGCACAGGTAATGTGCTAACCATGCGGTCAGTGTTTCTAAAACTTTTGTCACGCTGCAATTTTTGTAAATTCTTCTTCCAACCGAAAACGGAGATCACGCAACGCCACACCATCGCCTTATTCTGTATCGGTAGCTGACTCCTGGCGGCAGCCCTTACCAAAGCGAGACGGTTATAAGGCCTCTCTATTTCGGCGGTAATGGCTCACTGGGCTGGGCGGGGCTGGGCGGGGCTGGACTGCCTCTCACCATATGTAATCTACACAAAACCGTTTTAGGAAAAAGCATTGCGCGAGCAGCGGCAGGGTGTACTGTACGACCGTATGGGTCCATCGAAACCACAGCAGCACTGCGCTTCGCCCTGCCACGCCCCGCCGCCAGGGGAATAGAGTGTGTCCGACTTGGACCGCAGACGCAAGAAAGACGGGGCCGGGGGAGGCAGGCCGAACAATGGCCAGGATGTTCCGAACATTGCTTGTACGTCGCGCGCGCGCAGCGCCATAGGGGCCAGATAGGGCGTTGCCACACCAGCGGAAGGGCACACGCCCTAGTGCACTGACATGTTCGAAAAACCCCGCCTTTTTTTATTCGCAGTGCTAACACGGCCCGGAGTGCCGCGCTGTAAAAAGTCCGCACCCCCTCCCCTTTCATCCAATGCCCCCCTCGCCCCTTCCAACACATCCCCGCGGTCCTCCCCACACCGGGGGCCGCCCTCCTCCGACCTACAACACCACGTCACGCCCGTGCAAACACACACACACACACACACACACACACAGACGCACGCACACAATCACACACAGGCAGGCCGTTGTTTTACTGGCAGATTGGTGCGACCTAGCACACGGCTGTGCCGCTGCCTGCAATCAGAACAAAACTGTCAGGATTCATCGGATAAATGGAAACGTACAGCGGCGCTGCACGTTCTGCATTCTTGTTTTGCTTTTTGACAGCCGTGTGCAATACATATTTTATTTTCAGCGCAGAAAATGTAGAGGAGATAAGAGAAAATTTGCGTGTATTGTGTAAACTGGCAACGCATTCGATGGATTGCCACTAATTGAAAGATGAAATCCAAATAAGCCGGGGAAAATGAATAGGAACGTCACTACTCAAACTTATATCCAAGATAAATTAGGAAAAATATTTATTTTCGAAAACAGTCAAATATCGCGCGGGGAGGAATACTAGTGCATTCTAGTTCTCGGTTGCCGAATCATTTCTCGGACAGAAAACTGCGCAGAGCAAAGCGACGAGACACAGACCATGGGTTGGGGTTCGCTCCCGACCCTGGCGCAAACATGGATGAACACTACTTTTTGACACGGGAAATCTAAGGCTTTCCCAACTCCGGCCGCCGGCGCCGCAGACGGCCGCGCCCCGGCAACCCACCCTCGGGCACGTCACATCCCTGGAATCGACAACTTCATCCCCCGTCTGTCACCGGCGAGTAGGAGAGCAGTATGTTTGCGCTCCCACAACTTTTGCCCCGTCGCGCTCGGCCCCGCCTCGCCCCCGCCAAGCCACCCCAAAGTCATGCGATGCGATAACCTTCTGCCATCACATTCACTTGGTCTGACGCGCGTGCTGTGGAAAGACCCCCCAGGCCAGCCGCCCCCTAGGCCCAGGTTATAATATAAAGTAGAATATTTTCCCCTCCTTATACAACAGTTCGGGGAAAATCAAGGAACAGAAAATAGGGCAAAAAATTTGTGTATAAAACGAAAATCAAACAGCAAGTTTAAAATTTTCTAAAGTAGGGGATTGGCAGAGTGAGCAGTACTGGGGCGCGCACCGCACGCCGGGTGATAAAGGAGAGTGTCTTCCGATCCACCCTCTCCGCCGCGCCACGCCACGCCACGCCCCGACGTGCGATGGAAAATGGATGTTTTGGGCGGTATACGACAGGTCAAGTCGCTCGCCCCCCACCCCTACCCCAAGGGGTGTCGAAAGGTTCGCGAAACAACTCCCTCCCCCCTCCTTCCCAAACGACGCCAGCCTCTTCCCCCACCCCTACGGGTATATTTATTTTGCTGCGCGCTCAGCTGTTAAATGGCGTGGGGCCGAACGAGGAACAAATTTGATATAGCAATAATTGGCAACACTGATCGTTGCAAAACTTTCGCCTTCCGCTCCCACCCCCTGACTCCTTCCAGCGTCGCTTGTGGAAAAGGGGGCCGAGGGGGTTGGAGGGGGCGAGGGCTGGGAGAGAGAAGAGGCAAATGGCCGCGAAAAACGAGAGGGAAACGCTGGGAGGGGGTTGGAATGAGAAGAGGAATCCGAGGGGAGAAATGACACGGAAAAACGACAGCAGGAAGGAAAAGGGGGGGGATAGCATGGCAGACGCATGCACGAGGGCATTTGCAACACTTTGGCCGTCCCTCGGGGCCGCGCTCTCCGCCGGAGCGGTGCTACTCGAGCAGCGTAGCGTGCGCCGGCGGCATGCGACGATTACAGTAAAGGGTGCAGTGCAGGTACTCCAGGGCACGCTAGGGGCTACTCGAAGGGGAGAGGTACCCCACCACCAGACCCTGCTGGCGGGCGCGGGCTAATTTCGAACAGAGTGACGCGATTCTACTTTTTCAAGGCAAAATAAATCACTCGCTCAGCGAATGTCGGATTCACGGCAGTGCATCGCCAAACTATCTCGGGCTCTGCGCGCGCCGCCGCAGCCCTGCGGGGCAGGACTATCAAATTAATGGCAGCAGCAGAGTTCGTACCTCTCCGTCCCGCCCCCCCTCACCCATCCCGCCTCCCTTTTGTCGAGACCGCCGGCGAATCGCGTCCCTCCTGTGTAAGCAGTACAGTAGTACCTCGACCTCAACGCGGTGGTGGCAGCGGCGCAGTTCGGAAAACGATTGTAGTGCTGCCCGCCCGGGCAATGTGGAGAGGACAAGAACAGTCGTGATTTTTACAG
>NW_026267162.1:1469789-1477043 GCF_000697945.3 Frankliniella occidentalis
GGGTGCGGGGCTTTGTCATCAGGTGAGCCTCGCTGGGGGTTGGGGGAGGCTGCTGCGCCCGCCCCGCAGTACTGGCCAGGGCCGCACCACTGCGGCAGCAGCAGATGCAGGTGTATCTGCATGTCAAGGCTATCAGGGCGCTTTCCGCCCCGCTGGGTCCGATGTCCCCGCCAGGCTGTCAACGCTTCCCCTTACTCCCCGAACCCACCATCCGCAAATCAAGCGGCAGGCTTTCGCCCTGCCCGTCCAAACACTTCATTATTATATTCTCTTATCAAAGTGAACCATCCCCTTTTGCTGTGGCCTCCTCCTCCTCACCCCCCTCCTCCCTCGAAAGGTAGGCGGAGGTGAGATGGTCTATCTCAGACCGGAAGTCTGCTCCTCCCCTCCTGCTCACATGGCTGCTGGTGGTGCGCCCGCACACGACAAGGCTGCTAATTGTGCGCAGGATGACACGGAGCCGCAGCGCTGCGCGACACCCGTGACCGAATACTTAATTAATTTTAAAAATACTCTGCTCCACAGGAGAATTTTTTTTACATTTTGTTTTTGTTTCGGACATTAAGAGACGACTCCCTAGCGTAGTGCACCCATTAACTTTATAGTGAAGCAAAGCGAGAATACCCCTGCGCGTCGATCGAACAGTGTTAGAGCAAGAGAGGTGACATATCGAATGGAAAGAGAGACGGAAGCCGAGCGTGCGTGGTGACCATTGTCTGTAAATGGCACACATACACACAATACTGCACAGGGTGGCAATCATTATCATGCGATTGACTACACCCAACACGGCCGGCCGAAAAGCGCCCTGACTGCGAAAAGCGTCGTCCTCCGAAGGGGTTAAAGGTACTTTCGTACCAACAGAGCAACCAGCGCTCTAACAGCTGCAAATCACATTTTGACACCTATGCGTAAACCTCAAAAATTTCGCAAAATCCCTTTCTGGAACGGATTCGATTTAATTTTCCGACATTCCTCCTTATTCCAATTGATCTAACTTTCATCCCCCAACAGCCACTGTGATATTTGAGCGTTTGGCCTAGAGAGGAAGTAGTGGGCGCGATGAGGGGGAGCTATGGAAGGGGACAAGGGGAGGGAAGGGGGTGTTGGCCAGCCGACGGTCACAAACGGGATTATAGTGCAGTATCGAGATCATAGCTTTGGCACTAACTTCTGCCCCTCCCTTACAACATTGACAGCAACTGTAAACATTATTTATGTCCGAGCAGGCGGGGCCAAAGAGAGAGAGGGGGAGAGAGATAGAGAGAAACAGAGAAGGGGGATAGGCGCATGAGAAGGGGACTTCGCGGGAAGGGAGTTCGGATAAGGGAGGGTGAGGGGTTTAGGGGTAGAGGGTTTGTTTCTGCGTGGAAGTGAGCGCGAGCCTCTGACACGAAAGGGGTTGGTTATAGTGGTGCCGTCGGCGACGGGGGCCACGACACGGACAAAGGGCGCTCCCCGCCGGCCGACCAGAGGACAACGGGCAGCCAGGAAGTGCGCCAAGAGGATAAGAGCCAAGTTCACCGATCAGGGACGGGGCCTATTTAGCCTAACCTGATATTCAACTTGCGAGTGGAATGACGTGTTACTTCATGGTCGCCGCAGGAACGGACCCACATAACCGCAAAGTAAACGAACTTCAAAGACCAGGCCAGAGCATCAACATTCGCCTGACACTAATAAATTTCGAAAGAGTCGACGGTAATTCTGGGTAATTATATGTTAAAAAAGTAAACACAGAAGGGTTTTATTGATATACTTAAAGAAATATTTTACACACCTCCAACCTCCATGGATCTGTGGGTGCATGTACTTTTAGTTGCGTAACCAGAGCCCAAAGAGCAAAGAGCTCCAGAACAAAGGAAAAATTCGTGCGTTCGCTTTCAGAGAGAAAGGAAGAATAATGAGAAGGGTTAGAAGCTGGGAAATGAAAACAAAACAATGAGCAGAGGACAAAACATACCCTTAAAATGTATTGGCACATCGGCGGGCGGTGATCCGATTTACATATTGGAAGCGAATAGATTTCGTTTTAAAAACGGATGTCGGGTCAGTTGCCCGTGACTCGGCCGGATAAGGGGGGAAAAAGAGAGAGGAGAGAAACGGGGGGAAAGGGAAGAGAGAGGAGGGGCAGAGCATGTCCCCGGAAATTGGTCCACATCACTCTGCAAACAGAGGATCCGTCAAACATCCCTCTTCGCAACCCTTCGGGAAGAGGTTTCAGTTGGGGGTTGTCACAGAACAACACAAGTTGCTGAACGCGAGTGGATGCGTGGGTGTGCTCGCGCAAATAGGTGAGATGCAACTTCCCCAGCGCCAGACAGACCCATCCTCAAATACTTCAAGCAAAGCTATTACTGATACTTTATTTAGGAGTGTTTGGTTTGTTTGGTTTGTTACTATCGCCCTCTTCCCAGTTAGTGATTCTAATCGTACCTCAAATCGTCATAGTACCCAGTATGAATCCCCCATTTTAGATCTCAGCTCTCAAAAACCTAACGTTTATCAGATCAGCAGTGTGCAGGAACGAAAAAGCTGCAGGCTGGATAAAAAAGAATAGGGTTTGGTCACCGCCGTGACCTGCCACGTCTGAGTGACCTGACGGGCGGCCGGAGGCCCGACACCTCTTGAACTCCCACGCGACGCCACGCCCAGGGAAATGAAAATAATGAGGGAAAAAAGTCAGCCCGGGAGAAGAGGGGGAGGGGGTCCTGATTAAGTCTCATCAAGTTGTCAAGCAGAGGTGTGAGGGTGAGGGCGACGCGACCGCCACGCACGGGGGCAGTGGGCCGTTGCAACGCCCGCGGCGACACAGAAAACAAAATGACAGCGAAAAAATGAAAAACAAAACTTCCATTATGATCTGAAAACCAGAAGCTACACGACAGTGTCCTTTCTCTTGAACACCTTTCACGGATGACTGCCTCAGTTAGCTCGGAATATTAAATACAGCCACGCGCACGCGCGCGTCTCTCGCTGGGGGGCAACGCCATCGTCGTACCCACCTTATTGTGTCTTCTACTTTGCCAAAATTATCGCGAAAACTTTGGCGGCCGCCGAGAGTCCGCGATTGTCGAATTGGATCAAAGTCCTCTCTAAAGAGGGAAGCGGCAGAGGCGCATTGAACCAAAGCGGCCCGTGAAAAAGGGAAAATACAGCGGGGGGATTTCTGACTCCAGTTGGTATGCAAATAACTTCATTGTGTTGATCAGAATTGAGAATTTCCCCCGGCGACGGCGGGTGAGGGCGCCGAGGCGGAGTCTCGAACGCGCCTCTACGCAGGACCAAAGCCCGGCCCGAGGCCCAGCCCGGTGCAGCGAGCGCGGCCCTCACTTTTATGCGCCGGGCTCCTGCGGGAATGTTTGTTTACCGTCGTCTGTATGGAAATAAAGGCGCTGGCTGCGCCGGATTGAAACTGGACAGCTGCGCGCGAGTGACAGCCATGCATGCGGGCTGCGCGCGCCGCTGCAGGTGCAGGCAAAGCCCCACGGCACAACTCATGTAAGGAAACAGACTCTTCATCATGACAAAACCTGACGGCAGAATTTTGGTGTACCATTCCATTCTATATAAAACTAACTAGTGTGCAAAATTTTCTTCGGAGAGTGTGTAACCAGCTTTGCTGACAGTAGTCAATATTAAGTGCTCTCCATGATTTTACACGAAACAAAAAGCACTGGTTGTCACAACTGATAAATTAGGTAGTTTTGGGATAGACAAGAGATTTGCTGTGGCAGATAACTGTTGGTTGCCACCGACAAGATTTAGTCGCCATAGTGAAGCTGTCGCTGCAGGAGCCAATCGGTTCGTTCTGACAGCGGAACAAACATAAGTTGTCAGAACGAACCGATTGGCTCCTGGAATGACAGCTTCGCTATGGCAACTAACTCTTCTGCGTGAAAACCGTGGAAACCAACTATTAGCTGCCACAGCGAGTTTGGGATTAGCTAATTTGTTAGTTCTGATGACATTTTTTTTTCGTGTAGACTCGATGCTTCCAACAAATTTCTGAAAGGGGAGCACTGGAAACGCAAGTTTGTGAATTTCACACACAAACCTGCAAATGTGCGACACTCACACACTTGCGTTTACAGTGAGCCTTATTGTTTCTAATTTCGCTGCAACTCACGGTAGCAGAAACCACACACGCGAACCGTAAAGTGGACACCAAACAAGCAAGCGCACCTGGAACAGAGAACAAAAGGGTTTTAGCTTTAGCAATTATTGTCGAACAGTCACAGGTGCGGGGCCTTCCGCCCAGCTAACCCGACCCGCTCGCCTCCCAAGAGTCGCGCGGCCAAAATTAATGAAGTAGTGATTCCGGCGCGCATCCGGCGGCACTCGATGATAGATGGCGCGACTTGTGCGCGACTTGGCTGAATTGTGGCCAAAGTCACGCATTCCTCATACATCATTCGCTCACAAAGGGTCACGCGAACGCGCTTTACTTGGCGCCACTTGTGTCTGGGGGGCACCGCCGGCACCGCCAACTCTCGCGCAATGACCGCGCCGAACTGCTATAGTGCTGGGAGTGGTTGCGGTGGTTGCGGTGGTGGGTGGGTGGGGGGTTCCCATCCTACAAGTTTATCCCTCACCTCCTCCGCAAACACATCTAAGACATACATGATCTGTTTCAATTAGTTTGTGAACACTTTTATTGTTTGAATTTTGTTCTTATTACTGTTAGTTTAGTTTTATGTCTTTTAAGTAGCTCGATGATGCGACACACATTGCTATCAAACTACGAGAAAAATTGTGTGATGTTGCGGCCATCTATCTGAAACTTGATGAATCCATGATCAGACTAAATGCAAGCTGCCCTTTGAAGCATAAAAGCAGTTCAAGTCGAGTAAAAACCAAGATACCAAACGTAGTAGCGTCACTGCACGATGCAACCGTGGAGGGAGGGGCCCACCCAATGCAAGACGGCTGCATTACTGAGGACTTTGGCTCCATTTCCATTTTATATTTTATCTTGGATTTGTGATTCAATGTCTTTTGTCCCCGCTTACTCGCTTGCTCCTCCTACCTTCTTCGCACAAGTACACACACACTGACACTGTGAGGGAGAGGGAGAAATTGAGAGGGGGAATTCGCGTTCGTTGATTTGAAACAAGGACGATGCAAGTGCATGCATGACGACGACGACGACGGGATGCAAGTCGGGCGGCTGGCCAGCCGTCAAACGCGTCTCGATCGTAAAGGAAGGCCGGAAAAAGAAGACGAAGTGCAGCACGGCGGGGTGACGGAACGACGAACGTCGATATGTTTTTATGTGGCGACTGACATGTCTCCCTCTTGTTTCGACTCGCTTAAATAAGCAGTCAAACGCGCCATTGTTCCCGATGGAGACGTTTTCTCGGGGCGAATAAAACCACGACGGTGCTCTGCTGCTGTCGCTGCACAGGGATGGCCAAGGTGAAGGTGGTTCACTCTTCCAGGCGAAGTGAAATGCACCGTCGCCAGCTCTCTGCCCTTTCAAAGCAGCCTAAAAAATGTGCATTCTTTAGTTTCAACAGTTTCAACGCTCCCTGCATGTTTTCTACAAGTAACAAGTAGTGCGCCGAGCCTTTTGTAGGGGGCTGATGTCTCGGTTTTCGCTCTTTTTGAACCTCTATCAACAATATGGAAGAAATGACAAGAAACATGCAAAATAGTAAGAGAATCAAGATACAGTTTTCTGGATGGATTCAGATATGCTTTTGACGATCTAGCCAACAGACTTGCCCTCAATGGATCCGTCAGCTGGCGCAACCCATCTCGTAGCAGTAGCACAGCAGCAACGTCTACAGCCAGCCGGGCGCAGGGCTCCGCGCGGGGACAAAATGTTATGCGGTTCGGAAAATGGCGCGCGAAAGACTAACATAGCTCCTCCATTTAAAAGTCGCCCATTAATCTTATAAGCGGCAGGCGGCGCTGAAAGCCGCGCGCCCGACGCTTACATTACCAGAGTCGTTCTGATAACACAAGGTGCCGGGGAGAATGACTGGAGGTGTGATGAGATGAGAAACTCGGCGGTGCAGTGCAAGGAAACGGGGAGGAGTCGGCAAAAACATAGACCCGCCACGATAAAGGCGAGAGAAAAAAACTGGTAGTTCCACTTCGCTTCGCCAGAATAGACAAGGCTCTGAAAAATGGGCGACAGGGCGAAATGTCGTTCCAATGTCATAGAAGGTGTGAACAGGATATTTAAAAAAATGAAGAGAAGCCGCTCCCACCTCTACCTCTCTCTCACGCACCTACAAATGGAAATATATCTTGTCTCGTTGTCACCAATGTAGAACCCTGCTATTACAGGACGCGGACGCAACGTCGTCGGGCTCTGCCGGGGGCCTTCCGAGGCTCCGTCTTCTCTATCTCTCTCTTTCTCACTCAATCGTCAAAGAACAGGCAACACACTTGACATCTCTCTCCCTCTCCCCCCCCCTCTCTCTCTCTCTCTCTCTCTCTCTCTCTCTCTCTCTCTCTCACACACACACACACACACACACGATTAGCAACCCGGGCCGGCTCTGGATAGGACCCCCCAGAGAGAGTAATGTTGCGATGGGGGACATCGCGGGCCCAATGAGTGTGGGTAAAACTCTTTCCTTCCCTAACCAGGCGGCCCCAAGCCCCCCACAGCTAGCTAGGGCTAACAGCTAACCTTGCGCAAGAGGATCTAGAGAAAGAGAGGAAGGGGGGATCAATTGCCCATCCGCACACGTGAGTCCTGTAAGCGTTACGTGTGTGAGGCCCTGCTTGTCAACGTTAAGTCACGCCAGAGTAGGCTCGCTCTCGCTCGCACTCTCTAGCCGTAGCGTTCGCTTTCTTTCCCTCCCCCCCAGCCTGTCCGATAACACGCACGCAAGGTACACTTTGCGACGAAGGACCACCCTAGGGACAAGCCAAGCCAGCTAAACGGCCAAACCGGAAGCAAGTAGTTTAAGGGAGAAGAGTGTTCGAAAGGCGAGCAACTACGGGCTCCAGAGAAGCAAGAGTCCGTTTCTCACCTCCCTCCGCTCTTTTTTTCGGAAAACGAACCTTTACGCACTTTCCTTTGCGAACGTTAAGTTGAAATGGGGATTGAAATTAATAGAGACCAACCGCAGCGCAGGTCCAGATGGCATGACTATTTCTGATGACAGTTCATAGCTCTGATGTAAGGGGCCTCGAACTATCATGAGCCCTGACTCATCTGATTGGCGCACGTGATACAGAGAGGGGGGGAGGGATTGTGTGCAGTACCTCGAACAAGCTGTCTCGGTCACCCCC
>NW_026267162.1:1477508-1480046 GCF_000697945.3 Frankliniella occidentalis
CCCCCCCTCCCACCATCACCAAACCCCTTCCCTGTACGCCCCGGGCCCTTATCATGTGCTACAGATCCGCCATCGGGTCTATCTGCGCCCACCATCTGAGGGACAAGTCCCAAGAAAATAGAAAAAGGGCAGAAGGCGAGGGGGGGGGGACTCCAATAACAACGAGTTCACTATTTCGTTACCTCATCTCGCATGATTTCCCTTTCTTCCATTTTTGCATCCTTGTTCGCTCCCATTCGTGCTCCCGTATGCAATACCCCACCCCCCACCCCACCCCTACATCCTTTTCTGCACTCGCGCAGCAACCGAAAACTACGATGTGCACTATGCGGAGGAAGAATAGACAAGAATAGAAATTGCTAGAGAAGTCGAATTTCAGGCTACAGGCGGTGCAAGTGGACGTTTAAGCATTTGTGAAATTTCTTTGCTTTGGTCAGGGATTAATATCGCGAGTGCAAAAACAGAGACCGTGGCACCAAGAGGGAGGTGGAGGACAAGGAAAGACGAGTACCACAGTCAAGGAAGAGGAGGGAGAGAGGTAAGGGGAGGTGGGTAGAATGACACAAGGGGGAGGAAGAAAGGACGAGGAGCAGGAGAGAGATAAAAACACGACGGGGTCTCCGCTCATCGCAAATTAGCCGACGACGGCTATCAAGCCTAATTAGAATGAAAACCTGGTCTGGCCGCGCATCGGGGCAGATGATCTCGGGCGAGGCACCGCCGCCAGGCCAGCGCAAGACTGCAAAAGCACCACAGCGATAGACATTTAAAGTGCCTTTACCGGGTCATTTCAATTAAACTTTTGCTTTGGACATTTTTCTCATTTTTTAGAAGTACTTTTAGGTCACTTGCACAGTCCGGTGCTTGCATAATACAGGGTGCAAATTTCAATACGAATTCTAGTATTAATTCTGAAAACACACAATACACTTTAAATATTGTAAATGACAAATTTTTATCCTGTGAGGATGGTAAAGTGGGACTATCTTGAATTTTTTCAGATAGTAACGAAAGAAAAGAGACGAAAATTTAGCCTGAGAAATGGAAAGTCTTAACTTGAATTCTCCAATGCGCACTAACAACTTGTCAGATACACTTCGAAAAAATTGTCGGGGGAAAAATACAACTGACATGTCTTGCATGATAGAGCCCTCTTTCAACCACTCATGACAGCCACAGTGCGCTTACAGCGCTGCTCTCCAGGAGGTACTACATGGACACCGGACGACACAGGACAGATGCAGTTCCTTGATACGAGTCCTTGCGTCCCAGGCTCCCCTCCTGCACTCCACTCCTCCCCAGCATCTCCACGGCCGCGCCGCTCCCCGCTCTCTACCTGATTGAGATGTTTGGAGAACAACAAAAAGCAAACCAACCCGACCGGCGGGCGGGAGGTGCGCGGCGGGGGAAAGGGCAGCAGCCGGACGCACGGGCAAGACGGCCGGACCTCACCCGGCCACCCGAGCCCGAAATGGGCTGTAAAATATTCGACACCTGTTCCCCCCGCAGCGTCCGCAGCGTGCGTGCCTCGGCGTGGCGGGGCGGGGTTAGGGGGACGCCTATATGATGAGCACAGCGTCTCGCGCAGGGACACCGTGTCATGTCCAATTTATAGCGAGTATCAACCCGCCGGGACGATATCATTTTTATACCCCTCCCCTCCCTTTGCGTGTGCCTATAGGCCCATGTGTGTGTGTGTGTGCGCGCGCGCGCGCGTGCGAGTAAGACAGAGAAAGAGAGACAGAGAGCCAAAAGAAAGAGATAAGGCAAACAAAAACAGACACGAGACAGCGGGAGCGTTTTGACAGGGCTGCTCAGGAGGAGCAACAGCAGCAACAGCGGAGAGGTGCATCGCGAGACGTGTCCAGAATACCTGATGCCGTTTCTGCCCCGTCATAGCCCACCTCCACCACCAGTCTTATCCTCTCTCTTTCTCTGTCCCGTATACGACCAAAGAGCAGAAAAGAGCCCAGACAGACACACACGCACGACGGCACGGTGGGGGGAGGAATCATGCCGAAATCCACGCATGAAAGATCTGCCCCAGCATCGCGAGGACCAAGGACCAGCAGGGCGCGGAGCCGCCCGGCCCGCACCGCCAGCGGCAGCCAGGGCGCCGCGCGCCCCAATCTCCATGGAGAGCAGCCACTGAACGGTCCAAGGGGCAAAGCCACCGCGGGGATTGAAGGACGGGGATAAAAAAGAAAAAAGACCACAGAAAAGAAAGGGAATAGACGGAGAGAAAGAGAGACAGGCAGACAGCAATACGTGCAAAACGGGCCGGCAAGGCTCAAATTGAACCAGCGCGATCTCCTAATCTTCTAAGCAGAGAGCCAGCCAAACGGTATCGCTCTCAATTGGGGTGCAGCGGCCCGACCACAGAGGCAACTGATTAATTTGGTGGATCAGAGACAGATAAAGGGAGAGGGAGAGAGGGACAGGGGAAGGGGGAGGGTAGGAAAAGAGAGACTGAAGGGGGGGAGGAGGCAAAATTGGGGAGCAGAGCACAGACGTATTTGTCACTCCGTCACTCTAGGA
>NW_026267162.1:1480126-1498552 GCF_000697945.3 Frankliniella occidentalis
GGAAGGGAGGGGGGCGGACGGTGTGGTCCTAGAGGAAACCAATTCACGACGTGCGCCGCCCTGCGTGTCGCCGTATCGGCATGGAGATCGGCCACGCCACGCCGCGCCACGTCGAATACAAATTACCCGCGACTCGCGGTGACACCCCCCGTCCTGCCCCTCCCAACCCCCTTTTCTTCTTTTACACCGTGTCGACTTCCCCATTTCCCAATCAAACAGCGCCGGGGAAGAGGGCGGGAGGAAGGGGCGAGAGTCGGGCGGAGGCCAAAGAGAATCTCTCGGCCAAGTGAAATAAAAACAGAACCTCCCGTTGCGGTTCGTTGTTATTGGCGCTGGTACAACACGATTCGCTCGCGTCGGGTCGACGTCGATGTACAACAGTCTACGCACTCGATCACGCAAGCTATCGGAAAGCTGGACAAAAATAAAACTTCATAGCGCTTTTCTTTCTTGCAGAGATCAAAGGCTGCAGTGGAAAATTCACAAGTTTACCCCCATAAGTGTAATATTAAATATTTATACACCTACAAGAAAGCGACATTCACACATTTGCGTTTCCAAAGTGTCCCTTTGTAAAATGACGTTGAAGTTTTTGAGCTGGCAGATAGCTAAGACATAAACACAATTTCACATCCATTTGTACTGAGGATCATAGTTTTTTCAAAGTGGGGTACAGGGCCCAAAACCAAGCAAGTCATCTAGGCCAAGAAGAAGCCCCGGACACACGATTTGCCCAGTGCAATGGCAACGGCCAGTTGGCCGCGGACGGCGCGGCGCGGCGGCGTGCCGTGGCGGCGCGGCGACGCTATCTGCGGAATTCGACGCCCCGCATTGCCCTTCCTCAATCATGGTGCGACGCCCGGAATCCAGCGTCTCGTTACCAACGCCATCGATTGTGCGAGCGGCATAGCAGCATCGAGGTATCGATTGTGTGTCGATTATTGTGGCGGCAGAGGCGGAGAGGAAATAAAGAAGAGGGCAAACGGAATAATACGTGGAAGCTTCGAGGATCCTAGGTGCAGTAGGAAAGCTGGCACAATTCGTTAGCCCTACCCTTCCCATTTCCGTCACTGTACTTACTAGATAAATTGAAAGTTCTGTGAATTTGGCCCACGAGGCGGTGATCTCTCACCTGAAACAAAAATAGAAAAAATATGATGTTAATGAAAGCGGCGAAAATTTTCAATGAAATTATTTACCTTCCATGGCACAAAGGCCACGGAAAACCTAAGGTGGGCTGGCCCAACTGCAGAGACACGCAGACGCGCGGGAGCGTCAAACGGCCTGGCAGCCTCACACCTTAGGCCGAGCGCGTCGCGCCATCACGCACCAGCCTCCTCCAGGCGCCTCTTTTCCCGTACTACCCCCCCCCCCTCCTCCGTCTCTTCGACAGCGCCAACGACGACAAATGACAATTGACAAGTCCAGTTGAACAATGCCGTGGGGGGGAGGAGCTCCGCCCTGCCAAGTTGAGAAGCGCCCCCCCTCGACACTTGCGTCGACACCGGCGGGACGGGCATAGACCAGCAGGGGACGGGACGGCCACTCCTAGCAAGCCTCGCACTCGGCAAACTTAATTGGAAAAGTTAGGCCGCCCAGCGGCGATGAGACGGCCAGGAATTTGGTTAGGGATTGACGCAAAGAGCGGCAGCAGTCGCCGCCGCGACAGGTGAAACGACACGCATGTGAGAAAGGCTGCAGCACATCGTATACTGCTTGTCATTTAGATGCCTCGAGGAACATGTACCGGGTGTTGCATAAAAGACACAGGTGCGGGTGGGTTTGCCTACCCAAGGGGCTTTGGCGCCTTGCGGGCAAAGCTGGTAGGCAAACCCACTCGCACCTGTGTCTTTTCTGCAACACCCGGTATAAGATGTTCAAGTTCAAAAAGGGTTATAACGGACGATTTCACAAATCTGTACTAACAAGAACAAAACGAAAACGTTGCACTCGTACACATGTGCGATGTTCACAGCCACGGGTGTCCCGTGTAGAGAGGCAGACGGGCTGGGGACGTGCCGTGATGTGGCACACACGCGACACGGCTCAGCGGCGCACCGCCCCCAAAACGGAACCGCGGCGGCGGCGCAAAAGGTCAAAAGTCTCCCAGAAAGGTCTGGCGCAATGTAAAGATCGTGACGGAAGAGAAGATTAAATGGGTGCACTTGACGGTGAGCAGCCAGCGCAGCCAGCGCGAGGGCCAAAGTGCCCCGCCGCGCCGCGCCCCGCCTCGCCTCGCCACGGCCGCTTTTTTTTCCGCGGTGCCACGACCCGCCCGTACCGCGGAGTGGCGCGGCGCGGGGGCACGGCGGTCTTAGAGTCATCTCTCGCGGTATCTATTCGCAGGAGAGGAGTTTCGGTCTTCTTCAGACGTCCGCCCCCCACCCAAAATCAAGAGGTGCTACTGCAACGAAGTTCACGGCCGCAAAAGCATAATGCTTTCATCTCGCTCAATCCTTCTCTCTCTCTCTCTCTCTCTCTCTCTCTCTCTCTCTCTCTCTCTCTCTCAACAATTTTCTCACATTTGAGACCTGATAGAATGTGCTCAGAAAAGAAATGGCGATGGGGTAGACCCCGTTAAAGTTTTTAGACCATAGGACTGCGCCATTCGTAACACGCTGGTATGCGCGCGCCCGCAGCACCGCGACGTCGCGCATCGTCCAGGACCGGGCGGCCGGGCCGCCGCGCCGCGACACCAGAGTCGCCCCGTTCGCTCGTATATTTCGAGTTATGGCCCCCGGACCACCTGTTGCGATCACTGGATATATCACGATTAAAAGTCGTAATGACGGCGCATGCAAATTAAGACAAATTCATTTGTCATCATCTCCTGGCTCACGGCGTGCGAGCGAGTGGCTATGAGGCAACCCATTAGGAAACCTACAGGGAACCCATAGCGGCCGCTAAGGAACCCTAGAGCGAAATATTTTTTAAAAACGAGAAAGACGGGTTGTAAATGGTACATCATAGGCTTAGTAAGCAGTGAAATAACACAGTTAATATGCATTTTTTACACACCAGTTACGCACTTTGCACCACTAAACATTGCAAGCAAAACACGCTCACACCCTACAACAGACACACTTCATCATAGGGCAGCATTCCTCTCTCTATCTAGAGCGGTCACATGGGGTATCTCTCTCTCTTACACACACTCACTCACTCTCTCTCCCCTTTACGGCTTTAATTATTTTCGGAGGCGGCACCGAGACCCCCGGTGGGTCTCCTCTGTATGACCTTTCCAGATCTGGACCATTATGGCGCTGGGCGCCGTACCCTGCCCTGGGCGTGGAGGCACGGCGCAGAGATGAGGTATAGCACTGTGATCCCGCTCCCTTTCCGGATCCCCCTTCCTTCCCCCTCGTTCCTTCGTGGATCCCACCGGCGGCATCCTCAGCCCGACCTCCTCACTCCCCATCCCTCACCTAATTAGGAGTACGGCAAATAATATAAGGGGTCGGCAGAAAGGCGGGAGTGGTACGAGATAGGAGTCGGCGGCGCGGGATCTAAAAAGGGATCGGGACGGGCATAGGGACACGACGGCAAGGATCGCGTGGTGCGCGGCCGGGATCCCTCTCCTCCCTGGAGGCGCCAAGTCCAACTCACGTTCACACTCGGCCAACACACACGCACACACACACACAAAATATATTTTAAAAACACGCACCGCACGTTGGCATAAATCCTATCTACAAAAACGAAGTTGCGGTCCCCCGGGCGTTGGGCTCACCGCAGTGCGGGCCGTATGTTTCCATCGCGTCGATACAGATCCACCCGGCTAATTGAAAAAAAAAAAAAAAAATCCCTGACCTCCCTTCTGCCGTGGGGTTGGGTTTTTGAGCCCTCCCCCTGGGGGTGAAAGGGGGAGGGCACGCAGAAACGGTGTCCGGCACGGGTCCGTCAGACCGGCAGCGGTTAGCTTCGCCAACGGTCCGCTCGGACACACATTCACAAACATAGACCACACAATGCTGCCGCTGCGCCTAGCTACATCAAACATACTCCCACTCTAGATCCTACTCTGCATCACTCCCCTGCAACCCCCTCCATCCGCCCCCCAATCCCATTTCCCTCTCTTTATCCTGCTCGCAACTTCGAACGGAATATACCTGATGTGAGGCGTGGAGGCCCAAAGCAGGGGTAGTGCAGTGGCCGAGAAACTGATTTGAGAATTGGCGTACCACAAAAATCCCCCCTCCCCCCTCTTGTCCATCACTGAAACGCCCCCGCTGCCCTTACGCTGCTCCCACAGCCCGGGACAGTGACAAGCAACAAGCAGCTCCTGCCGCAGAATGGAGGCGCCACATTAAAAACATTAAAAAATAAAAAATAAAAAACTATCTACTAACAAGAATAAAAAGGCTCTCCTCCGCAGTGCTCGCCCGCCGTCCTCAAGACGGCCGTCCCCACGTCCTTTTAGGACGGCGCCGGGTAGTTGAGGGGATGAGCGAAGTGGAGGGGGGAAGGGTAACAAGTGTCACCGCACCACGACAGTCACTCTACAAATAAACTTGGACGACTCAGAGTCACCTGGAGTAACGGAAAAACACGTGACAAAGCATACTATAAATTTACATCACAAGTTTGCGGTTAGCAATAGCGTCAGTGTTGCAAAATCCAAGTTGTCAGAGTAAGATATCAGATGTCGTACAGAACTATACAGATTACAGAGGAACAAAAGTAATTTCATAACGCAGGGAAGATCCTGCCCTCTGCCATTTCCTTCGCCATGTGATGTGATACGCACACAACAACAACAACAGTAAGTTCCCTCTCGTTTTGCTGGTTGGCTGGTCGCGCCATAGCCAGTTTCTCCTCCCGGGCCGCAGTGAGTGACAATCGTCATCCGGCACACGTCCGGACGGCTGGTCCGGAGACCAAGACCGGCAGCACGGCGCAGCGCACCGTGCGCCCCATTGTCTGCCGGACTAGACAATGCGCTAAACACCACTTGAGGACAGACACGACTGCCGGCCCTCCTACTCCCTCCCCAACTCACGCGCGCGTACACACACGCGCGCACACACGCACACACACACATGAGCGCGCGCACACACGCACGCACGCACAGACACACCTGGCGTGCATACAAACAAGAGCGAGGGAGTGGTGGTAGACCATAGGGGGGATGACTCACTACTATACCAACGCTGGAGACGATGCCCAATTCAAACGACGACTAGGGCGCAACGACAACGCGACCGGCCTTCGCTGGCCGTCCACCTCACCGCGTTCGTATCTGGGCTGTACCGCCGGGCAGGCCTGCAGGAGGGTTGCCTACTCGTTTAGCCGCAAGGCGCCATATGGCGAGGAACGAAAGCCAAACTCACTCGGGGACGTGGAGCTTTAGCTACAAGATGGGTAAGGGAGGTAAATAAGTACGTCCGTTTTTTCTCAGATTTATTCGGCGAATGACGGGAGCAGGTCGCCTGCGAGATTCGGGTTAGGCCACCCCGCAGTACACGCATGCACTGCAGACAAGGTGTTGCCTATCTAACAGGCGCTATGAGCGTTTGAAGATGCCACACTCGGTAGTTTCGTAACGGCGAATGACGGGCGTACTAACTGGATGACCCCCAAGTTGTTGAACTGTGCAAGGACTATGTAGCTGTTGTCTGTGGTTGTCACGTTATTGCTAAACCACAATCTACAAATTGAAAACATGAAACATAGAGTACAGTGCACCCGGAAAAAAACTGTCAACCCACAACCAAGCTGTGTAGCACAACTGTTTTTGCTGAGTGCGCTGCACTACGACAGCACGTTACCAGAACGGCCCTTTTCCGGGTGTTCTTAGAGCGCGCCATGCAAATTCTGTGGCTCGCTGAAAGGCGTCGGAATGCCACTCACACACCGAGTTTGCAGGTCGGCTGCGCACGCAAGACGCCGCCAACAAGACGACCCGTGCAGTTAGGCCCCAGCGGCGCGTGCGTTCCCTAAGGGGGCTGGCGGGGCGGCGGAAGCGAGCTGGCCTGGCGGTGGCGGCACTGCACCTCAGACACGCAGGCGACCTGAAGTGTTGGCGGCCAATACGATATCCACATACTATATCATTACATACACGACAACCCCTTTTCATTTTCTCACAAATGCATCAGCGGGAGCGGAACGGGGGTTTACGAGCTCATCTGCCTCCACTACTTGCACACCTACTGTCTTAACTACAATTGGACGAAATAGACCACTGATTCAACAGTGCTACTCCGATGGAACAGTTTAGGGGAGCTAAAAGTGAGCCAGGTTGACCGGTAGAAGTTCAGAGAGCTTTACGCTCTTCCAGGAGCATTACCCTCTACGTTTAGAAGTGCCCCAACGTAGACCTCCCAAGGTCTATAAATAAAAGACCCGTATGACGTCTCACAGTTCACTGGTGAAACGTGAAAACAGCGTAAGTCCACGGGACTTTTCATTGGACTTACGGCCTTTTCACTTTTCACCAGAGAGTTGTCGAGTGTCCACCCCCGGCAGTCCAGCTGATTGACGTACGGCCCCCGCTGGCGCCCAGCGCCTGCCCCCCGCACCCCGTTACCCTTAGCACCGTTATCACCAAACGGCGCGGAAAAATGTTGGCCGGCGCGTATAAATTGTAAATAAATAAAAGTCAGCCGCCGCGGCCGGCCCAGCAGCACCAGCAGCAGCAGCGGCACTTTACCTAATGAAAGTGTTTTTTCCCCGCGCGCGGTCCATCACGACGTTCGAACCTCGCGGGCGGCTGTGCGGTGAGGGTCGGGGCGCGGCTGCGGCGGCGGCCATCCCGCCGAGCGACACACAAGCGGCGCGGTAATTCAAATCGGAGATAATCCGCTCATATGTGTGCGTTGCGTGACGCAAAGCACCCGATCGGGCCGCCGCCAGCTGGGAAGGAAAGGGTTAGGGCAGCATCTCCGTCTGACAGCATCATCAGCCAAGTAGCAGGCGGGGTGGGGTGGGGCGTGCCGGGGTGGGGTGGGGCGTGGCGTCCGGAGGCCCATTGCGCAATAAACCCGCAGCAATCAAAGGTCTGCGACGCCTCGGCCGGTAGTTTGTTCGACGCCGATAGATTTTGTCATAGTGTGGTGGTGGCGCGGGCATCAGCCGTGCTCTCCGTCTCTCTCGCTCTCTCTTTGCTCTCTCGCTCACTCTCACCCCGTGCTCCTCCTCCCATGCCGATGGAGTCCTCTCATTTGAAATTCAAACCGATAGTGGTGGGACGTTCCGCCTGACTTACGGCACCCATTCATTCGGCCAAACTGCCATTTTCCAACAAACGTTTTATATGGACAGGTAAACAGAGAGAGGGAAGAGAGAGAAAGAGAGAGGGAGAGAGAAAGAGAAGTGCGGCGCGGGAGAGAAAGAGGGAGAGAGTGGGCGTCCATTACCGCGGCATTCCAAACTGCACCGACAGCGAACGTCGCGCGCAAAAATAGAAAAGCAGACGTGCGGTGTGCGGTGCCGCCGGTGCGCCCCCGCCCCGCCAGCCACCTACCGCAATAGAATTACACGAGGCGATGCCCGCCATCGCGGCGCGACACATTTACCGAGCACGAATAAAAAGGAGACACATTTCACTTATTACACCGAAGCGCAAGAGGCGACCGAAGCCTGAAACGACTCATTACAGCAAATGGGGCCGCCAAGCTCGGCCGATATAGCACTGGCGCCTCTACGGTCTCGCAAGCTGCTGCTGCGGACATTGGCGTCTAACTCAAAAAACAAGAAGAAAATGTGCCAAACTCTTCACGCAGAACTCAAGTTGCGAAATAGAGACCGTTTGCTGCACGAAAAAAGCTACAGTTTTGACCATATTTCTTCGTGTTATTATGGCACCCTCTCACACGTGTTCGACCATGAGCATCCCAACGAAAACACTCTCTCAGTCTTGGACCAGCTGGACCAACCGTCAGACTCAGAAGCGTTGCACTTGTCCTGCGCAATCCCCCCCCCCCCCCCCTTTCCTCGTCGCCCTCAGCTGCGCCCCGCGGAGGTCGCTGTGCGGTTTGCTCGTCCCGACACCAAAGGCGGCAGAAGCGGCAGGGCACCGACCGCAGCGCAAGAAGTTCCGCCTTTTAATATTTTGACAGCAGATTCGACACGATTTGGATGGCGAGGCGCCGACGACGACGAGACAAGGTGTGTCACTGCCACACTGTGGCCACACGATCGACTGCCGCCCTACTTTCTCTGTTGCTGCTACTTTTCCAAAAGTTCACTTCCTTCACTGTAAACGCCGGCACAGTACTTGCTGGGCAGAGCGTATCATTTTTAGTTGCGGATGGGGTATTTTTTTGGCCTAGAACTTTTAAATGAAGTGACGCCAATCAGGGGCGCCTCCTACCGAGCTGCAGGGTGACAACGGCTCAGCCTCCGAGTGTGAGAGTGTGACATATCATGATAAGGGCGTCAGCCGACCTTCGCATCATCCACAACATCGTGTCGAGGAACGGTCAACGGCAGAAAAAAGTATTATAAAGGGCGTTGGCCGGATAAGCACCACCGCAGACCGAACGACCATCGCTCAAGGTTATTTTTCCTCGTTTCTCTATTTCGCAGGGTTGGTGTAGAATGGACTGAGCAGGACATTCCAGCTCCAATTATTAGCTCATTGTTGTTGGACGAGCAGCGCCCGGAGGCTGCAGAGAAACGCGGGTGGAAAGACAACAAGAGGCAAAGGGGCTTTTTGTTTGATTTTGAAGAGAGAGAGGGAGGGGGAAGTTACCCCATGTGACCGCTTAGACAGAAAGATTTCGAAACGCTACAGCAAGCCAGTGAAGCAGAAGTATGAAGGTGAGTAAGAAGCAGGTAATGCGAAAAAGGCGAATAGAGAGGAGAGATGGGAGAGAAGAGACTTCCAAAAATTGCCGGTAAGGTGAGAACTTCTATGCAAAAGAAAAACTACAAAAGCAAAGCGAAGGCAGTGTATATAGGCCGCGGGGGATGGGGGGCTTCCACAGAGAAGAGAGGGTGAGCTTGACGTGGGAAAAGTGTGGGGGAGAAAGGGTAGGCGAGTAAAAAGGCGCGCAGGGAAATTCAGATAACCAGACACAGAGGGACCTCGGAGGTAGGCAACCAGCGATACGCGAGCTATGGGGGTGAGTCAAAAGGAGCCGGGGGGAGGAGTGCTTGCTTGTACAGCGCACACAGCGAGCAGAGTAATTCGTATCTCTATGGACGCCGCACGGCGCTTGTGGCGTGCTGGTAGGGCAGAGTCGAGCCAGTATGACCGCCAGCTGGAGTGCCGCTGGGACCGCAAAGATCCCCTAAGATATCGCGGCGCCAACACTGGAGGGCTCCTGGAATACACCAGGGGAGCAGAAGGGTCGGCCCTGCAGGAATAACAGGTGGACAGGTGGGTCAAAGGGGGCTTCACGCAATTGTTCCGTCGCACCGTAGCGAGGGCTTGACGAGGTACCTCGGGCAAAACTAAGAGTCTGAGTAAACCTTCTCCAAAAAAATAAAATTGCGAAACACGAGAGACTTGCGAAACCACATGCACGACAATTTTGAGCAGCCTCAGGTGAGAACAGCAAGTATAAGGATGTGAGCATGCGTTAACCCTCTCAATCGAAGATGAGTTGTTCCAGTTGTTCAAGCAGGGCCCCACAAATAAGGGCATCATCCTGGCCCCTTTGTGTCCTTTCTCGGGCGTTAAATGCGACTGACGACCGCATACAAGCAGTCTTCGGAAACATGCCCCGCAAACAAGCCCCGAGCAAATTCTCCCCACCCCTTCGACCACCCTCTCTCGCTCTCACTCGCATACAAACGTACGGCCTACGAGAGGCCACGCCGTGCAAGCCAGCAGCCGGAGCCCCAGCTGCGGCCGAATTCCCAAACACAAGACCTCAACGGCCTCAACGGTGTGGTTAAGAGAAGAGGCGTGGAGAGGGGCCAGGGGCCGAGGAGCTGCAGGACGCTGGCCCCGGGCCCACAGGTCCGGGCTCCTGACGCACTCGGGTGCGGGGGTCGGTAGTATCGATGGGGGGTGGGGGGTCCGACTGACCTCGCAGAGGGACCTCACAGGGGATCCCCGGAGGCATATACGTTTCTAAACTTAAGGTCCCGTGCGTTATCGTCCGGCATAGCTGAGGCGAAGTGCGCTCAGAAGAAACAATAAGAACCCAAATAAATTCAATAAAACCATAACAAGCGAAAGAATAAAAGCGCCTACTATTTAGGCCACCCGTTTCCTTCTAACCGTGGTAGAGTCACTTTGTGACCATTCTACGCTAAGAACAAGTTTAGATGGTGCACCATCGGCAATTACTAACAAATACGCATGAGGCGTGATCAACCAGAGCACACATATCGGCGCTCAATTTCTGAGACAATTAACAGTGTTGGCGGTCACAACGGGGGTGACGCTGTGACTTGTGCCTCGATTACTGCCCAGGCCTGACGCTCGACCGAGCAGTGGGGCGGGCAGGGGGAGGATTTCCGTTCAGCCCCGCGCGCCACGCCGCCACGCCACGGCACGCCAAACGGACCGTTCCGTTTCAGTTGCGGTCGCACCGGCCGATGTGCAGAGGACGTTTGGGGTAAACCGCCCCTTCTGGCGGGGATGAGGCTTGGGGGACGAGGGGGGGGATGATCCTCAGGCTGTTGGGGGACCGGGTGGAAGCTAGGGGGCGAGGAGGAGGGGGAGAGCGGTTGACACCAGCTAACCAAACCAGTCGTCCGGCCAGGCAGGCCGGCGCGGGCGCGCTCCCTGGCGGGGACAGGCTGAAGCAATAATAAACACAGAGGTTTGCAGTAGGGCACGGCGTGGAGGGGGGGGGGGTCATTTGTATTCCGTGGGCCCCATAATGAAACGCGTCGTGGCGCCAAAAGGTGCAGCGGCAGGCGGCTCTGACGTTAACGAGCCTCCCCGTGTAACTCTCTGGCGACGCGCGTGTGGCGACAAAAGTGACGTCAAAGTGACGGAGCGCCGCACCCTCTCCTCGAACGAACCCTTACCCGCTCGACTAATATACAAGAACTGGGGCGCTAACATTCGGAACCCAAACTGAAAATACCAGAGCAGAATGTTTTATAAGGAAATGAAGACGGCAAAGTGCTGCATACTGAACGAACAAGACAGCCACAAGCTAAAATGTTGTAAACGTTTTTATTCATAGATTACGGATTTCTGTGAACACGCTCAGCTTACGCATTTTCTAATACGCCAGTATGCGCAAATTGAACGGAAAACCATAAGCTGTGAATGAAAAATTTCATAAAATTTTAGTGGCATCCAACTGATGACCAAAGTTGCGCACACAGCCAAAGGCGTTTGTGCGTGTCAAGTTCTCGGTCAAGTTTTCGACTTTTAATTCTCCTTCTTTTGAAGGTGGCGGCAGCGAGGCCTCTGTCCCTCCGACCGACTTTAAATTGCCCCCCCCCCCCTTCTTCTTTCTCCTCTTTGGCCCGATAATTATCGCTTTAGGTGGAGAGACAGTCGGAAACAAAAGAGGCCCTGCTCTTCCCCTCCCCCTCCGCGTCACGCCTGTCCCTCCCTTCCTCTCCCACAACTCCCCTGCTGGTCACGACGCCACTTAATCACCCGCGAGTTCATAAGCGCCGCTCGCAGCGCTCGCGCCCCTCGAAAGTGTCTCAAAACCTCTCGTGACTGCCGACTCGGGCACGCCGACCCGACGTACCACTTCCCCCGGCCTCGCTCAGTAGCCTGCCGGTGACACGGCCACGCTGCTGGCCATGATGCTATGTCTGGCGCATCAGCCTGACTGACAGGGTCAGCGGGCCGGAGGCGGCAGCTATAGCTGGTGGTGGTTCGGACGCTCGGACTCGCAGGGGGGGCCTGATTCGACTGATCTGTCTGATCAAAGGGAGCACCATGACATTATGCTCGCATGTGCCAAGTACGTGCCAATTTCCAATCGTAATGACTTACCGCGCAAAGGAAAATGGTTCTCATGATATAAACTTTGCTAAGAAGTGTTTCCGCCAATTAATGCGGAATTGATGCTGACCAGGCAAGGCAACCGAGGCTCTGTCGTCCGGGATGTGGAGTTCAGATCGCACGCGCTCAGCCTCCGACACTCCCTCTTCACACTTTAACCGTTTCGCGACTACTTCGCTCAGAGCCGCGTGCAGCCGCAGCGGGGAAAGCTGCTGCGACTGGACAACAGTGCTATTTACATGAGGGACAGGCCGCGGGGACCGCAGCTTAATGACCCGGCACAAGAAAAAGTCGAGGGTATTTGCTCTGCATGGCGCGCCTGGGCGGGCCTGATGGTCTTATTGTTGGCGGCGACGACGGCCCGGAGAAAGGGTTAAACGCGCGAGGGGGCGCCGCGCCCGCGAGAGGAGAGGCATTTAAATAGAAGAGAGGCTGAAGGAAAAGAAAAGAAAAAACAACAACAGGGAATACCTGCACAGCCGTTTGCAAGCTATTATTTTTGCTATAAGGTGCGCCAGTGAACGTTCTTGCCATTTAGAAGGGCGAGGCCTGTTGAGGTTCAATCTGGAAGGAAAATTCTAGAATGTCTGATCAATGGCAGGCTACGTTTCTGAGTTAACAAAAAGATGTAAAACACGAGTTAATTTTAGACAAGGAACGCCAGAAACCATAGTGTAAATTTACGTCCTTTTGGTTTGCCTCGGAAAACATGAAATAGCAAGAGGCAGCCACATATAACAGACCAGTGGGCGAGAGAGAGAGAGAGAGAGAGAGAGAGAGAGAGAGAGATTGGTGAGGGGAAGGCGTCTGGTCCGTTGCACACACCATCCACCACTTTCCTGCATTAGGTCCGGGCATTAAGTGCTTTTCCTCCCACTCACTCTGGACACGACACAATGGTGCAGCTCGGGCAGGGCGGCAAAACGGCAAGGGACGAGAAACAGGCTGAAAGGTATGAATAAAGCGTGAGGTTAGGGATGGACAGGACCATGTCGTCCTACGGAAATAGAAGAGCAGGTTTGACAGAAATGAGGAGTGAGCTAAATGATATAGGGAGAGGGGCGAAAAGGGGGGAGGGAAAAAGAGAGGGAGACAAAAAGAGAGGGGGGGGGGAGTGCTTACCAATCCCTGTCGCGAGGAGGTCGCGTAACTTTCCGCATTAAAAATTCATTTACTTTCAGCGAGCCGTCGGCAGTCCGCGTAGTCGCCGCTTTACTGAGTGCAAAAAGTAAACTAAATAAAAATACACCACTACCAGAGTGGTAAATAGAGTGAGCTGTCGCAGCGGACGCGGACGCTCTGCATACATACTGCCTGGCGTGCACACCGGAAGCCTATGAGCCTGGCGCCACTTCCGCTCCCCGCTCGCCGCCGCGGGGGTCAGGTCAGAATCCGCGCGACCATATATGATGGGGGCTGAGGTCGATACCGACGGCGGTGCAAGCCAGCGGGCTTGGGCGAGGCCTCAAAGGGGCGGAATAGCCCCGCCCGCCCCGCCCCGCCCCGCGGCGGTGCAAGCCAGCGGGCTTGGGCGAGGCCTCAAAGGGACGGAATAGCCCCGCCCCGCCACCGGCGGTCTTGTTTTTGTGTGCCGCTGCAAAGTGGCCGGTTAGGGCCCTAGTGCCGCATGCCGCAACCCTTCTTCAGGCCGCCCCGGCCGGCGCCCCAGTCCCCACCCTGCCGCTGCATCATCGGACCCGTGCCGTCAAACGGAGTGGAAGAAAGGGGGCACGGCACGGGACGGAGTCACCGCGACGGACTGCAGGAGGTCAGTTTGCCCCGCGGGGCGGGACCCCGCTGCTGCAGTCCGCCACCGCACTCGGCACCTAACGGCGAAACGCGGAAAGGAAGCTTCATTTCAGGTGAAACAGCCCTAATTAGACGGGATGAAAGGCCATCAGGCGGGAGCGCGCCACAGACAGACAGCAAGGAGCGGGGACTCGCCCGAAATGGGAGCAGAACTAACCCGCTCTGCCCCCGTCGTCGTCTCCTCTCTCTCTCTCTCTCTCTCTGACTGTCCGTCTCTGTCTTCCCCTCCCACGAAGGTCAGAAGTGAACGGTCGCTCACTCACTCTGCCGCCAGCCTGACCGCCCGCCGCCGCGCCCTCCCGCTGCGCCATGGCAAACATTACCTGAAATCAGAAGGACATCAAAATTAATATCCAGGGCAGCGACCTTATGTCGAGCGCAGGCGCAAGAGGACGAACTGAACGGTTACGACAGAACAGAGGAAACACGTTTGACAAACTAGACCATACTGCCGTTCAATCACAAAAATTATCCACTTTCAATTCGCTGACTGCAGACCCATTCAGGAAATTTAGAACGCGTTCGTTCGCCGTGTTCGGCTTGCAGACTGCAGTAGAATCGTCTACTAAACTGGGCAGTCGTTTGGGTGCGCATTGTAGTATACCATGCGGATAAAAGTGAGGACCGTACGGCGGCGTAAGCGCCACCGTGCCCCGCCCCGCCGCACGCCCCGCCACGCGTGTCGCTAGGTCTGCACGCTTTGCTAGGTGCGTCCATTGTGCGAAAGCCACATAAGGTGGATGGCGCGGCGCGCGCGGGGTGTGGCGGGGCGAGGTGTCGTGGTGGCGGGGCGTGGCGGGGCGTGGCGGGGCGTGGCGGGGCGTGGCGGGGCGATTCATGAGGTTGGGTCCCCCATTGTGCCCCCGCCCGCCAGGCTGCCGCGCGGTGTTTGATGTGCTCGCGCAGCTCGCGCTCCTCTGATAGGCGTCGCGCACAGCACGTCCCGCTGCGTGTCACACTGCGTGCGCCCGGCGGCGTGCCGGGGTGAGCAACAGCAGCAGCGGGAAGTGCACCTGCGAGCGCACCACGACCCTTCATTCATTATGCATTTTCAAACTAAACGTGCGTTACACGGTTAAAAAAAATTATTGTCTGATTTTAACATGTGAAGAAAATAGAAAAAAAGAAACTTTGAGGAACATCCCTAACTTGAGGAAAATTGCTCACGTTGAGGGTGTGGGCATTCTACTCATGTTTTGATGAAATGGCCTCAAAATCTGAGGAGTTTTTCTCAAATTATGGAAGTATTTCAAAGTTTTTCCATTCTCGTAAGAAAAATCAGACGTTTTAAACGTGGCAAAAAGAAACGCAAACAACAACAAAAACTGTACGAGGTTATATATGACAATTCTAGAGAAATATCGTGCATATAGTATTACACACAGAAAACCAAAAAGGGAAACGTCTGGAGAAAAAGAGGACCATTCCTTGCCATTTTTCATTTATTTTCACAGAGGTTGGCAGTGATACGGCACTGCAGCTAACATAACCAACACGGCGCACTCGCAGCGGACGGGAGGGGCGGTAAAACTCGCTGGTGACAGAGAGGAGGAAGATGTCTCTCCCTTTGTGCCGCAAATTTATAACGCTAGAAAGAGACAGCAGCCGAATAGGAGGTAAAAAGAGATGGAAGGAGGGAGACCGATATAAGAAATCGATCCCGTCTGCCACGCCGTTTCTTTCTCCGTCTCGCCACCGTCAAACTGAAGTCCTCGAAAGAAAAGTCCCTGTGCGGGGGAACTTGTCCGAAGTGTGACAGCAAACTAATAGGGAAAGGGGAAGCAAGGGAGGGGCGTGATTTCTGGCGAAAACACACAAACTGGTTGTGAATAATCAACCGCTTTTGAAATGCGTCTCGTGCTTGGTAGTCGACTTTCTGTTTATATCTGACGGCACTATGGGGTAGTTTGTTGGTTTGTGTTGGTTATTGATTGGCGGGTTTTGTTTCTGACCCACGTATGGGTTTGGGTTATCCACTGAAACACACAAGGAAGAGGGTCTAGTAAGAGAGAGAAGGAACGCAGGGATATCACCCACCACTGCCCCTGGTAGTTTGACAAGCAAACAACAAAAAACAGGCTAGCGAAAGCCTCGCCCTTTGAAGAGAGAAAGAGGCAAAGAAAAGATCGATTCATCGCACTTCAGAGTAGTTGTAGTGGCAAGACCCCGCTGTCCGCCCAGTGGTCAGCCTGCTCACAAATCCGTTTGTCTCTGCCCGAATACCGACCTCACTTTGAAAAATACACGATAAAAACGACGTCCTGGTTTTCATGATGTTTTGGAAAAACAACGTCTTATGGAAGAAATGCATGGGACACGTCATGGTTTTCCAAACGTCATGAAAACCAGGACGTTGTTTTTGCCGTGTACCGCCAAGGCTGTCGCTGGGCTCTTTCAGTTAATGCATGAATCCTGGGATCTCATATTGGTGTTGCATGTCTTTTCGAGCACAATAGCACAGCACTGGTCAGTCGGTTATTCCAAAGTCGCCTGAAATCTTCTTGCAAACTCATCTTCCTGTGGGACTGGGGACTTTACATACGTATTTCCCCTACCCCGTAAGTAGCTCTCCGTCGGTATACCAAACCGCCGCCCCATTTCACCACGGATTGAAAAAAAAGGGGAGGGGGATTGCAAAAGCCATGTCGTGGCGGGTTGGCTGTCTGCGCGCGAAAACTTGTCGTTGAAAAATTCAGCCCCTTTCAGCAGACTCCCAAGGGAGAACCCGCCGCCGGTTCGGCCACCAGAATGCCAATAATGAGAGGAAAATAGATGACCCGAGTAGAGCCGCCACCGCCGCCGCACAGAACGGATTCTTTTCCAAACTTGGAAATCTTGCGACGTTGGCAGAGACATCCCACGCTTCCACCACCCCGGAGACAGCTAATCCCTCCCGAGACCCCCCCCCCCCCTCGATCTTACCGAAGGAAGAAAGGGGCAGGAAAAGGAGGGGGGAGGCTGCTTCGACAAAAATTGGTTTTAGTCAGCTAATGGATGCAATGTCTTTAACTGTCCGAATCAAATGGGAGGGGAGGCTTGAGGAGGTTCGGGGAGTCCACCCGAGCCCTCCACTTCGGTCGAGAGAAGTGGAGGGGGCAGGATCGGGGGGGGGGGACACCAGAGGGCGTCACCAATGTCCCCGACCAGCCCCAAAACTTCTGCTACAGACAAAAGGAGCGAAAAGCTTTCGGGGAGAAGAAATCGGCCCGTAAAATACTTTTCGGTGTCGCGCCGGCGACGATAGCGCGCACGCCTGCGCACTGTCAGCCCGGCCGGGCGCGGCGTAGGCACTAGCGGCGCACCGGCGCCAGACGGTTGCCTACCCACCAGGCGCTCTACTCGGCTCGTGGCGCGAGTTCACCCGCGGGCCGCTCCTCCCCCCCCCCCCCTTCCCCCAAATCCGCCTCGCCGCCAGACTGTACAGAATGAGCCAGTCTCTGTGCGCTGCTGCCCCCGCTGCGCCTTTTTCGTCTCGGTTCGTTCCTCATCATCTCCAAAAGCCCTTTCCTCTTTGCCGCCGTCAGGAGCGGCCCCAGGTCAGCGCCACGGCCGGCCTGGCCGGCTGGATGGAAAAAAGAAGATGCAGCTCGCTAATATTTTAAGGTGCGTTAGTGGTGTTAGTTCATTTTCGGGTACTTAAATGATAATACATTTAGAGGCCGGGATAGTTTTTAAGTGAAAGGAATTATGTGCGTTATATCATACAAATTCTAAACGGTCATTAACGCCTCGGTTGGTGACTTGGAAGTAAAAGGTTACTTCCTCACTCGTATCTTATTGCACTGTACTCCAGCAGGAACAAAAACAGTTCCACACGGGCGGTGAACAGGAAGGTCGTATGTCCCGTGAGTGACGTGAGGTGCGGGTGGGCGGCCCGGGCGTGCGGCCCGCAGCAGCCGAGGCTCCGTACAGCTCACCTGGAGCCTGGGATTTGGCAGAGCTGGCTAAAAAATAAATAAAAGCCACTTCTTTTCCGCACGCAAAACGAGGGAAAGGCGCTCTACCCCCCTCCCCCCTTTTTCCACCTGTGCGCAACATAACATTACGTCGGCTCTCTTTGCTTATGCTCATGTGAACAAGTAGGAGTAAGCAGCACCCAAACACATGTTTTCCCTCTTTTGCCAGCCACGGCCTCGCGGGGCGCGCGCTCGCTCACCCGCGTACTGGGCTTTTAAAAACCTATGAAATAATCATGAAACGTTTCACATGGTGGTGATACATCCCACTCGCGCCGGGCAAAGGCGGGCTGGGCAAAAGCGGCAACAGTTTCATAATAGTGATTACAGTTCTTTCATCCCCTGTGCACATCACAAAAACACAGCAAAACACACACGATACAACACGATATGTTGGTAAAACTCAACAAACGCAAATTGTCATTCCAGCGGCAGCAAACTCAGCAAAATAATCTTAGTTGTAAAGTTTCAGATTTTACAAATGTATCATCTGCTAAAAAGTAAGATTATGGGGGAATGAAAAGATGAGAATTCGTTCAGTGACTTTTCCAGAGTTTGCCGGTACATAACAACCCGAACAGCCCCGCCCGCTTCCCTAGCGCAGGGTGCCCACTCTAGGAGTAACGCGCCTATCTGCAGAGACGGACACCCGTCACCCGTCACGGCGGCCGCGCGGCCCACAGGATGGGTCCGCTTCCCGTGTGGCCGCCATATCGCATCGTATCAAAGAGGGGAGGGAGGGAAGCGAAGGGAGGGGAAAAGAGGGAGGAAGGAGAGGGGAAGGAG
>NW_026267162.1:1498627-1500405 GCF_000697945.3 Frankliniella occidentalis
GGGGGGGGAGGAGGGAAAGGGAGGCCGACCGGGAGTGAAGCACGGGGCCGGCGATTGCTGCCGCCGATCGGTGGCCGTTTGGGCGAGAATGATATGGAGCAGCTGAGGTTTCCCTTCACATCCAGAACACGCGCACTCACACAGGCTCGCACACAGATACTCGCACATCTGCAGGGAGGAGATAGTAGCGATGATTGAACTGATATCGACCCTGCACTAGTAAGTAATAATACAAAGTAGCCAAGGTCGTTCACTCCTCTTCTCCCCGTTAGTAAAGCGTATTAGTTCTCGTATAGCGAGACGAAATAGAGTCATACGGGTGGAGCTCATTACCTTTAGAACTAATCGGCAGGCATTGTGGCGAGCCCGTGCGCGCCAGGGCAGCGACGGCAGGCTGCCGATGGCGGATAATATATAATGAATCACATTGAGGTTCGCATTCAATCAGTTTGATATTGCAATCGGCGGCTCTGCTTTCGCGGGGCAAAGACCAAAGCACTCTGCACTATGGCTCTAGCTATGGCACCATCCTCTTTTACCTCACAAACGCACAACGCATTACACGAGCTAAAGTAACACGCATGACACTTGCAACATGTTCAGCAACAACATGTCTCTGCGAGCGGTAGCCGCCCGGCCGTCCGCTCCTGTAATGATCTGCCTCGTGCTCGCTATAGTTCGCCCGCGGCGGGCAGAGCGCCAGCCTGTCTGTCTGGTAATGGCACTTATACATCTGCGTCCGAGAGAATTTCCATCAACGGATTGAACATTTCTCGCGTGAAGACAAAGGTTTACCGTGTTTCATTGGTTTAGCTCCAGCGCATTCATCTGGGTGCTCACGTCCGAGTGGTCGTCGACTCCGATATTCCTGCGTACTTACACTGGGCTGTCAGCACATCGATATTATACAATCAGACTATTGGTGATAATACAACATTGTTACAGTTATATTACGTCAATGTTACACTTCTATTACCAATAATACGTAAGTACACGCTCAATAGGAAGCTAACGACCACTCTCGCTCACGTCGCGGATCTGAGTTGTCTTTATTTTTCTGCGTAGGCAGACCTCCTATGAACTCCCATGCCACACCTATTCCCCATCCCATCACTTGCAATAAGGGCCCTGCCATGCTCGGCGCGGGTGACGCAGCCTGCGCGACGAGGACCATCAGCCCCCCTCTCACCTGTTGCTGCGCCGCTCCCCGCCCGGGTCACAGCGAGGAGGGCTCAGTGAATCACCAGCCAGCAGCCCCGGCCAGGCCCGCCCGCGCCGAAAACATGACTGATGGCTGCGGAGGATCTCTTGATCTTGATCCTGTGCGGGGTTAATGGAGGCGCGGCCCTATACTCGCGGCCGAAAGCCGAACCCGGCAGCCAAATCACACACACGAACGCACACGCACAGACACACACACACACACATGCACGAAAGCACAGAGACACACACACATACAACACCCACACAAACTCACAGAGACACACGCACACAAAGGGGGGCCTAAGTGAAAACATCCATCTTTAAGAAGCCATCCGTTCCGTGGCGCGGCGAGGGTCGGTGACATACTCACACCGCACCCAACAGCTGCTGGATGCACTTCCTCCCCCATGACCTCTGTGGATGTGTGCGTGTGTGTGTGTAGGGGGCGGGCTCAAAGAGATTGTGGTGGGGGAGAGAGATGACAGCACCTACACACTGAGGCCGCCCTGGGCCTCAGAGCAGCGCGCGCAGACCTTCGTGAGAGGTATTTGATTAATGAATTTCCCCCGTTCTCT
>NW_026267162.1:1501435-1503931 GCF_000697945.3 Frankliniella occidentalis
GGGGGGGGGGCTCAGGTAGGGCAGGGCGCGGGCGGGCCCTGGGCACCGGGACAGCCTCTGGCCCTCGGGACACACGCGGGCGTACCGAGTGACGCTGTGGTGCACCTCTGCAACAGAGCGTCGCACAGCGTCGCACAGCGTCCCACCCCTTTTCTAGCGCGAGCTGCAGCACATGCACACGTCGCAGCCTTGACAGCGCCTGGTGCGCGGTGGTGGTGTGGCACGTCTCACTTTGCATTCGGGGACGGTCGGCTCCGCCTTCACTTTGGCGATCCCGATTAGTCGTTGGGCAACACAGGGGGTGCTGCCGTGGGCTGTGATTGGCCAGGTCGGCGCGGGCGTGGCGCGGCCGTGGGCGCAGCACAGCACTCGGAGCAGCAAGACCACCCACATCCTGTGGGCCCCGCGCGCTGCTCCGTGCAGCACCGCAGGGCCTCGGCCGAGGGGCAGCAGCACCACCACCACCACAAGACCAAACCGAGGAGAATCCGTGTCGTCTTAATCTTATTATATACCTTCCCTCCCAGCCCCGCGGGCACGTGCACGAGCGGGAGGCGCGCACGAGCGCACGACACACACACACACACACACACACACTCGCTGCACGAGCGCACTCACTCGAAGCGCACAACGACCATTACGCACCGAGTGCATCCATCACTCCGGACGCAGCCTCCCTCCCAAAGCAACAACAACAATAACAGGTCGGGGGGCGCAGGCGGTCCGAATGACCGGCCGGAGCGGCGGCAGCCGGGCTGATGAGTTAATTCCGAGCGTATATAGGGTGACCAGCCGGAGGCCGGAGCCGGGCGGCGGGGCGTTCAGCGGCGGCTAGGGTGCCCAGGGGGGCCGCCACCGCCGCGCACGGGGGCAGCTATGGCGCGTTATTGAGCAGCTCACAGGCTGGACACTGGGCCTATACGGCAGCGGCGGCAGCGAGCAGGCCAGGCCAGACGCACACCAAATTGAATCCCAATCATCGCAATAATACGGTGACCATACAGCAGGCGATTATCGGCCTCGATTATCCCTAGGATTGCGCGCGAGGCCCGCGCCGGCCGAATTAGCTCGGCAAACAATAATTAGAGAGGCCGCGACATGCATATGAGCGCGGCGATCCGCCCCGCCCAGCCCCGCCTCACCCCGCCCCACCCCACCTCACCTCACCCCGCCCCACCCCGCCCCGCCCTGCCACGGTAGGGTTCGTTATGAAAGCTTCAATAACACACATGCGGTCGATTACCGCGGCGGGCGGGGACGCCGTGGCTTGCAGATTTATATTCCTCAATTTCACCGTAATAATTATAAGAGTCTTGATAGCCTGCTGCACCGCGTGTCTGCTGCTGTGTGTGACAGCAGTGGCGGCGGTATGGCGGTCGCGCTCCTGCGCGCCGTAATTTGAATTTCGCGGTGTTATGCGGGACATGGAAAATGCGGCGGGCGCAATTAAGCGGGAAAACAAGACAACAACAAAAATGCGGAAGCCGGAAAGAGGAAAACAGAAGCCCGTCGCCGCCGTGTGACATGGGGCGGAAGCTGGACCAAGGCAGCGAGCGGGGGCGCTGGTCACCCATCATACAAAAGCGCGCAAAACCGAACGGAGCACGCAGCGAAACTGGCGGAGCAGCAGTTGTGTGAGTGCGTCACCTGCTGCACGGTCAGCAGCGCCCGGCTGTACCCAAGAGAGAGACGAAGAGAGAGAGAGAAAACAGGTGTGGGGAGAGGAAGGGTTAAAGTCTCCCAGCCAGCCCCCCTGGCACGACCACTCTCTCTCTCTCTCCAAATCTATCGGCCACCGCCATGGACCTGCAGCACCCCGCTATGCAGGCAAGGCGTAGTGGACCGTTTTCCCGATGACCTCATGCCCCCTCTCCCCTCCCCTCCGCCTCCAGTCGGACTTATCGGGGCGTAAATAGCCTCTCATGCTGCGCGCAACGCAAGACTCGGGCCGCCCCTTGCTGACCCCCCTGGGCCCCCTCCTCTCTGCACCCAGGATGGCCTCCAGGGTGGTCCGGCACGCCCCGCGCCACGCCCGCCGCGCCGTGCAGACGCAGCATTTAGCTCTCTATAAACGCAGGGCGGGCGACATATAGAATCAAGTGGCGCGGCGCGGCTGCCCGAGTCACAATGCGACCGATGCACCAGTCTAATCACGAGGCCATTGTCAGGTAATCGTCACCTTCCCCCTCCCCCCTCCATCTCTCTCTTTCTCTCTCCCTCTCTCTCTCTCTCTCGCAGGAGGGCGATTAATATCGCGATTTCCTCCCGGGGGACCACCGCTGCGCCTGCTGCGTGTGTGTCGGTGACCGTGAGGGCAATCGCTGCCGCCGCCGTCCCCAAGGTCCAACCCAGAGCTGGTGACAGCGGCGACAGCCTAGAGAGACCCGACGCACGGGAAGAAAAAGGGGCGCCTTCCTTCGGCTCTCAAAAATATTATCCCCTCCACTCCCTCCCCCGTCCCCCTCTTTCCCTGCCCCTTCTGATTGGGACCCTACA
>NW_026267162.1:1508382-1509691 GCF_000697945.3 Frankliniella occidentalis
CTCTTCTCCCCGCTCACTACACCCAGACCACCCACCTCTAGGGCCCCGCCCGCGGAGCACAGCCCTGCTGCCCGGCCGCAGCCTGCAGGACCTGCATCCAGGAGAGCAACAAGAAGACGACGAGGGCGGAGGAGAGAAGTCCCAACCTCACGATAGAGGTGCACACGCGTCACCGCGACAATGGTGTTCGTTATGCGTTCAGCCACGAGCTCGGTCCAAATCGAGCCGGATACCGGCTGTACTCGACGCGCATGTTCAATACAGTTACCTGTGGGCAAGGCCCGCCTTCCTCGCACGTCTCTTGCCCAAAAGAGGTATGTGAGTAACATTGTCGTCAGACACATTTCTCTAGTGCGTGACACAAATGCACTTGCTTTCAGAGACTCACCCACCTCACCGCGGCCCCACCCTCCGACGACGCAGTTTCGTTTCACCCGTTGCTTTTCCCGCGTCCAGAGACGTCCAGAGACGCGGGCCCTCTGTGGCAGCAGCGCTATAGAGAGGGCTTTCCGAGAAAATATACCTCCCTCTCTTGGCGAGTCGTAACGAAACGGCAACAGTACCTACAACAACTACTCCTGAGCCCGCCGCACCCTATTAGCCCCCTCCTCCTCTCCCTTTCTCTCTAGTGAACGACAAAGACCAACGTTTTTCAAACGTCTCTTCGACTCGCCAAACATCTTTCGCTGCTTGCGCTTCGCTAGAGTGCAGCGCCCCTGCAGCGGTAATTTGCTTTCCCGGAGACCGATGGTTACGATTTTTTTTCCGCGGCGGCAGCGGGTTGAACCAACACTGCGTCCGTCTGGCCGGGGCTGACCGGCCCGCTGATGCAACCGGGAGAGTCTGTCGGACACGTATCGGCAAAAACGAGGAAGAAAATGCGGCATGAAAAAGAAAATGCGCGTCTGAGCAAAGGAGGATTAGCTTCGGTTTCGGGCTTTAAGAAGCAGCGGGACTGCTAGCGAGCGGTTATAGGGGAGACAAGAGCAGGAACGAAATCCAGGAATAACGTTAACGTTTTGGAAGAGCATATCGCTGCTAATTACATTTCAAAAATTTTACGAGGTGACCCTTGTTTCTTTATTTGTAAAGAGTGAAAGGCATTTTCAATGAATCGCACCTCGCACCTGCCCGTACATTGCGAATAATCTTACATCACGGCAGTAATGCTTCCGGAGGGCACGGCAATTGTTGCCGAAGGAGAAACTAGACGTGCATCCTTCTGTCCGCGCGCGCCGCCTCCCTAATCCTTTTCCTTTGGCTGGCCAAAAGTACCGTATAGGTGCTGCGCGCAGGAAGCGGTAGGGGG
>NW_026267162.1:1509741-1516838 GCF_000697945.3 Frankliniella occidentalis
AGAGAGAGAGAGAGAGAGAGAGAGAGAGAGAGAGAGAGAGAGAGAGAGAGAGACGGAAGAGCAGCGGTGACCAAAGCCGTACCGCACAGCCAAATTACGCCCACTGACTCTTATTTCGTCGGCGTCACAGAAAACAGCGAAAGTTGTTGCGACCGCACCAAAAGCTTGCAGCCCGCCGCCCCGCCCCATGCCGCCCCGCCCCCCGGCGAGGCATTGTTTTTGTGGACATTTGTGGAACGCGTCGCGGGCAATGAAGCATGAAGCCCACGGCAGCGGGAGAGACAAGGACCGCGGGGCCTACGGACCTTAGGGAGAGAGAGGGAGAGAAGAGTCATGGCAGTACAAAGGCCCACTGACCCACGGCGGACGCGCGCGCGCCCCCAAGAAGACGTTAGACTTGGCAATTTTGGCAGAGCCGCCTGGACTGGCGAAGGAAAGAACGCAAAAACAAAACGAACGAAGGTGTTTCTGTGGTGCTGGTAGTACAAAGGTTTGCGAACTCCCCGAGCAGTGCTTTGTAAATTCATTAAAACATATGACAAAACTGCATACCTCTCGCATGTTTGCGTAGGTCAAATGCAAGAATCTGGAGCGCCTTGTCTACCGCGCTCCAGAACAGTGATTCCGAGAATGCGCCCCTGACATATCTGACGGGAGGCCCTGTTGACACAGTCGGCAAATGAGATCATCTTAGAGCTCCCCCTCCCTCCCGGCCTGCTTGCGCTGATTCCGTTCCCATTATAGACAGATCAGACGTCGTTGCCTCGTAATTACGAGCGGCAGGGTCTTATGCAACAGCAGAGCTCCGGGAGGGCGAGGACAGCAGTTTGACAGCACACGTCACCCAAAGGTCAGATCACAGGACATTTAACGAGCGCCCAATCAATGCGATTACATCGGGAAAAGAAATATGATGGATTCGAGTCATTGTGCCGGCATAATTGCACGAGCTTTGTGCGCCTTGTAGATGCGTGAGTGATATGTTTGTTCGGCCGGCATGATGGATCGAGGCGGGCGCCGATGCCGGGCCCCGGCTGCCGTTCCAGGAGACTTGAATGACACCGGGCCAGTTCCATTTCCATTTATTATGCAGACGTTTTTCTTTCTGTTAACCGGGGGGAAGGGGAGGGGGCACGTCTAGCAGGGTTTGGTTTTTACGCTTTAGACCTCTTCCAGACAAAGACCACAAATCACATGAGACTTTTTTGAGCGCCTCTAAGCTATCAAGCTATCCGACTCGCAACCACACCAATGCAAATCCTAATTGATTTCGCTTCTGTCAGAGTGTTCTAGCTAAACCATACTTGAATGCAGTCTCCAGACTCAGTTGACGTTACTTGCTACTGATCACCCACCTGCAACAGGCAAAAAAGAAAAAAAAAGGTTAGCAACAGAATTGCCGAACACGAGCCACCGTACATAGACATAACTTTTTTTGTTTTCAATAAACATTGGGTATCGGAAGAGGAACGAGTGGCACCTCCTTGCGGCAGTAGCATTTTCAACGCAGCAATAAAGAAGCTTAAAGTCATCATTTTTTCCCCGAGCCAATCTCCGAGCCAGCCAATAATGCAGCAGCATGTGGGCCAAGAGCACGTCTCAATAGAATAAGCCCCATAGCGAACCACTCTGCTACTGCCGCGTCAGGCGCGCTGCGGAGTGCTGCGCCGCGAGCCAGGTGTATGCGGTTATCAGAACAACATTACCAGGCTGATCGTCTCATTCTCACGAAATGGCAGGACAAGCGGCCCAGACGAGCACGGCCGTAAAATAGAATGCAGGTTGCCTCTCTCTCAGTAGTGCTCTCTTCCCCTCCTGCCCGTTCTCTTGCTCTGGATGCTGCTAGAGCCCACCATCACCATCGTAGTCTTCGCGCACATACCATCTGCAAGGTGCGATACGGAAACAACTTTAAGAGGTGTTCAGCTCAGGCAGGCAGGCATACTTTGAAACAACACTTTCACTCCTGTCGTCGCGAAAGGGGTTGGCTAGCCACTGCTCTTGCTAACTCTGCTGATATGAGTTCCATTATAGGAGGCTTTTATCCTCAACTTTCTAAGATTCTCGGCCAGCAGGCGATTTCGCGCCGATTGGATCAAGATAATCCGATCCCAGCCGATTCCGCACTCCTATTGTTTCTGTATGACGTAGCCTAGCCCTCTTTCCCTTTCTCCCCCCACCCTTCCCCCATTTCTCTCTCTCGAGTTGGCTGGTCTGTACAGTCTAGGGATCGATCCAAGGCAGCTGCGCGTCTTCTTGATGATGTTCCTGATCCTGACTGTGGCGATCCCAGTAGTGTTTGTGATGATCGCCATCCAGAGCAGCCTCCTCTTATTCAGTACAATTCTTGGAGTTGAGGTTTAATGACGCGCCTTAGGATGAACTAATTCTCAGCGATTGCGAATCTACCCTTTATTTCAATGACGAGGGAGGTTAACAAACGGCCTCGGCAGTGAACGTGCAGTGTAAGTGCTCCCCCCAATCCTTCCGCGCCACGCCCCGCCACGCCCCAGCTGGTAAATAAGCACGCGCCCTGTCACACGGGCGTGTCACACACGGGGGGCTCTCGGCTCGAGGGCGTTTTAAAAGTCTCTTCCCCCTTTAGTTTTTATTTAAAACGCCCTTCCAATCCATCCGTCTTCCACGCCAACAACAACGTCAGCAGCAATAGCAGCTGCATCGAGAGGGCAAAGAGGGAGCGCCGGCAGCAGATGTGCCTCCTCAACTCGCTGCAGCTGAAACTGGCCAAATAATTCAGGAGGAAAGATATTGGACCTGATTTTGGCACTTTCCAGGGTGCACGCCCCAGCCCCAGCACAGATTCTACTCGGGCTACGCCCTTTCCACCACCGCCGACCCGACCAGACCCGCGCGCGCTCGCCTTCGCCACCACACCGCCCCGCCTTCGCTTTTCACGACTCGACGCAGGCACAACTCGGCCCAGCCCAAACTCCTCCCGTAGACGCTTTAGGGCCGGTAAAGCCTTAAATATGCGTGTAGTTTGTAGGTGCCCGGGCGCGCGGCGTTGAGGGCCCTGCGAGACCACCGTGTCCCTAAATCCTAGGCAGTAATTCTGCGCGGATCACGGGAGAACTATACACACGGGGGAGCGGGGCCGAGGGGAGGGGCAGAGCTAGGAGCACCTCACACTGCACACATATAACGCACGAGGCATAAAATGACAATTTACCCAGTTTGAATTTAAGGACCTCAGGGATCAACATTCCACGTTTTCTTGCAGAGTGCCGCTTGCTTGCATCCTCGGTGGTCGCGCATTAAATCCCCTTCCTATGCAGGTGTTGCCCGTACTTACTAAGTGGCCGGCTTTATGAACTTGTTTGGTCATTTTATGGGGCTTCTAGTTCGGAACAGCCTCTGCCGCGGTGGCGTGGCCCGTGTGGGCAAGGGGGAGCCCACCGCGCTACCCACAGGCGCCACCGCGTACCCGCGCTTGCACAGAGGCGCCCCCTCCCCCCTTTCCGCCCCCGGGCGTGCCCCACGGGGCTCAAAACGCCATAAATACACGGCGAGAGCCCCATCTCACACAGTCGCGCCACACTTGTGCAAAAACACTGGCGGCGCCTTTTACATATCCGCATCTACATCTGCGAGCGCCAGCGAGTGTTCTCATCTGAGCGCGATAGCCTACCCTGTAAACACAACAAAAATCCATCCTTACCGCGTAGTGACCAATTAACAAACAAAAATTGAGCGAGCTCAAAACACCGTTAATTTTCGTCTTGCTACCGACTGTGAAGCTCCTTGGGGACACCACCACACAGACATATTTACTGAACTGACACAGAAAGGGTTGTTGTTTGGGGGAGACGGGGGTGAGGTGGACGAGCAAGTGTTGTGTGGGCCCGTCACGCTAATGGCTGGTGACAACCAACTACGCGGGGCGCGTTCACGCTCGAAGAATGCGTCTCGTGTGTCTGTCACTCTCTGCTGGCGGCGCTACGGCGTGGCGCTATACACACGTAGCGCGTTGGGACCCGCGACAGTGTCACATGGTGTGAAATTTACGCCCTAGTCAAACACCCATTTACAGACACACCCGCTGTCTTTTCGAAAATAGTGTCTTTCGTTGTTCGCGCCCGCGCTTGCATCTCCCTCGCCCCCCAGACCGAATCAGAATGTCTCAACAACACTAACGAAGGGGCATAGGGCGAGGGCGGACTTTAAAAGTGTCTGCCCCAAACGTTCATCACCCAATGACACGTTCAGCAGTTTGAAACAACTGCCAGACTAGAAAGCGGAATGGCAGTCTAAAGATAAAACTACTACACATGGCACCAGCAATGTTAATTTTCTACACAGTTACGCAGAGCTGAGCAATGTTTCAAATGTGTTGGAAGTAGTAGAAGAAACAAAGTTACATCAGTTTTTGTGTGCAGTCGAGAGCACATTTCCCGTCTAGTGTATCTAGACACACACTGGGTCCACGTCCACGGTTCACACTCAGACCCAGACCAAAGCGCAACATTGTTGTCGAGCGCCTGCAAAGGCTAAAACAGCCAGACGCAGCAGCAGGCGATCGCTTTCGAGATTGGTCGCTGCTGTCGATCCCGTGGAAAAACAAAGCTGCAGGGGGTGGGAGGTGGAGGGTTGGTAAGAGGGCGGCAAACGCCTTTGGGGGAGGGGGAAGTCCGGGGAACGGGTGCGGGCTGCGCCCACGCGCCCGCCTCTGGACTCAGATAAGGCGCCCATCAGATCTCCAGGACCTCGAAGGTTCAAGGTCCGAGGCCTGGGCCTGGGCGTTGCGCAGCTACAAATTGCTTTCGCCGCTGCACCGGTACCGCCCAGCAGGGGGCTCGACCCGGACCCGACCTGGACCCGGGCGGGCTGCCGGCCCCGCTGCGGCGGCCTCGGCGTGGCCGGCGCTAACCCCGCGGAGTGTAACCCGCTGGCTCACACACACACACACACACACACACACACACACACACACACCTCCTGCTCCTTCCAGAGCGAGCAGCAGCAGGAGAGGGCGGCTTCTGAGGGTCTCGTCGGCCGGGCGGTCCGAGACCCCCCCTCCCCCTCTTCTCCCTGGACATTCAGCTGTCACGGCGCGCTGGTGCACAAGGACGCCGCCGGGGCGCAGCGCGGGGCAGGCCAACCCTCGGGGGCTTCAGCTCATTAGCCTTTGAGGCGGAAAGGGGTGAGAAGCAGAGCTGCTCGCAGAGGACGGCGGGGCAGGGATGCGGGGGCTCCACTACCCCCTTCCCCACAGCCTTTCCTGCACAACTACTCCCCGCCCCAGCACGCCGAAAGACGTTCTGCTTCCCTCCCATTATTGCCCTAGAATAAATAGCAAATTTGATCAGCCAACACAGCAGTCCAAGTTGGTCCCTACAAACTAGCTTGCAAAAGGGCCCCTCCTGGCCGCTCGCGCTCCGCCTTCCCATCAACGAGTACACCGTCAAAGCTCACGGACCGCGAGTCTTTGGGCGCCTGCGCCGTGCTCTCTGCTCTCCGAGCCTCACCGCGTCCATATTCTTTTTCAATGATGCTAACGCGACGCAGCCCCCACAGGGCGACACGTAAGTTGCGCCGGGTAGTTCCACTTCATTCCCCTGCAGCGGCGCGCAGCCCGGCCGGCCGAAACCTCTCCCGTTAAAGACCATTAATTCCTGCTGCCACCGTGCGTAAGTCCTGACAGGCCTGCAGGCCGCCTGCCTGCCACAGGCCTGCGGGCCCTGCTGGCCCTGCGGGGCCGCATTAAGAGCGGGCTCTGAGCAGGTGCCACGCCAAGTTTCGTTACGTTTCGTGAGCCGGCCGGCCGGCTGTCGCCTCCTCCACCGCGCGGTGCGCTCGCCGCGCGACAGTCTCTCTTTCCGATGCGAAGTTAATTAGAGGGACTGCGGCTAACAAGGGTCGGTATTCCAGTCAATTAAGGCAGCTCGGTACTCGTGCCGGCCTGCGCGCCCCGCCTGTGTGCACGCCGGGGCTGCCGGGCGTGCCGCGCGGCGCCGGGGCAAGAGCCCGTTTTGCGTACTTACACTGCGACAAAATGAGATACGCCCCCCGCCCCCCTCCTCTTTCCGCGCGCGGTTGACAGCCTTTAAAAACAAAGGTGCCAAGGTACACCTTTTCACCTTTGTAGGGGTAGGGGTGCCCGTTTAAGACAGTTTGAAGGTACGGCTTTTATAAAGGCACGAACGTGCCCTAAAAATAATTGAGTTTAGCACTTCTTTTAATGCTTTAGCAAAAGCAATAAACCCTTAACACATTCTAGAGCCGCAACCTAACACCTTTGTTTTTTCCAGTGAGAGGAAATGAAGGACGCACCAATTTTATGATGAAAAACCTTCTACAACAAAATGATAGGGAATCAGAGCACATGCGCGACGATACTGCCAGTGACGTTGCGCGCGTCTCTTTCGGTTTCTCTACCTGGCGCAGTTGTATAGAAGGGGAGGGGGGGGGGAGTCTTCCACCCCATTCGGCCGCTGCTCCCGTTTCCGTCACATTGCGCCGATGCAGGCGGAGGCGTTTGGATGCGCGAGGCGCGGGCGGCACGTGGTGCTCCACGTGGCGGCGGCAGGCGGCACCTTTCCGCACCCCCTCAATGCATCACTCGGATAAACGCCGCCGCCGCCCCGCCCGTCGCGCCTTTCAGCCGTTTACGCTTCTGGACGACAAACGGATCCATAATGGCCAGTCAAAGGCCCTTTTCATTCATTCGTCGGTGTCGATCCATTCATATTGGTTTTCGTTACAGATGCAGAGCGGGAGCAGCGGAGCTGGGCGATGACACATATACAGGGGTGGCAGCGGCCCCGTATGGACCCACCGACGCCCCGCGGGTGTGTGACGACGCCTACCCGCGGGTACGGGATGACTGATCGAGTGCTGACGGTGAGGACCCCGAGCTGCCCACGCCCCGCCCTGCGCACGCACGCGCACACACACATGCACGCACACATGCACGCACGCACGCACACACGCACACACACACACACACGCACGTGTAATCGACCGTGTAGTTAACACGCGCGCGCGCTGGTGCAGGACACGTGAGAAATCGAGCCCGTTACGGTGCGGAACGGTGAAATGGATTGTGTTTGACTTTCCTCTCTCTCTCTCTCTCTCTC
>NW_026267162.1:1517173-1519951 GCF_000697945.3 Frankliniella occidentalis
TGCTTTTATTTTCTTGATTTTGTATTGCTATGTATATGATTGTAATGAGAGCGGTGCGGTGCTCGAGCGGGACTCTATAGTCCTTTTGTACCTCACCTTAAGCCAAATAAATCAATCAATCAATCAATCAATCAATCTCTCTCTCTCTCTCTCTCTCTCTCTCTCTCTCTCGTTCTCTCTCTCTCTCTCTCTCTCCATCTCTCTCCGGGGCGCGTGGGTTACTTAGCAGGCATTTCGAGATGTGGCCCATTTGTACCGTTCACCGGGCCCAGGCCTATTCGGGCGCGGCACTTCGTCACATCGGCCGGCTCGCGCCCAAAAAACCACTCGGCTCGGCATTACGGATTTGGCCCCGGGGCCTCTTGCATGCCCGGCCGGTAATGACGAACCGAAAAGTTGAGCTGCCCGCCGTATGAAAAATTCAGCCGCCTTCCTATACGGCTCCTTACAGCATCAGGGACGCCAGGCTGCTGCTCCGGGCCGAGCAGATGACGACGTTATGTTTCAAAGGGAATTTCAATCAGGTTCGTCACCGCCGTCGTGGCATGGCGCGGTTTGAACCCGCGCACACGACCCCAAATGAAATAAAAACTGTCCCCAAAAAATTGCAGAGGGAAAAGGAGAAGAGGACGCGGTACATGATGTGGAGCCGAGTAGGGCCGCCGTCAGTGAGCGAATCACCCCGCGGAGACCCGCCCCGGCCCGAGCCACCACCTGCCCGCAGCGTCCTAGCCTCGTTCTTGCCCCCATAACTTGGTACTGCGCACACCTCGAAATTTATATCTCGGGCCTTATCTCGTCCTTACCAGCCCTCTCGGCCTCGCCTCGAACTTGCCGGCGAGGTTAGTGGTAGTGGTCGCGGTCGTCATGTACCGCCGAGGCCGCTCCGGTGAGTTGAGTACCGCAGGCGAGGTACCCCATATGCCGCGAGGAAGTGAGCAGTTGCTGGTCAAGCAGTTATATGTTTGTTTCTTTTTAACACTCGGCAAACATCGCAGGTAGGTGGAGCTGTCGAGGCGGAGCCTGTAGGGCAGGCCGGAAGGTGGCGCGGAACACCGGCACGAGGTGGGGAGGAGGGGGGAAGTAATCCCAAATCAAGACGCTAGGGACACGTTCACCACCGGAAGGACGCTCCTCGCCACCACCCCTACGGGCAGCAGCAGCAGCATATATGAAGATGTGTGTGTGGGTGCTGTCGTGGGACGACGTACGGGCTCCGCCCAGTTTAAATATTCGCGCCTTATGCGCTACTGGACAGACCCTTTAGGGCTAGCTAAGTAGGGACCCCTTGTTGAGGCTAAGTCGAGTTCGAGTCAGAGCGATAGTGACCGGGTGCGGGCGGAAAGGCCCAGGATGGCGACGAGGCTACCTGGACCGGGCGGACGCGCCCGGGCCGCGTGGTCGGCAGTCTGCGGTAAGCTCCAGCTAGGGTCAGGTCGTCAGCATCCCCTCCGTGTACATATCAACCAAAGGTAGGCTTGCTCAACGTGTGAAGGTATCTGTCTGGGACCGTTAGGGCAGGATAACAATAAACCTTGGTACCATATCCATATCTATCATTTAACTATTGAACCACTAGAACCACCGTATCCGAGAAGTATAAAGGTAGAGTACACTACCACAACAGTGCGCCGGGCGTGGCGGGGCGTGGCGGGGCGTGGCGTGGCGGGGCGTGGCGTGGCGTGATGGATCGGTCCCCGCGCGCCGTGCCGCGGTGGCCCCATGCATGGCCCGCTCTACATGGGCGGGGCACGTCCACGCGTGCGAGCGCACAGACACCCTGGACGCAGCGGGTGGAGCTGTTGCCAAGTCGACTGAGCGGTTTTCGGATGGCGTTGGTCTTGGTGTCTATCTTCACGGCATGGCCCAGTTGTCACACAGCCTTTATTTCGAGCAAAGCCTTTTCGTCACGCAGTGCAGTCTCAGACATTCATTTTAAGAAGTCGCGGCCCGCGGCCCAAACGAACAAAGTACCCAGCATAGTGACCACAACAAGACACCTTCCACAACACGATTTACGTGAAATCCTCGCCTACCGCTTGACCCCTCGACACAACACCAATCCCAGGTGGCAACCCCGTGGCAGACGAACCGTTATCCGACAGTGGGAGAACAAGTTGCAGCCGTAAGCCAGGGGGTGGTGAGCTGCATTGTCAACGCACAATTCCTAGCCCAAGCCGGAGGACAACTTTTCAGAGGACACTTGGGGCCGTCCGTCGGTCCGTCCGCCGCCCCCAGCCACAAGTGCAACAACGTGCGAGTCACGCAGGAATGCCTCGCCCGCCTGCCCCAATGGTCCTCCCCCGGCCTGCCCCAACAACGAGCACTACCAGCGGCCGCCACGCCCCCTCACGGTTGACACAACAGGGTCCCAACGTCATTTCCATTACATGCCTTCATGACGGCTAAACAAATTTGTCCCCCCAGTCGTTTGTTGCAGCATCGGGCGCCCCCCTCCTGGCCCGGGCGCGGCGCCCAGGTAAACTACTGCCGTCAGTTCAAACACGGCGCGGCATAATCAGGTCGACGCGTCCGGCCGGCCGGCCGGATATAATTCGTTCGTTTGCGCGGGAAGTGCGAACTTGCGTACACGCGGCGTGTGCAATCAGCAGGATTTTCGTATTTAATTTTCTGTCATCATTATCATGGAAAGCAAAGTAAACCTCTGAGGTGGGGCCGCGGCGGGGACGAGCAGGAGGTGAGTTCATCGGTGAGGTTCGAGAACAAGCACGCTTGCTCTTCAAACGGCCCGTGGGCGTCGGTGCGGCGTGGCGCAGA
>NW_026267162.1:1528057-1528656 GCF_000697945.3 Frankliniella occidentalis
AACACGTCACATATCTATCGTTCTGGCAGCTTCTGCAGGAGCGCGGGCGCGCGTGCCCCCCGGGGCTATTTGCCATCCACATCATTCGCTTATGCTAATAGAAAAGTAAGATTGGACGTCCGATCGAAGGCGATCACATGTTTAGCGGCTCGTTCACCTCACGAGCCCACGCGTTACTTGTGAGAGTGATTAGCTAGAGAAAGCCCCAGCGGCGAACAAATTAAACAAACTTCAAACCAGCGCCGGGGTAGCAGCGTTAGTGTAAACAATATCGGCTATAGAGCACATAATGCGAGTTTTCCTTGTATACGCTGGACTCGTTTCACTCGATTGCAAATTGAGTCGAAATTTTATGCAGAAAAGACACAACAAAAAACAAGAACCGAAACACGGGAGGCCTTTTTTAAAACAAGATGAGCGACCGCTGATCGTTTCCCCCGACACGCTGCCGCTGCCGCCTCCTTGTCTATGGGCCCCGCGGAATCAACAAGCTCGCATACGCATTATTAGCACGTCGGCAGGGAAATTTCCCACCGCAGTAATTCTCAACTTCCGTCGCCGCGCCGCGCGAGGCTTGCACAGGGTGAGGCGGGCGGGGC
>NW_026267162.1:1529406-1534182 GCF_000697945.3 Frankliniella occidentalis
CTCCCTCTCACACACCATAGCGTAATCATGTTACTGATAGCATCGGGGGCCTATCAACAGGTGGATGCGCGAGAGGTTCTCCCTGTACACACACGACGCGTTTTCTCCGCGGTAGATTGTGTTTCCATCTGTGTGTGGCCCGGGTCCAGTCCCGGGCGCCCGCCAGCACGCTGTACAACGAGACTGTGCGCCCTGGCCTGGCGCGTGCGAAGTGTTGCGCGACTGCGTTGCGACTGTGCTAAGCGGTATTCGAAGTCGGAGACTGACCCCGGTTTGACCTTTTTTCTCGTGGGGTCAAGTGCGTCGTGTCCCGCGCGCGCAGCCGCGGCCGTGCATCACTATACGTTCTTTTCCGCGCCTCGCTATCGATAGGCATTTCTTTTTCCATGTTATATACTAGCTTCTCTCTCCGGAGGCTGAGGAAACTTGACTCCCGTGGACCGCGCGCGATCCTATCGTGAAAATGAGATGAATAGTGCTGCCGACACACGCTGGGCGGGGGCGGCGAGCGCGCCCTCTCTCTCTCTCTCGCACACACGCCGCAGCCCAGTCGCTTCCGCCAGCCCTCTCGCTCGCCGACACACACGCACTACTGGCTTTCCTTAGATAATCTCGCACTATTAACATTTCGCTCCGACGCGCGGGAGAGAAAAGTTCGAAGACTCGTGTTCGATTAGTGACCGGCACATATTGCCCACGCATCGGCGGCAGCGGGTAGTAGCAACTTTCTTCTCCGATAAACAGTATATGAGACGATGAATGTGGTTCTCTCCTCGCTACTTCCGAACGGAGGGGGGTCGAGGAAACGAAATTGGGAACTATTCAATGTTTTGTTCACGAGTAAAGCTCACCAGACCCTTTTTTCTCTCTCTCTCTCTCTCTCTCTCTCTCTCTCTCTCTCTCTCTCTCTCTCTCCTTCATTGTAATGTATGACAACAGGAGTTTAAACGGATCTAGGCGCGACGTGGGTCCCAGAGGGAAAGTGACACACACATACACACACACACACACACAACGATGGGGGTCAGGGTTACAGAGAGTAATGCCTGAGCTTTAGTGCCACCGCTCCTATCAGCCGTCCTGGGGAAGTCCTGGGACACCTCGGAGCGGTCCTTCGCCATAACTCGGTCGCTTTACGAGGAGCCTCTCCGCTACCGTCCGGCCGTACCGCCCCGCGCGCAGCAGCAGCAGACCCGTTACTTCTATCGCTCCAAATGTAAGTTCAGGCGCGGCATTTCAAAAAGTGCATCCCAAAGAGGATGACAAACTTTTGCTTTACCCTTTCCGCCTCTTCTTCCATTCCACTCCTTTTAACTGCTCATGCAACTATACATTTCAGATCTCCAGCAGCAGCAGCACCACCAGCAGCAACAGCAGCGGCTGCAGCAGCAGCGGTGGCAGCAGCGCCAGGCCGTTTCCAGAGATTAAGGGCGTCCGACGGCGGCCAGCAACAAGCACCGAGCCTTCTGCCGTTTATATTCCATTTAATTTAATATTCAAATCCCCCGCGCGACGTGGCCGCGGGATACGTCCAGGCCACTGCTAAATCTCCGTCGGCGAGAAGAGAGCGCGAGCGTACTCACACCAGCGCACTCCTAAATGCACTAAACACACACACACACACACACACACACACACACACACACACACACACACACACGCGCAGCATACCACTGGCGTATGGATCGCTAATCAGAGCATCTGAGCAACGCACCCGCAGCCGCGCATCCCGCATCAGCCAAAAAGTTATAAAAATTAGTACGTAGAACAGGCGAGCCAACAACATGTAGGACAAACTGCACCGAGAAGATGACAACTTTGATTCAAAGTAATTTTAATACATCAGATTAGATATTTTCCGTTTGAATATTAAAGAATTTTCTACGGTTTTTCAGAATTTACTGTTAGGAACACTATGAAATATAAATTGAAACATCAAATTCATGTTTCATTGATCTTTAAAAGAAATGAACGTTTCTCTGGGTGTGACGCATGTTGACACGTCCTTCAGGCCCATCAGAGAGTCCGGAGATGTGTGTCCGGAATCGTCTAAGAACGCAAAGACGCACACAGAGCAAGACCGAAAAGAAGAGAAAGAGACGGCAAGAGTAGGGTTACAAGAGTCGAGCAAGTGCAACGAGCTCAGCAACATCTCCATACAAAAAAGAACACAGCTCGGGCCCAGGTTGGCTTGACTCGGCGAAAGGACGTGGATTATGTTCTCTTTTCCACGCCATTGTCTCACAAACACGGGGGATATACCAGCAGTCGGACACCAAAGGGGGAGGTAGGGGCAGAGAGAGAGAGAGAGAGAGAGGGGGGGGAGAGAGAGAGAAAAGAAACAGCTACACGAGGGTTGTGCAGCAGTCAACGCAGGGGGGACGCGCATTTGAGCGCTGGTGATGCAAAACAATGCAATTGGGTCTCTCTCGGTCCGCATGATATAGCGACCCCAACAATACAATCGAGCAGGGGACGTTTAGCTGGAAGCGATCTCATTCCATTCGCCCGAGCGCTTGCGTGGTGGTCGCACCCGGTACCCCCCCCCCCCCTCTCTCTCCATCAAATGGAGATGAGCACTTCCCCGAGATTTTGCCTTCAGAATGTAAGTAGCTTATCCAATGATCTCAAACTCAAAAACTCATTCATTTTTCCATCTGAAAAGAGATTTGCTGTGAAGTCGCTTTACTTTCAACTACGTACGTATGATTTCCTCGGTGTACATTTGGTCCAGTTTGTGCGTGCCAGCCTACCACGTTCACCGCGCACTGATTCTATTAGCGATTTTACACAGCCTGAGTGGCAGGCAGAGCTTGGCGGCGGGCGGGCGCACGTTCGAGCTAGCGGCACGCAAAGACGCTATAGTTCGTGCTCTCTCTCTCTCGCACTCACCGAGGTGGTCCGCGGCGGGCGGCGGGAGCTGCTTGCCGCTCCGGACGCGGCCCCGCGGAGCGCACGACTTCGTGAGTCAGGGCGGGATGATCGCACGTTACCGATCCAACACGTGTTGCCCAATCGGCAGTGACAAACGGAAAAGGGCACCAAACACACACCACCGACACCAGAAAACGAGCCAAACATGCACCGTTACCACGGCCGTCTCATGAAGCCCGAAAACAAAGAGGTAAAGCACAGAGGAAAATCTTCGACGAGCCGTGTGCGCCGTGCTATAGCGATAGCAAGTGTGTGAACTTTACACTTGCCGGCGTGTGCATGTCCATTTGTACACTTATGGGCCCGCGTGTGCGAAGAAGGAACATTTACACCACTAGTACTTGTGTAAGTGTGCGAATGGGGTTTCACACCCCTTGAAGTACTCGACAATAACCGATAATAACACCATTGATCCAGTGCACCTGCGCGTGCGTTACTTCTGTGTCTCACATGTGGACGAAAGGTACTCCTAAAGTGCTGCACTCCACCACGCAGTGTGTGCAGAGAGCTTAGAGGGCCCGCGAGCGCGCGCTAAGCGCCGTGTGGCGCACCGGCGCTGTGCCGAGCACGGTGCGGGGATAAGATTTCAAAGCGCACACCCAATCGACCATAAATAGTGGAACCCAGGTCGGTCCATCGTTGCGCAAAGCGTGCATGTGTGTGTGTGTGTGTGTGTGTGCGTGTTCCACATCTAGGTTTGGACGTCTTCGTGGCCGTAGCTGTGTGTACTTTAAATATGCACGATCTCTTTCCTATTTTTCGACACTTTCAAAATACCTTACGAGCTGCAAAGAGAACAAATAATGTAAAAAGAAATGGTGCAGGAATTCCTTTTGCATTGAATAACCGATAATATAAGCTGCATGACCTTTTGTTCTGCGAACGACGCAAACGTCGCCCAAAGCCTCTGGCGGGGTCCACGAGTCATTAGTCACCCCGGCTTCGAAAACGATAATTAATAATATTTGGTAGGTCCATATTCGCCCCGCCCGGCTGACGTCACCGCTGTGAATCATGTTGCACTGAGACCTTTTTTCCCCTCTCGATTACTAATTTGCATAAGATGCAGCAAGAGACGAGTCTCTTTCTCTCTCTGCCTCTCTCGACACGACTTCAAAATCTCTCCAGGACGGTCCCGTCCGCCCAGGAAATGGATAAATTCCAGTGGGTCCAAGTTATGAGCCACATGAGATTGTCGTCGCCGAGCTGCCGAATTCTTGGCGGCGGTCGGGAATATTCCGCGATACAATGCTGGCGATCAGCTAGACGCCAGGAAACTAATAAAAAAGATAAAAATAAGCCAACATTTTGTGTTACTCACCGAAAATCACAAAAGCCACCGTCCGAGAGTTGCCCTCCCAGTGTTTCCCCAACCAAGCCTGAGTCACATCTAAATTTACTGCCCGATACAGATTAAAGAAGCCTGGGCGGGTAATTAACACGCAGACAACGCCAAGCATTTTCTCATTTCCGATATGGTTTCTAAGAAAGTGAAACACACTCTGGACCACGGCGGCCGACGCGCCCGACGAAGGACCGGAGCTCGGTGAGCGAGATGGACCAAGGAGGGAGAGAGAGAGAGAGAAAGAGCGAAAGGGAGGGAGAGGGGGAGAGGGGGAGAGGAGGGAGGTCCAGGCGCCTTACTCACACATGACCATAGCCCGGAGCCGCGCGGTCGAGGTGGCCTCCAGCTTCCACTATCCTCCTCCTGCTTTACAGGTTCTACCGCCTGCCCCATCAGGTTCGCCCCCGCACTATTGCTAAAAGATTGGCTATGGAGCTACTATACGGCGGCAGCACATGAAATCATAGACAAGACTCGGCTGGTAAAAATAAATATAT
>NW_026267162.1:1534232-1541543 GCF_000697945.3 Frankliniella occidentalis
AAAAAACTGCATTTCGAAGTTCGCAGAGGGTCAAAAAATACACAATTTCATCGACAACGCAGCAGGTGGCAGCTTTGGGTTTATTAGCAAAGCTTCGTTTTCATACTAGTTGCTCGCAATTTCCAAACCTACTTGGGTTCACAGAATGACGTGTTTTTTTGCAATGAGAGTGGGGTGCACGGCCTCCAGTCACTGGCACAATGGCAGGGGGCGAGTATGGCGGCAAAGCAATTCTGTGGCACGAGGCTTCACCAAATAATCCAGTTCTTCCCCGAAAGCGTTATGCACAACCACTCAATATAGCAGTTTGTTTTTCTTCTTCTCATTCGTTTCGATACCGGGCGAGACGTGCGGAGCATTGCCGGTGGCCGGTAATCTGGCAATAATTATGACGTGAATGGTCACATTGTTCGTGTAACAGAGACGTCTTCTGCCAAAAATCCAACGAAACGAGTAAAAACAAAAGGCCGTTGGCGGTAAAAAGCGAAAAGAAAAATTAAAACCACGGCGAAGACCCGCGGGCGTGTTTGAGATTCCGCTTGCGGGCGACGCCGTCTCATCATTCCCACTGCCAAAAAAACAAACGTTTGAAACGGGGGGAAAAAACGACAGCTCATCGCCGCCGGTGGTAAAACGATGCACCAATTAGCGCGTCCGAGACAAGGATCGAGCTGTAGAGCCACCCGCGTGACCGAAAAAAAAATTATTCCGACGCAACCAAGACGGAGCAGCAGGAGCTGAGGCAAGAACAACAGTGTCACGGCTCTAGGTGACGAAGAGCCGCAGCGCCGTGTTCGCGTCAAGACTGGGGAAATGGATCCCTCCCCATTCATTCGTCCTCTTCGATCACCGTGTGAATGAATCGATCAACCGATATCGTGAGGCGCAACGAACCTGTCGGCAGTCGGGACCGCATTATTAAAGACTTCCAGGTGTGAAGACCGGGGCTGGTCTATACACGGTCGCATCGGAACTGAGGAATCGGCCCGAGCCGGTCACACAGGTGTCACTCCAGGAGCAGCGCACGCCTCAGTGGATCGGAATAAACTCACTTGCATTCGTTAGAGTCCTATACCATACCCAGTATAGGACTCTAGCATTCGTAACCACCAGTGCAATCGGTGGCAAACCAAGGACGTCGACATAATGGTAGACAATAGACAAGGGTAGGGTTGTGTACCTTGTGCTAACTTGTCCCTACGTTTCAGTCGCTAGAGCTGGGCTAAAGGACGTTGCACAACAAGCCTGAGCCTCTGCATGAGTCAGAGCAGCAGTCGTCCATCGGAGGGCTGGAGAAAGAATCGCCTTGTAATTGTCCGCTCCAACGAGGTGCATAATCCCGTCGGCGAAAACTATCGGCCCGCGACGCGGATTTCCGGTGACACCCCCTTCTTCTCTTTTGCTTCTCCTCCTTTTTATATCGCGACAAAACAATGGGTCGAGTGGCGCCGACACCCAGCGCAAGCACCACACACACTCACAAGGCACACGACGCTTTCCCCCCACATTGGCGTCGCGACGCTCGCCATTCCACCTCCGAATGTGTCGCGTCTATACGGCAAAACTCTCCGCCGCGCGGCCGATATCACCAGAGCGTCGCACTGGTCGTTCAGATCGCTTTGCCGCCGGCCAGCCGAGTCGCCCGTATCACAACCACACTGTCCTGAACGCCGCTGGACAGGGCCGTGTAGGCTCGTCTCCTGACAGCCCAATCACACCCGCCGTTTCTTTCCGTAATCATCTTTCCAAACCTCTCCTTCCAGCGCGCCGTGCTCGTCCAGGCAGGCGCGGCTCTGGCCGGCACGTCGGCCGCCCGCTTGTCGGGGCGAGCCCGCGTGTCACTGACGGAATCAAAAGTCCTTTGTGGTGCAGCCCGGGCGCTGCGGCCCCGGCCGGGGCTGAGCCGAGCGCAGGTGAGGCTGCTGACGCCCTAATTAAAGCCCTCTGCTCCGACCCGGTGACGACGACGACGACGACCGTGATCGATCAGAGCAACGACCCTTTCCGGACCTCCATACCAGATCAACGCCACCGTTGTCGTCTTCGTGGCCCTAGCTTGCAGTAGGGGTCGAATCTGACGAGACTCGGAGAATACACATCAACACTCGAGTTAAAAAAAACAAAAACCTTTATTTGTCTACTGTAAAGAACATACTTTCATCAAATGTGGACAGATATGTTCCTAACTAAGGAACAAAACAATTTAATTATCCCCTCTAATAAAGAAGAAAGTCTTATGATATAGATCATGGCGTAGCGAAATATTTGCAATCCCGAGTACACTTTCTGAACTCGTTGTCATGCACTCTCATTCCCTCACGTGGCAAACCAATACGTATCGACTCCATGCGACCGGTGGTGGTGGTGGTGCCTATGCAACCGCTGCGTCGCTGCGTCCGGGTGACGTGATCAGGATCACTATTTCCCATCATACACCGTTCGGCCGCCCGCCCGCCTCGCCCGCGGGCGTCCTCGCGGGGGGCTCGGGTTCCAATCCGATTACTGTTTACTTTGACCGTATCGGCGGCCCGGTCGGCTCCGGCGGGGTTTGAGCCGCTACCGAGCCGCCCTGGCCCGGCCCCGGCCCCACCGCGCCGCACCCAGGCGGAAGCACTTTCACTGTCATTGAGAGAGGGAGTGCTCCGGGCTCGTACAAGTCAGCCACACGTTTCTAAATTGATAAAATAACGTTTCATTATTTACCAGCGACAGCTACACACACAACGGGAAAATAATCCTTTGAGCAGCATAACCTGCGCGATTAATCCCTTTTCAAGAGTCGCAACATTGAACAAATTACGATTGTGCCTCTAAAGAGTTGCTTGAAATACTTCAAAACTGGAGATGTCCCCCCTTAAAAAGGTGGAACTTCAGGGGTGTAAAAAGAGAAGCAGACACACGGGCGACAGTAGGCCAAGCCGGTGGGCCTACCGAACTCCAGAGCGCCCCGCCACACCGGCCGCTTCTTGTGCATGCGCTTCTTGGGCCTCCGGCGGGGCGCGCCGCCGCCACCGCGGCCCTCGCTAAAGTCCTCCCCCGGTGAGGCAAAAGCGCACGCAGGGGGGGGGAAAAAACACAGAAGACCAGGAGGAAGAAGGAGGGGAAGAGGGGGCGGTGCGCAGCCTCATTTACAAATCCCTGAACACAGACAGATTTACTTGCGGGCACAGCGCCGCCGACCGCAAGGGTCCGCTGGGGAGAGCAAGAGCCACTTTGCGGGTGGAATGGCTGCACGCCAAGCGCGGCGGCCGCAGCGGCAGCGGCAGCGGCAGCAGCAGCAGCAGCAGCAGCAGCAGCAGCAGCAGAAGCAGCAGCAGAGTCCGCTGCAGCGGTGGAGGAGGCGCTATGCGGCGCCAGCCGTTTGCAGAGCAATCAGCGTTTCTTTAGGGGGTGAGAATAGTGGCACAGCACACTTTACAGTGCTCCTGATCCTGCGCCACGTCCTGCTTCAAAGCCTCCTCAGGGTGGGTTCTCCAGACGACGGCCTGCTCCAGTCAGGACTTCCTCTCCTTCTGTCCAGTCTGCCTCGGTCCACGAGTGGCGGGGAGCACGTCGACGAGAGTCTTCAAGAGTCCGCGGCCTTGGTGTGCAAGAGGGGCGGGAGGGATCCCAACGATTTGAGCAGATGGCTCCTCCAGCGAGGTAGCGGGCGGGCGCCAGTTAGGCAAGAATGTCACGCCGACACGCGAGTAGTACGGCATGATAAAGTGCCAGTCCGGTTCGCAATATTCTCCCCCGCGTAAAGGAGGCAACACCGGCGCCACTCGGGAGGACAGATGACTCCCGCGCACTACGCAATTCACAGCCCATCTAATGCCCGTTCTTTCAGCAGGAGGAGTTGAGACACCAATTTCGAAGGAACGACTGCTAGGCGAAAGGACACTTTACTCTAGAAGAGAGAAATACCGTTTTTTGACGGCAGGTATGTTAAAATCTTTTAAAATCTTTTAAAATCTCTAAAAACTCTGTTTGTAATGTGCTTGAAGCTTAAACTCCCAGAAACGTCGTGTAACTTTCGCTATCATGTCACCCGTCCTACTTCGTGAAAAAATTATCTTCTCTGCACATTGAAATAAGCAAACGTTTGACAGCGACCGCACCAACACTCTCTTCTTCCTCATAGCTGGGGCCACCGCGGCAGCCGCAGAGCCGCCAGTGCAGCAGCAGAAGCAGCAGCAGCCACACGACGCTCCGTGCAGCGCGGCAGCGACGACGACATCTCGCCACATTTTACTCCGGAATGACGGTTCGGAGCAGGCAGCACCGGCAGCAGCACGCTTTGCATGATTCATAGCGAAACGTGATAACGGGTAATCTCGACCCAAAAATCTCCCTCGCCGCCGCCACCAGCGCCGTGCCATCCCTTCTGCAGCGTCGCGCGTCAGTTTACTGCAGCGGGGCGCCTCGTGAATGGCGAAATAAGGAGCGTAAGTCATCGCGGCTCGCCTGATGGAAATTCACATGCTAAGAGGGCTGAACACAACAAGGCGGGCGACTCGCTCGAGAAGCAGAGGCCGCCGTGTCAAAACAGAGAGGCGCATCGCACATCCCTCAGCCGGACACAATACAAAGTTGCGGGACCCCGACAGGAAACTGGATTGGAAAAGAAGTATAAGAGAATGAAGCAGGAAGAGGGAGCGAGAGGGGGATTGACAACGCCATAGAGCGGACGGGGGGATGGAGAGAGAGAGAGAGAGAGACAGCGAGGGGCCAAGGCGGGAGAGGGGCGGAGGCAGAGAAACGACCTTCTTTGTCAGCTCAAAGAAGTGTGGAGCAAACGTTGAACACAGTAAATCTCTCTCCAAGTCTGAGTTGTGGTAGGGTTGTCTCGGGCTGGGCGCGGTTTCCATCGGATACTGGCCGCCGGTACAGGCCCGGGCGGCCGGGGCAGCAGCGTCGGCCGGACACAACAGCGCGCCGTATATACTCCGCTGCACGGATCGCTGACAGGATTTAGATATTACGGAGGCGCTGGCGGCCGGGCCCGGGCCGGGCGGGGCACCTTAATCCTATCAGGTACCAGCGCGCCGCACCTGCGGAGCCTCGCGCTGCCAAACCGCACTGATAAAGCGCGCCCGCCAGCTGCAAATAAAGGCGTTACGTACCGTGCCTTTCTCTGAATGCGCTCCAGAAGGCTGCTGGTCTGCCCGTGGCTGTAGCAGGTGACATGGCCCGTGCAACAGCCCTTGCGAGTATGCAGCCTCACAACACAGAAAAGAAATGCAAAGAAACACCCGGTGCAAGTAACGCCACTACCACCCACCTCTCCAAGAAAGTGCAATGTCCGTCATCCGCTGTCAGAGCGCCTAGGTAGGTAGGCAACATCTTGTATACAGCGCATGCGTGTACTGCGGGGTAGCCTACCCCGAGCCTCGCAGGCGGCAAGCTCACGCATAAGTTGCCGAACAATGAATTTGAAAAAACCGGACGTGCTTTCTGGACGATCCGAAGGCATATCTATCACACAAGCCGAGCCCTCGACAGCCCTCGTATCAACCGACGAACTTTTATTCCGGCCTTTACTGCTGGGCCACCGCCAAGTGGGTTTTCGAGCAGGGCGGGCAGGGGCGCGGTGACGCCTCGGCCTCGGCCGTCTCCTGGCCTGACCCAGAGTGTCCTAGGTGGCCCCCTGGGCGCCCCTCCTCCGCCGGCCCCGCCCGCGTCCCCCCCAGGGGTGTCCCTCTTAGTAACGACGTCCGACGCTCCGCGGCGGCCCCGTGGCGCCTCCAGCCCTAATCGTCCCGCCATTCCCAGGCAGCCAGCGAGTGCGCGGCCGCCAGGGCGGTGAGCGTGAAGGTATAAGCGTCAACCAGCCGAGTTAGCTAACGCCGCTAACGTCCAGTAGAAAGAAGAAACGGCCTCATTGATAGCTAGGCTGCTTGCTAGCGCTAGACTAGCTCAAAAAAATATGAATACTATATTTTTTTGGTCTCTAGTTTTGTCTAAGAAACGGTTACCTTACAAACAAAATTCTTAAAAAGAAATCTTTTTAAAACCTGTTTTAGTGACATGAAAAGGGATAACCTGCCATGAATTTAAGCAAAGAGTAAAGGAAGTGTTCACTGTTAAAATTCCTATGCTTTGCAAAACTGCGAAGTATTTAGATTCTTTGAAACTACTAAGTATTTTCTTTGCAATTGCAAGGTACATGCTTCGTAGTTACAACGGATCTAAATACTTCACGGTTCTGCAAAGCATTGCTTTGCAGAAATGTAACAGTGTTCGTGATTCCAACTCGTTGAAAATTTGTCCCAAATTTCCACACTAAATTTTCACACTGGACAAATTGGCGTCGGCGGATCTGGCCCGGAGCAAGAGACGCGCCACGCGCGCGCAGTTTGCGGCAGTGCACGCCATCCCGACACGCACTAAAGCAGCCCCCCGCTGCTGCTTTTACAGGCCTGCGGGCCTTAGCGCCGCAGCGCCACCGCCGGCCCGACGAGACGTCGCGCGCGTTATAGTCCGTCCGCCTAAGCTCCCAAAGGGTAGTCGGAACGGGCTATGGCAGTGTCGTAGGCCGGCGGCCGCGCAGAAGAGAAGGGCTTAGCAGCGACAAAGGGCTGGCCAGGCTTTGCTGCTCGAGGGCGGCTTACGACGACACACTGCCCGACGCCCTTGTCAATCGAACTGACTTCACAATAATTGAGCCAAATGGGTGCCGTTTGTTGGTCGCAGGAGGGTCGCTCGCACCGGAATGGGGATTAACACGTTTCTCTCCATGTTAAATCATAGGCGGCAAAAATGAGCCGCAAGGATAACATGTTATGGATTATTACTGCAGAGGAGAAAGTTGTACAAGCCTCCAAAAAAAGACGCCTATCACTTTATTCCTTTATCAAAAAGAGAAAACCCCGTCTGCATCCGCGCGACTTGAGCGACAGCACAGAGAGTTCGTTATTGGTTGTCAATCGGAGCGGGCCCCGCGGGGCTGCAGCAGTGTGCCGTCTGCAAATAAACAAAACGTCCACCGCGTTTTAGAGCGGCGCGCTTAATGAGGGGAATCCCCTCTTCACTGAGAAAAGCCCTCGTGAAATCCCCTTGGTCTTCCTCATGACGATGACTATTTACAGACAGTAGGAAACCGTTTGACTGGGTCTGCGAATAAAAGCAGTGGTACTCCTGGGGTCTGGGTTGGGGTTGAGGTAGGGGGGGGGGGTCCATCTGAGCAGTGCCAGGGGTAAACAGGAGATAGGAATGATGACGACAACTGCAAGCCTACTCACAATTCTGCTCGGACGTTCTCGGAATAATGGCCGATCTCTTTTCGGTAGGGCCATCCTCTTACCTGAAACAAAGATAGAAACAAAAGCT
>NW_026267162.1:1547443-1550413 GCF_000697945.3 Frankliniella occidentalis
GCAGCAGGAGCGCGGCGTCGGCGGCAATTAAGCCGTGCAGCTGATTGGCCGCCAACTTTCCTTTCACGTGCAGCGGCGGCGGCGCGGGGTCAGCGGGTCAAGTCGGGCGGCCTCTGTGCGATAGCCTGCAAGATCGGTATACATAGGGCCCGGCGCGAAAATAGTTAGAGATGTAAAGAAATGACCCGAGGGAATAACGATTCGTTTTACGCATTCATTTTTTGAGCGACTAGTTGCCACGGTTTTACCCACGCGAGCGATCTTCCTTACCGGACCAATCAGATCATCCAGATAGTTCTCAAAGACGTTAATGACACGCAACGCGCGAAACAGCCTCACGTCAGTTGAAGCACATAGAGCACCTGGTAGGTAGGCAACATCTCGCCTGCAGTGCATGCGTGTACTGCGGGGTGGCCCACCCTGAGTCTCGCAGGCGCTGAGCTCCCGTGATTTCCCGAATAAAACTGAGAAAAACGAACGTCTTTTGGCGGCACAAGCGTTGTATTGATACCGCGGCAAAGGAGGGGTCGTCGCCGGTCGTCGCTTTGCAAATACGTATGCCGCGCTCACTTTGCATAATCATTCCTACACTAACGTGTTTAATCAATTGCTGGGTTATTCCGAAAGATGGATAACGTATCGACTTGTCGAAGAGGGGCACCGCCTTCGCACGCGGGCGGGACTGCCGTCATATCCACCCTCATCCGTCTCTCCTGCTCCGCGGGGCAGCGCCGATAAACGTCAACTCACGCCGCGCATCAGTACAGGCCGTCCTCGTCGCACTCGCGACCGGAGGCGGGCGCCGGCACCACAGGAAGCGCTTCGCACGCAGCCGCGAGGGTCGCGGACCGCGCGGCGGTAGTGGACTAGTTTTTTTTCCTTCTATTTTTTCCTTTTTGGCCATCGGGTCGCGTCATTCGGGGCGAAAAAATAAAAAGATATGGCAGGCCGCTGGGCGATACAGTGGCCGATAGCGCGCCGGGGGCCTAACTGCAGCTACCAGCGCATTACCAGAGGAAAATAGCTGCTCACTGCAGGCTTCGAATCTAAGACTACTTACGAGCTCGACAATGGGAATGGAGAGCGAAACTATGAAACGGTGTCAACATTTTAACAACAGCTTCTTCGTAAATTGTTCACGTCAATATAAGGAAGAAAAGTCAAACCTACAACTCAAATATTTAGCGCCAGGGGGAGCCCTACGAGCGCGTCAGCGTGTACCGCGAAGTGAATCACCTGATAGTCTCGCTACCGCACACGATATCACCCGCCAAGAATCTCGGACAAAACTGAAACACTTTTCACCTTTCCGGCCGCTAAAAGCTGCTGCTGTTGCTGCAGCCAGCTAATGTCCCTCTGGACAAGAAAATGAAGTCCATGGGAAAAGAGCACAATCCTTAAAAGCAAAAGCGAGCTGCTGTCCGAGGAGAGGGGGGAAGCGGGGAGGGAATCATCGCGAGGCGCTTGCCGAGGGCCAGGCCCCGGAGGTCACGCACTACTACGGAGTACCCTTCAAGCAGCCGTCACCCTGGCGAGGGAAAAAGCCCCTGCTCGACAAACGCGACACGGCGCGGCGAGGCGGTGGTAGTTCATCCCGGGCCAATTATTTTTACTCAAGAGTAAAACGTCTGGTGGTGGTAGTGGGCTGGGCATGCTGCTCCGTCGTGTCGCCCAGTTTCGTTGTTTCGAGCGCGAGGGAGGGCGGAGGAGACGCGGGAGACAGAGAAAGAGGCGGGGAGGGCATGATACAAATGTAAAGCAGTCATAGTCTCGCGCTCGCGCACCCCTCTCCGACAACGTGAGCGCCGTGGCACCATTCGACGGCAGCTGCATTTACCCACTCACGTCAACGTGCCGAGCCGATCTCTCTCTCTCTCTCTCTCTCTCTGTCTCTCTCTCCCTCGCTCTCTTTGCCGTTGCAAATTAAAAAGGGCAGACATCCAATCACGACTAAAAGGTGTGTGGCAGTACGAAAAAAGTAGAAGTAAAACCAACACAAACACGCATTTCGTATTAACTTCCTGTGCTGTTGTTTTTCTGTTTATTAAGTTTTTATTTTCACTATTCAACCCCCCACCCCCATTCCAACTTTTCACGATCCTTTCCATGCTGTTTGAACTGACTCCATTTCACACACTTGGTTGAGAGGCTGTCCGTCTGGCGCCGTCTTTCCTCCCGCCTGCCCGAAGCTCCGGCCGCGCGAGGTGGCGTTTCAAGACAGTGACCAAGTTTTAATGTTGAGGGGGCCTGGATGCTGCAGGTAGCGCCAGCCTGCTCTGTTTGGCCGCGAGTGTAGGACGCGCAGACAGAGACCCGGCCGCTGCAGCTTCCTCTCTGAGCTCCTCTTCCCTCTCCTCCTCCTGCTCCCCGGTCACGATGCGCTCTGAATTATGAATCGGGGCCTCTGTTTAGTTGGGGGAGTTCGCTTTCAGGCATTCTTCCCGCGACGGTCCCTGCTGCCGGGGCGTGTGGGCGTCTCTGGTGCTGGCAGAAGCAGCGGCAGCGCAGCAGAGAGAGGCCGCCGCTAGGTGGGTGCCCCACGCCCCGCCCCGCCGGCCGCCCTCACGTACTCGCACCGCACCGCGCCGCTAACGATACACTAGATACACCTCGTCATGCCGATTCCGGCCGCGCTCCGGTTACAACTCCAATCAACAACTAATGGCTACCTCACAAGCACCCTGAACACTGGATACGGTTTCGAAAACGAGAAACACAAGAAAAAAAGAGTACACGAGGGAAACTGGCACGTACCGTACCGACCGTCCGCCGGGCGCTCGTGGGTGAAACTGCGATGAAACCCAAAACGGAAACGGTCCCCTAACGAGCGGCACATGACGCGACGCGACGGACCCGCCTCATTTCCTTACTTTTCTCTTTTTCTCTTGTTATATTCACTACCTGTGCACCCACACGCTCCACCCAACGGTCACAGAGATCAACCCAACCCGAGGGGTCCGCGGGCGTGCG
>NW_026267162.1:1554571-1556852 GCF_000697945.3 Frankliniella occidentalis
GAGACCTTGCTCGCGGGGGAGGAGCAAGAGAGGACTCGACGGAAGTCGATAGCCCATCTGCGGGCGGGCGCGTGCCCCCGGGTCCCCACGCGGCGACGGGCCGAGTATATACAGGTAAGCCCCGGTCATGTTACTGCAGCACCACACAATGGCGACGGGGCGGCCGGGCCAGGCCGCTGGCCAGGGCGTGCCCCGCCCCGCCCCGCCACCCCACGCACTCTCCATGAAATTCAACACTCCGCGGCCGGCGGCGCCCCGAAAACAATGGGGGCCCCACCAAAGTGCGCGGCATCCACCACACGACCGGGCAATCAAAATCACAACAATTTATGGCGAGCGTGGCGAGGCGAGGGCGTGGCGTAGCGTAGCGGCCACGGCGGCGGGGGGCGTGCACGGAGAGGCTCAGGGAGCAGAAGAGAATCCATCACAACCTGGGGGCACAAGCTCGGGGCGGCTTGAGGGGCACAAACAAAAGGGGAGAGGGGACAAAAGTATCGCGGCGTGAGCCGGGGGCGGGACCAGGAGGAAGGGCGCGGCGGGGGTGCACGCGGCGGGTGTTGCCGCGGTTGCGTCATCCTTACGAAGAAGAAGCAAACGCCACCGCAAAAAGGAGGTCATAAATGATCTTTAGGCACAGCGGGGCAGCTGCAGCGCCGAGCGCCACCGCGCCGCCATGCCGAGGCCCTCCGCCCGCCTAGCAGAACATGGGCCCCCAGCTTCCGAAACAAAGCCCCGGCCTCCCCCCTTTGCATTGTGTTTTGGTGGCGATCACATGCACAAGCACAAACAACAATGCGGCCAACATTTGCACTCCATTCCGCCGCTGCTGCGGCCACCGCCGCCGCTGCGGCTCCGGCAAAATATGCTTTATCGTCGTAAGGAAGACATTGTTTTTGCCGCTACATTGTTTACAAGGCCGCTTATGGCCGCTTTTAGGGGAGGGAGGGCGTCACCTATTACCCGACCGCGAGCCCCATCATCAACACAGCTCCACAGGCAAAGCTGCTGCTGCTGCTGCTGCTGCTGCCGCCGCTGCTGCTACCGCCGCTGCTGCTGCTGCCGCTACTGCTGCTACACGCTGTTACGCCTGGTTCGCTGTACAACGCCGGTCAGCTCGCCAAAACGTTCGCCAATATTTAATAAACCCGATGAATCGATCACCGCGCCGACCACACTCCTCGCGAACCCCAAGCGACGCCGGCGGGCTGCCAACTCGGCGAAAATTACAGGTTTCCGAGAAAACAACAATAAGCAGCCGGCGTATAGCTCAGGCGTATCGTATATTTAAGGCCCGTGCGACCAATTTAAATTTTTCCCGCGTGAAATTCTCGCCGCCGCCGCAGAGCCGCCGAGGACGTCCGTGACATCATTACGCTCGGACGACAACGCCGTGCGATGGGTGACAGGGAAGTCCCTCTGTCTCTCTATCTCTCTCTCTTTCTCTCTCTCTCTCCACCCTCGCTTCACTCTCGTGCGACGCGGGAAGCGAGGCGTAACGAAAAACGAAACGGAACAAAACGGACGGGAAGTGAATTTAATTAGCACTGTCTGTCGGTCGGGTCTGACCGGCGCCCCTCTCCGGCGGCCGGGATATTCTAACGACCGCAATACATCAAGGCATTGAGCAGAGGTGGACGCGACAAACACGAGAGCGCGACGCTTTTCCACCCCGAAATGTGCGCGAGAGAGGACCGGCCAACAAAACTCAGAGTAGCGGCAGAAAACTTGGCAATGAATGGGAAATCAGAAACCCTACATCAGTCCCGCCACCACTGCTTGACTTGACAAACATTTAAAGCGGAGCACATAAAAAATGCCACGCAGTCGCGCCTGTGAGAAGTTTGAATCCGTTCTGCCGTCCGTCTGTCCGTCCCGGGGAGTTGGGCGAGCCCGTCCGGCTGGACCTAGGAGGTTTCGGATCGCGTTTGGTTCTCTTTCCGGAGAGAAGGGAATGGGGCTTTGTTGGAATGCGAGGAGGCCCCGTGTCGCAAAGTTAGGCCCTAACCCGCCTAGACAGAGCAGGGCTTTGAGAAACATACCTGACGGATACAGAGGAGGGGAGAGGTGGGGGCGGGACCAGGCGGAACGGCCCGGGGGAGAAGGGGGGTAAACGGCTGAGTGTATGTGTAAGCAAGCGGAGATGGGGCCCCGCACGGCTGTGCTGGCAGCGCCAAGCGTTTTGTCGCAAAGCCTAGAAAGCACGCAACTACGACAACATACACGACCGTGGGTGCCTCTCAGCGAGGAGGTAAGGGGAGGGAGAAGGGGAAAGGGTAGGGGG
>NW_026267162.1:1556902-1562528 GCF_000697945.3 Frankliniella occidentalis
GGTAGGGGGCACACGTGTACATACGTGCCGCGCACTTGACAGCCCGGCTCACCGTGTGTAACTTTGGTCGGCACACCGGGACAGCAAACCGCTATGCACCTCCGCGCGCGGCGGAGCTTGAGCAAGGGGGCTGCTGCTGCTGCTGCTGCTGCTGCTGCTGCTGCTGCTGCTCCGCGTCGTGAGCGAGCATGTGTTCTGCGTAGAGCACCGTATAACCGCGCGCCGGCGCCTATACCGCGCTAATACTCAATGTATACAGCGAGCAGCATCGCAGCAAACATTCCCCCGCCGGGGGGAGGTTGCATTTCGTAATTAAATACGCGCCGTTTCCCCCGAAATAGCATACCAGAAAAAAAGGTGTATAAAAATAAAACTATATACACCACACCACACGGGTAGAAATATATCTACCGCATTTATGCCGGCACGAACAACGCTGTTGTTTTTCGCTATCACGCCATCAACCGATGGAACACACATCGAGCCAACCTGAAGAAAAGGTATCAAATTTACCACCCCATTTTCTGGAACCCCATTGTCATACGTACACCTGGAAGCCGCGCCGAACGTACTGCACCACATCCGACCGACGGCGAAAAAGGCGCGCAAGTTGCAGCGCTTAAAGCGCGTGTCCTTTACCTCTATTCACTGCGCTTAAACGAAATTTACCTCATTCCTCAACATAACTAGACCCTCTTTCCGGAACTACACAGACGCTCTCTCTCTCTCTCTCTCTCTCTCTCTCTCTCTCTCTCTCTCTCTCTCTCTCTCTCTCTCTCTTCTGCACGCGCTGCCATGGTTTGCCGCTCCGGGTGTTTGTAATTTATTCCAGAACCAATTAACGCTCAGGGCGGCCCGAGCCGTCCCGGCCGCCGCGAGTCTGCGCAGTGCATTATTTGTTTGTTTTATGAGAATTCTCGCGGAGCGTTTTGCATTTCACGACGCCGCCGTGCGCCCCGGTGGGTAGGTGGCCGGCGGGGCCGATCGTAGAGCCACCCTATTATAACTATTAATTGTTTACATTATTAGCAGCAAGTGGAGAAAAATAATAGCGCCTCTTGCCATCGCTTCCCTGCTACAGAAATTACAGGAAGGTTGGGATAGAATACTGTGAAGCTAATGAAAAATCATATGAATTTAAAATAAGCGTTGTCACCAAAGAATCTGAGACGTGGTCGCAAGGTTTGCTTCTGTACACACACATCCGGATCCCTACGGAGCACACATACAATAACAGACCACCTGAAAACCCCACTGTCTTTCTCATTTGTCACAGCAACATGCCTCATCTGTATTTTCCCCTGCCTCCCCTCCTCTGCTCCGTTGCATTCCTTTCACATATATGAAGAGGCACACGGGAGTCTGTTGTCGCCGACTAGCCAAGGCACATGTTTGTCACTGACCCGACCCCCGCACAGGTACACCCCCTCTCTTCAACCTCTCGCCCTCTCTCTCCCTCTCGCTCTCTCTCTCTCTCTCTCCGTCCTCTCTCTCTCTCTCTCACACACACACACGTAACTGAACGCGAGCTGCGCGTGTTGCGTCGGTTCCCGTCCCCGCCACCCCAGCGCCGCGTGGGGGCATCCGCCACGGGACACTCGATAGAGGGATCCGTCTTTTCCGAACGGCACTAACTCCTACCCCGGCCAAGAGCGCGCGGGATTCGATAAGGATCACATTTACATGCGGCTGGTGCCCCGCCCGGCCCCACCCGGCCCCGCCCCGCCGCGGGGCGCCGGGGGGACAGACGACTCTATCTGCCCCATTGTGCTCGGGGACGTCTCATTTTTCCCCTGCTCACGCCTGTTTTTCGAAAAATAAAAGCGCGCGCGGGAATTATGACCGATGTGGGAGAGAGGGCCTGGCTAGGTCCAGCAGCGCCACACAGGAAGCCGTCGCGCCGTCCATCATACCCGGACGCGCAACACGGCGTCCTGTGGTTTAAAAGAGTAATGGACAAAAGCATCTCGCGGGGCGAGAAGAAGAATATCGCGACGCGAGCGGCAGGATGGGTATATTTTCTCTGATTGTATCCTCCTGACCGAGCTAGTGGCACACGCCAAAGGTAAAACTATCAGCCTCCCGGAGTGCTTCGGCTAAAGCTCTCTCTCCAATAAGGACGGCTAAAAATGTGACACTAGTGTACGAACGACATGTGTCTCTGTTTCAAAAACATTTTGTCCTTGGAATCTGGCTAGCAAGAAAGTGTCTTTGCTCCAACTACCCGGCTACAAGAACAAGACGCGGTCGTTGGCACAATTACCCTCGTGAAGCAGTCTCACATATACCACGCCGAAATAACGCGTCGAGCGTCACAAACTGCGATCCTTGGCGCGACGAACTACACAACCGCCGGAGAGTCAGAGGGATTAGCGGTTTAGTTTGTACCGGGGGCCAGGCGGCGTGGCTAGGGGTGCGGCGGCGGCACCCTTCTGTCATCCGCAGTTGGCGATGTGTCACCAAACTTAAACTGCTGCCGCCGCACGGCGCCGGCTCATCCCTAGTGGAGGGAGAAGGGGGAGGGGGCGTTCTGGACAGGGCCACCACCGTGTCTCCGTATAATTACTTTCAGGACAACGCCAGCATGGATGGACAAACACGTACACCACCCCGCCGCCGGGCTACGCCGCGCAGCCGCACACCACCCGGTCACACTGCAGAGTCGACAGTATCGGCCCACCCGCACCACTCCAGACATGGCCAACAACCCTTCGCTACACCTCCGGATCCATCCCTTCTCTCACTGTGTGCGCCACACACACACACTAACACACACTAACACACACTAACACACACACACACACACACTGGACCAGATAACCGAACTGTGAGGAACGAAGAAGACCTCGTCCTCCACGGTAGGAAGAATACAACAATTGTCTACAATCTAGCGAAAGTTATTTGAAACCGCTCACTCTAAATTTAAGTTTAAAACGCGGAATTTTAATTTATTGTGGGGTGAGGAACGCGAAATAACAGTTATAAACTGAATATTTAAAATAGGGCGTCTTGAGGGGTTTCTTTTTTTGTAACAGTACGTTACCAAGAGCTTGATATTGTGGCACACTTCAGTTAGCAGTGCACCACCACTGGTACAGCTGCCGCACAAGGTGGCAAGCAGAGCGAGCATTTGGTTTGCAGATGGGGGGCGCGCGCGCATTCAAAGCACTTTGGTAAAGGGCTCCAGAAACAAGGGGTATCAGCACATCAAGCGCGCGCGCACTGCGGGGAGCCCGAGCTCCAAACGGACCCGACGCTCTGACGAGCTGCGAGAGGACTGCTGTGCGCAAGCTTGCCATAGACGAGCATCGAGTCCAGCGCAGAAAAGTGTTTCACAGAAAAGTCAAAGCGCCTGATACCTGTGGCACATTGAGCCACTCATACAAACTAAACATCTTATAAATTTTTCTATTCATAACATACAAATTTCAATCAGCGTGCCCATCCCTTTTCACCCTTTTCAAAACAAAACGCCAGGACAAACAAGTTTGCTATGCACAACCTACAAGTTCCGAAATGAATTTTAGTGAGTGCCGTACCCCCCCTTAAAGAGGCTCGTTTTGCGCACACTTCGCGCAGCGAGTTTCTTTCTGCATATATGTACGTGCGTTACGCATTGCAATGTATTGTATGTGCGTGCGCACGGATGTGCGTGTGTGTGTGTGTGTGTGTGTGTGCGTGCGTGCGCGCAATTCCTCTTTGCCGCCACGCCGTCGGCCACAGATCACAGATCAATGCCTCCGAGTCGGCCTGGCGCACACACCGGGCGCACTGCGGCTAGCTAGATCTGGCGGTCGGTAGCGCGCCCGGGCCCAGCGACCCGTTCGGACCCAGATCTGGATGAGGAGCGGGTCGCGGCCGCCGGGGCGAGCGCAGCAGCGGACCCCACCTCAAGTCAGACCGCAAATGTCAATCGGTAGCGAGCGGCCCTCCATAACCGTTGGGTAACGGAGCACCCTACTGCCAGAGCTGCGGCAGCGGCACGGCGGAGAGTGGCGGCCCTTCACACACACACACACACACACACACACACACAGAACAGGTGCCGACCAACCGACACTATGGACCGCTGTGATCTACAACTCCGAACAGTTGCAAAAGAACCGTGTGTTCAATCAAATATAACATCTTCCTTCACATCATTACTTGCAAAAACAAAACACAGCACAGTAAAAAAAAAAAAACAAGAACAAAAAAAAAACACAATTTGGAGATCAATTTAATGGAATAATGTATGAACAACTTTAGGCATTGGGAAATAAAACGATCACGGCCTCAACGTTGTCACGGTGAAAATCTGAACAGACTAGAGAATACCAGCAGGAACGACGCGTTCGTGAATACGTGCGATCGATACGCATCAAAATATAACGCCGGGCTGCGTCCGACCTGAACGACAGGCGAACATTTATCTAGGCGGCGTGAGCCAGCCTCCCATCCCGCACAAAGTAAGCCTTTCTCTCTCTCTCTCTCTCCAGCTACCTCCTCCCGGGCTCTCCGCCATCGACGCCCGTCTCGCTCTCACTCGCACGCCGTCATCGCTGACCTCTACCGACTTCGCGGTCCATCATCATTTATCACCATACCGCAGCAGCCGAGTGTTAGGCGGGGCGGGGCAAGGCGTGGTGGGGCGTGGCGGGGCGGGGCGTGCCGTGGCGGAGCGTTGTGAGCCCTGCTACCATTATTTGTTATTAGATTTCCTGTCACCACCTTGCCGACCTCCGCCGCTGACCCAACCTTCCAAATTGAGTGAGGGCGAGGGGTCAGAGGTCACCACCTGCCCTCCCCGCATCAACATGACGAACCAGTAACGCTCCTGCAGACGCGTGGTGCCACCGCCTGCCGCACCAGGACCCGCCGACCTACCCAGGAGGACCCTTCACTTCCCCTCGACCTGCAGAAATGGCCAGCAGGAATGGAAGTGGCCATAGAGCGCACAAGTACCCACCCGCCCGCCCATCGCGACCGGTACTACTGCTACTACCTGGACTGACCGTATGGAGGGACAAGGACAGAGAGACAGGAGGGAGAGAGAGGGAGAGAGAGGGTAGAGGGGGAGAGAGAGAGAGAGAGAGGGTAGAGGGGGAGAGGGAGAGAGAGGGTAGAGGGGAAGAGGGAGAGAGGGAGAAAGAGAGAGAGAGAGAGAGAGAGAGAGAGAGAGAGAGAAGGGGAGAGTCTCTGACATTGTTTACCTTTAATTACGACGTAGCGCGGCCCGGCGCTACGACTGAGGCCGCCACTTCGCAAGAAGAAAGGTAAATCGAACAAGACGCGCGGCCGGCGCTGCTCAGCACCGAGTAGTGGGTGATTAGAGGAGTGGTAACTCCGCCACTTGATTTCGCGCTGCGCGCTGCAGTCAGGGGAGAGAGAGCGAGAGAGAGAGAAGGGAGAGGGGTTACCCTGTCGAGGTCAAGAAGTCTACAGGCTGCGCCACGCGATCTTCCCTTCTCTTCTCTTCTCCAACTGAAGCGCTCTGACGTTCCGCAAACGGATTCCTGCGGGGCGAATCAGCTCACCGAACACACAGTGTCTACTTCATGGCGATGGAAATCACTGCACAGGCAGCACGACGTCAACATCATGAGCGGCAGAGAGACCCCGCACGACATCGCGAGGCGTCGACCAG
>NW_026267162.1:1563123-1572188 GCF_000697945.3 Frankliniella occidentalis
TGAACCTTTGCTCCCGTTATTAAAAACTGAGCACCGCGTGGCTCTGTGCGCGCGACGCGTGCAATCACCCGTTATTATTTGAACGCCACACAACGGGAGTATAATTGCCTATCAAATGGGTCTAAGCCGGGGCCCTGTTGCTCAGTCCACTGCTGCTGCTGCTACCTCTACTACTGCTCCTACTACTAGCAGTACCCCCTCCCGTCTTTCTTCTCCCTTGCATTCATACAGCGTCTGCGCCAAGGCGAAATTGAAATTGGCCGAACAGCTCAGAGCAGTGGCGTGGCCTGTAGCCAGCCACGGTACACCTCTCTCTCTCTCTCTCTCTCTCTCTCTCACACACACACACACACTTGACCGGGCGGGACTTCCGTTCACCCGGCCCGACTGCATACGCCACGGCCACGGGCTGCTGCTGCTGATGCCGCTTGCACCGCACGGTCGCAATTAACAGCTGTGTGTGAGGGAGGCCCCGCGATTGCATACGGCTGCAAATCCGACGCACATCTAGCCATCCATCGGGACCCGTATTAATTATCCGGTTATCAAGTCCCCCCCCACGAACCCGCTGCTCCGGCGATGCGCACTGTAGGTACCCTACACCAACCCCGCCCGCCTCCACTCCGTCTCACGACCAATTTATGGCGAGCGGAGACACCTGCCCGTGACGGATGGTTTTAGTCAGCCGCAACGGCCCTCTGAAATCGGAAGCCGCGCGCGAGATAGTGCGTCGGGAAATGGTACAGATTGAGGAAGATCTCTGATGCACGCGAAGAGCACACATTTGTTCATTCCTGAGATGAATATAACTTCGAGAATACCTTTTTTACCTCGTAAGTTTAAAAACATCGTTTTTTTAAGTTGTACATCTTTATTTTTTTGTATACTTTTTGAAAAATAATGCATTGCTCTCCTATTTATAAAAAAGCTATGTTTAGTTTGTTGTAGCTAGCAGCTTTTACTGGCAAGCAGGGACGCATCATGCACGGTCCAGGGGGAAAAGAGGTGTGAATGCGTGCGCCTCATCCCCGGACCCTAATGAGCACAGCAGCAACAAAGGGGAGCCTCTTGCCCAGACGTGACTCCAGCAGGCCGCTCCAGCTCACCCTCCTGGGGCTCTGGAGCACGCGGCCCTCCTGGAGGACGAACTGGGCAACCTGACCACCACACTGTGTCAAAAGGACACGAAACAAGCTGATATTACCGATAAGAGCACGAGAAAGGCGTTGTGTTTCATGCCTCGCATTACAGAACTACAAATTACAAAAGAGGTACATTCATATCTGGCATTGACGCTTTGCCTAGAGGGAAAATAGGCACTCCTGATAAATTAGGATTTTGTCTCGCGAAAATTAGTACTTCGTAAATTACAAACATATTATTGTTAACGATCAAAGCAGGATATTTTTCACAGTGAGCAGTACCTCGACCTTCTTATCGGCTCAGCCCGCTCAGCCGCTATGGGGATACCGGTGCTCCGCGCCGTGGCGGCACGTCCACGCTGTGGCTGCTGGAGGCGCTACGTGGAATCACGCCGCGCCACGCCAAGCTGCACCACGCCGCACCACGCACCCAGAGTAAACATCCCGCAAACGCCTCTGCACCGATACGATGCAGTTTCGCGGGACGCGTCGACGTGCAGTAGCACACGGGGCTAACCCGGCCTATCACTGATGAACGCACGAGCGAGTGTGAGTGTGAGTGTGTGTGTGAGTGTGTGTGTGAGTGTGAGTGTGTGTGTGTGTGTGTGTGTGTGTGTGTGTGTGCGCGTTGTTGGATGCGAGAAAAGGAAAGAAGTGAAAATAACGATTGGGGCCGCGCACGATATGAGGATGAAAAAAAGGAAAGGAACAAGCTCATTTGGAAAATACGTGACTTATTGAAAACGCGCAACTTTCCTAACCCATCCGCCTTTACCGACCCCTGAGCACGTGGACGAGCGTAATGCATCTGTACGATCTGTACACCCAGTCCCTGCTCAGTCCTCCCCGAGCTACCTGCCGGGGACGCGAAGAGAACATTACTCCGCTGGAGTCATCTCCGGCGGCGCGCTTAGATGCTATCGCCCGCGCGCGAACACGCACATACACACAGTCTCCCGCGAACCTCTTCCCGGCCCCCTCCCCATCTCCTCCTGACCCCCTTCTGGACCCGACTCCCGCCCTCCGACGACGTTGTCCCAGGTCAGGCCGTGTATTTACGCATTGGACGCGCTCGAGTCACGCCGTACACGCCGCGCGGCAGAACCGCGACACGGAGCGCCCCGCAATTTTTCATACATCATAGAGCAATTTCTCATACGTCATGGCGGCGGAACGGCGGCCTTGCGCGTCCTCTTTATAGAGCTGCGCGCGGCGCTTCCGCTCTCCGAGATTATCCATCCTCATCCAGGCACCGTGCAGCAGCAGGCCGCTGCAGCAGAAAATCCATACCGCCAGCCAACGCAACGATCAACTTAAATCGCGCCGAGTACCGCACAACTGAACGCTCTGCCCGCCAAATAATATCGAAACGGAGGGATAATTCAAAAGTCGCGAGGTTGCAATAGTGTAACCCACTCAGCCACAGGTGGCAGGAAATGAGGCGCAGCGCGCAGCACCTGATCAAACCACACCACTGCCGCAGGCGCACTGCGTTGCGGTCGCAGAAAATGCGAGATTTGCTGGAGCTATTGCAAAAGGATTGCAATACCCAGCGTTATTATTGCTCTTATTATTATTATTAATATTATTATTATTATTATTATTATTGGGACTTAAAGTGAGGCCTCAAAAATCAAACTCATGCCGGGCTCACTTGGGGCAGACGGGTCTACGGGTTCAGTTCAGTTTATTACAAAAGGGCCAACGCCACTGAAAGTGATTGCAGATGTTATCGGGACAGCGTTAAATGGCGCACGAAATTCATTTGATTGGGAGCATGCAGCGGACAACAGCGCAACCAGATCAATTGGCTTGTATCTAGAACGCAACGGCGTACCCGGCAAGCAGTGACTCTTTTAAAACTTCTGTTTCCAATTGTGGTTAATAAATCGTAAAGGTCCGGGCAACTCGCGAATTAATCGACGGTTGGTTAACCTTTTACACCACTTTTCGTATCGAGCGTGGCCGACTGGAGAGAGAGAGTGGGAGAGATCCAAGGCCTACTACACACAATCCCGCTACCACTTGGTGGACGACGGTTAACGAAACGCATATAATAGGATACACTAATTGGTTTCGCGAAAGCCTTTTTCCAACACCGATGAGGGTTCAATCATAATATACACGCACACACACACGAACAGACACACTACGGCCGATACGGTCGCTAAGGCAATAAGTCACAACGCCAGGTAAGCTGCGGGAGCGCCGCCCGCGGCGATTAGAAAAAGAAATTTCTCCACTCGTTGAATTGGGTGTCGATTAGAACCTTGCGAGCAAATCGACGATGGCGAGATAACCACTTTGAATCACGCGGTCGCTTTTCAACAGCAAGCTGAACTGGGGGGAGGCGGGGTGCAGCAATAACAGGAACAGGGGGGATCGCTTCTTTCATTATTTTGGTAGGAAAATATTAATAACTGGAAATTATTTTACCTAAGCAAGCTTGCGAATCTCAAGGGTGCTCATAAGGCAACCGCAGGCAAAGGGATCAACATGCATCAGGAGGTATCAGACAGTTTGGCACAGGTCAAGGAAAGCGAATGGGAGGGGGCAAGGCTCCTATCCAGACCACGTTGCCGGGCCCGAAGGAGTTGGAATGAGGTGGAGGAAGAGGGAGAACTGGCAGAGCGAAGAGGCAGAGCGAAGGGTGGAGAGAGAGAGAGGGGGGGGGGGCACAAGGGCAGAGGGGGTGAAGCAGAAAGGGTTCTATTTCGCGTGGAACAAGTTTATGGTAATGCTGCCAGATTCGCCGTATGCTCACGAGACCGATGCGAGCGGCGCGCAGCCGAACGTATTGCGGGTCCATCTTCCTTAGCATCGTAAACTGGCTACACAGCTCAAGATAAAAGGGCTACAAAAAAGCGTGACTGTACAGATTGGCCGAGAAAGTGTTCAGGGGCAGTGAGGCATGGAAGCAGAGTGGGCTTACCGCAAAATACAACACCGTCCAGCTTGGCCAACATGTGTGTCGACTCACCTGCAACGAAAGAAAAATATTATTATTACAATCAATGCTCGAGGAATAACTTGTCAGCAAATCTAACAAGATAACAGTTTAAAACTGCAAAACTAAAAGCTTTGCAATTTATACTGCGTAACTAAAAGTCTTTCAGTTTAAACTGCGAAACTAAAAAGTTGCACAGTTTAAACTGAGAAACTAAAAAGTTGTCCAGTTTAAACTGCAAAACTGGGTACTGTAGTTGAACAGTTTAAACTGAACAACTGCATAGAGCAAGTTTGACAGTTTAAACTGTTGAACTACACAGTTTGACAGTTCAAACTGTTGGACTACACAGTTTTGCAGTTTAAACTGTACAACGTTTTAGTTTCGCAGTTTGAACCGTAAAACTTTAGTTTTGCAGTTATAACTACCATCTTGTTACACAGTTAGATTTGCAGAGTTTACTCAAGAGCACGTGGATGTCATAGATATTATTTCCAACTTTGCAACACAACAGAGACCCCTTCCGGCGCATGGCTCAACCAATTATGCGAGGAAACCGCGACGAAAATGAGTCACCCAGAATAGGAGATCGGTTCATTAAAACAGCGGCCATGTCAACCGAGGAAGCAAAACAAAACCGCACAATAAACCTTTTGGGGCAAGCACGACAAACAAAAAATAACTTTAATTCGTACAAACTTAATTTTCTCAACGGCTGAACCTAGTTGGTCACGCTTTGAATTCGGCCAACGGCCGTTATTATTAGTATATTCTGAAGTTTGAACCAGCAGACGGGGGCGTGCAACAAATATTGAATGCTCTTGGGACCGGACGCAGTGGGAAGACGTCTCGTCAGGAAAGAAAATCCTTGACGATTGGCTGACAAAACGTGCCCATGAATAAACGCTCGGTGATGAGCAGGCCCAGGGCAGGCGTAGCGTTGAGAAGGAGCAATGAATGAAACCAAACTTCAACGACAAAAAGTACACACCGGAAAAAATATTTAAATTAAAGTCGAGGAAACAAGCTAATGGGTTGAAAACCGCGTAGCGGACTGTTCTGGCTTTTGGCACGGTCGTCTTTCTACGACACAATAGCCAGGGCGGAGATGCGCCAACTCCATCCACATTTTGCGATATCTGTTACAACCTTATGTTATCGTCAGGTTTCTTTTTTTCCCCTTCTTCCATTTCCTTAAAAAAGGCGAATGAACAGGGTTGGGGAGGGAGTTGGAAAGAGTAAAAGTGCTTCTGCGGCACACCAGGCTACATTATTGGACGTTTCTCGGATCGTGAATTCCCACAAGTATCCGCACCGGGCCGTCCTATGGCGTCGCCCCATAGGTTTCTCATTTTCATGGTTCCCGGTAGAATATTTGCCGCCAGCAGGCGGGGGAAGCCCCCTCCCCCCTGCTCGATAAGTAAAAGACCAACGCGCCACGAGGAAAAAAATCATCGGTGCTAAGCCAGCTGCCGCTGCTCGCTTTACATTGAAGAAAAGAAACAAGGCCAGCCCGCTGCTGTATTCAACACTCCAAAGCTTTCTCATTTACCCCCCAGCGGGCGGGGCGTGGCGCGGCGCGACAGCCTCTACTATGCGCGTGGCGTGGTCTCCCCAGACGGGGATGGGACGGGCCTGCAAATCCGCAGTTGTCTTGAGCAGGCACGACCGTGCCACGAACGGTGTGCCTCCCTCCTCCCCCACCCCTTCCCCAAGCTCCTCACCTGCAGCCAACCAACCCTATACCAGGCGAACTGCTAACGTCAGTTAAAACCGCAGTCAGTACCAGCAACCAACCTACCGCCAGGTCATTCTATCACAATCATCGCCCACAAGATTAAACTGAAGAAGAAAACGATATTTTTAATGTCCTTCAAGTGCTGATTAGGAATAACATAGGACTTCAGTTCCCATGTTCATGTGTGCATTGTTTTCTAGTTCCAAATGTGCGGCAATTTTTGCAATCATAAAGGCACCACTGGCAAAAAGCAAAAAAAAAAAAAGAACAAAAAAACAAGTACATTGCTAGAAAATATTCATTCGATGGCATTTAGCGAAGGACACTGTCTCTGTTCTCCACTACGCTCAAGTATCAGAAAAAAAATAAATAGGAAAACAATATAAAAAGGGGAGTTTTGGACTACGGCATGTATATTTAAATGATCGCTTAGACGAACTTAGGAGCTCATGCACTCCGCTGTGATCGAAATCTGATCATTTCTCCCCAACTCTCACCTCCCCCCACCCCTTCTCGTTCTCTTCTCGAGACCCCTGAGATCCCTTCGCCCATTTTCTCATCCACAATGAATAAACCATGGCCGCGTTCCATTTTCAGACAGATTCATTATTTTCTCCCTTCCCCTTTACAAACAAACAGCGGAAGCAGCCAAACTGATTCTTTCTCCTCTCTCTCGTTTCCTTTTTTTTTTCCTTCTCTCCCGCCCCTTTCCAACCCCTTAGTGGCTGGGCTGATAATGCAGAAGGGCGCCCGGAGAGTGGCTCTACACCTGGACATGCAACACGCCGTGTAGACGTCACACAGGCCCAAGAAAAAATAAAGCGCACAGTAAATAGGATTACATAAACACTCAGTAAATGGAAAGTGCTAATTCTCTTAGAGTACACTGAAAATAAAATAAAGTGCTTAGTGTGCTGTTCCATCGGCGTACCTAGCCAAATAAACTATTAGATCTTTGGCTGACGCAGTGAAAAACAGAATGTCCCACTACGGCAAGAGTAGAACGCACTTCTTCTACTGTAACAGTGGGAAAACGTGACATGAGTGGAACAGTCTCACAGCTGCAAGAGTGCTAACACATGCCTGACTCAACAGTGGCTATTTCGTTCTACTCCATTCTTTTATTAGTGAGACTGATCCACTGTTGCAATTATTATAGAGTACATGAGGATGACTGCTGTAAAGAGCGATAGGGATATAACATCAATTTATGTTTCAGTTTTTATGAATTTCGAATACAATTTGATCGTGGCAGCGGCATGGCAGCTTATCTTTGGACCGCAGCTCCTTGCATTAGTGTGGCGAGCAGGGAGCGGCGGGGGTTGTGGGTGGTGGGGCGTGGCGCGTTGTGCCGTGCCCCCGGATGCCCCCACGGGGGTCGCTGCGGCGGATTTCGTGCGGTGGTCCAAGCCAAGGGGGCCCCCTCCGGGAAAGGGGCGGTGGAGCGCGGCAGCAGCGGAGAAGTGGGAGAGGGGCAGGGGCCAAGTGCTCGCACCAAGTGCCGGCCGGGCACGGCGCCAGGGCGCGGAACAGGCCAGCGGGGCGGCCCCAGGGAGGGTGGCAGTGGGGGCACACTCTGTTCGGCATTGTCCGAATTGAATCGCGACCGTGCCAGAAGTGGAACAATGTGCATACAGCGGAGTCAGTCACCTGGTGCCAGCAGAGCCATGTGACGTCGTAGCGCCACGCGGTGGCTAGGGCCGTGACAGAGGACGCCATTCCATAGAGTCCTTCCTTGTGTTTCCTCAAATTTACCCATTTTCGGTGGTGCTTATCTTCGGAAAGTAAACGCGACTCGCAACGATACGAATGCCACGTTCGTTCGCGCCAACTTTTAAAGAAGACACGAAACGGGAGAAGAGGGTGACTTGGAGGAGATAAACTTGAAACCAATCATAGCAGCTGCAGATAAAAGAGCAAATCCCACGACAGGTTCCTCCTATCACGCAATGCTGGTCCTACTTTGCTTCACACACTACTCCACCATTGCGTTTCGCTCTCCTCGGATGGATACTTCTACACCTAGCACCTCTAGCAGCCTTGCGTGGTCCCACAAGAACATACACAAACACACACAAAAACACACACACACACATTTTCCATATACTGTCGATTCTCAGTGCGCCTCCACTGCCTTCCAAAGGCGCCGTTTCTCGCAGAGGTCCCCGGTATTGTGCGTATAGCAGGCCACAGCCGATAAATAAGAAGCGCCCACAAATTCTACATTCAGCAGAAGAATGCACGGGTCTATCGCCGCCTGCGCGCCTGCGCCTGCTGGCCCGCTCCTCAATCCTTTGGCGGCCGCGCACGTGGGAGGGGAATCTCTCTCTCTCTCTCTCTGGCTATTTTTCTCTTTCTAGCACTAGGATTGGGTTGGGCTTCGAAAGGTAGAGAGAAAAGGAAAACGGCACCTCGCGTATATTTGGAAAGCCAAGAGAAATAAATCGACAGGGGCGAAAATATGGAATGTCGTGCGGGGGCCGAACAGATAGAGAAACCTCAGCCAAAACAGATCTTTTTTTATGGAGCACCTGGAGCCCATTTCCCATACATTACTTGTATACAAGTCCGTCATCCGGAAACACACATCAAACGCGTGACAGCACTGGAAAAACTAATGTTACCATGGTAACGTTTCATCATGTGACCAAGACCGGTAACGTTTCCTGATGCAACCAACCCCATGCGAAAGGATAGGGCCATCACAAACCGGTTGCATCACCAAACGTTACCTGGTGTGGTCGTGTCAAGAAACGTTACCTCGGTAACGTTAGTTTTTCCAGTGAGCCAAAAAAAGTGTGCAGCGCAGCGGCCAACCGCCGCGGCGATAAAACGTAAGCAGATTTCACGGCGTCGCGCCCCGCCCTGCCACCGCGCGACGTGCCACCTGCCGACGCCGCCGAGGGCAGATTTAGTGGCGCCGGGCGCATTAATTCGAGACAATACACCCATAAAGTCGACACAATCCTGCTCGAAAACAGAGCGAGCGAGCTGGAGAGAGAGAGAGAGAGAGAGAGAGAGAGAGAGAGAGAGAGAGAGAGAGAGACTGAGGAAACAAATGCTATCGCGGGGAATGCCTCGCTGCTTGAGGTAAGTCCTGACGGGGGGAAAGCCCAAGCACCCAGAGGGTGGCGGGCGCTGGTATGCTCCCCTTTTTAGTTTCTGAAGCACCAAATCTTGCGAGAGGAAACGTTTCTCTCGTCCCACAGGAAGGGGGTGAAAACGGGAAAGAGGGGGG
>NW_026267162.1:1572238-1574410 GCF_000697945.3 Frankliniella occidentalis
GGGCTGGGGGGGCGGAGAGAGGTGGGGCGTGGGAGGGAGAGCGACAGGAACACACTAAATGTTAGGAATGTTTGCGGAAAGAAGACGAAGGGCTGGGTACTGGAGGAGCGCGCTAGTATACGCACGCGACTGGCTATGGCGAGGAACCTTTCGCAGTGCCGTTCAGAAAAGAGCAGCATGGTCTCAAAACTAACCAAAGAAAACGGAATAAAAATGGACGAACGCGTTAAAATGTACCTCCGGTCGCCCCGGTGAAAAGAGGTACGCGGAAGTGAACGCTGCAGCGCCATAGAGCGGGAATTGGAAAAACAGCGCGAAAGGACGCGAATCCGTTTGAAATAATGTTGAGCGCGCCGAACTGCGCAAAAATAAGGACGGGGGCGGGTCACAAAGTCCCTGAGAAAACAAAAACGAAAAGAGGGAAAACGTGACAGGTGCTCTAGAAATATGCAGCGCGTCGTCCGCTCCGCTCCGGCCCTGCTGCTGCTGCTTCGCCCCGCCGCCCTCCACAAGGAGGAAGAAGTCAAGACTATATTATGGCTTTTCCATTTCCCCTCCCGTCCTGTCCCACCGGTCCCCGCACAACGTGAGATAGCGCCATTGTGGGGCCTAATGCGAGGATCGAATTTGCACGCACATCCCTGCACAGTGTACTTTTCGGCCTGGCATTGAAATGAGGCGAAGGGCAGAGAGTGGTGGGGGAAATGGAAAAGGGGGAGAGGGGACGACGAGAACGAAAAATGGAAAGGAAGCAGAAAAAAGGGGGAAAAATGGGGGAAAGGAGGAAGCATAAGGAGAGAAGGGGAGCAAGCGGACTGTGGAGGGTAAATCAATGTTCGCGCGCCGAATAGCAATGCGTTTTTATCGGCCGTAATCTGCTTAATGATGCGATTCGTCAATTGTTTTGCCTGAGAGGGAGGCGACAGGTGGCCGGGATTGTTTAGGGGGAGAGGGGATGAAGGGGAGGGGAGGGGGTGAAATGAAAGGTTGAAAAGGGGGTACCCGCCTCCCGCCTCCCCCTTCCCCCGCGCACCGGAGATATTTATATGTATGAGGGAGGGGAATATGTGGGAATAGAGAGGCGCCGTGCGGGGAAAGGGGTTTACAGGAGAATTTCACGTCTTCCGCAAGCCACCTCCACCTTAATTTATTCACAAAGCACGCCTCGTACCGCCCCCGCCCCGCCCCGCCACCGTGCGGTGCGCTGGCTCAAACTTCCATTTCCCCTTACAGTGAGGCAAGCCGGGCGGGGCGGACCACGAGCGCCACCACGGTACAACGTCTGCTAAGCTGAGCCGAGGGGTGGGACGGGGGCAGGGGCGCGGTGAGAGGGCAACGGGAGCAGACTAACGGGGTGGTGGGACAGCGGCAAGGTGCAAAAAACAAACGGGGGGAAGGGGAGGGTGCGGGCGGTGCTCACTGGGAGTTTAGAGCTGATGATGCTTTATGAGCTAGCACACGCTGGATACGGTCGGGCCGGTGCCGGTGGTCCCCCGGGCGCGGGGCTACCGGTGGCCCCGGTTGGCCCCGGTGAGGGCACAGCCCCGCGCGGCGGGGGGCCCCGAGCCCCCGGTGGCCTCTAGGATCCCCCGCCCGTCTCCCGGATTTACTCCCTCCTGCCATTCTGCCATCCTCATGCATTCCCCCGCGGGTTCCAAAACCTGACCAGGTAAAGCCAGGCCGCAAAGTCCCGCGGAGGCCCCCGGCAATACCCGAGTACTCCCGAGCCCGAGTATTCAACCCGAGTAGTACCCGCGCCTGACGTTGCCGTCGTTGTCAAAATTCCACAGAGCGTCGAACAGGAGGACGACGAGTCACCAGCCAGGTCGCGAAAGCAGGGGCAGTCTCCCAATCAATAAAGTTACGAGCCCCATTAGAGAGCGATTAGTCGATTAGTCAGGATGACATGATCGAATCTGATTTACGACGCCAGATATACACGAAATAAAACAAAATAAATGTGAAAATGATGAACCAGGAACCAGCGCCAATAAGCAGCAGGGCCACTCGGGAGAACGACGACCTCCCATCCTCTTAGAAGGCCAGTATGAAGATTTCTTCGGTACTCTCGGAAAAATTAAATCCAGTGTACGGGCGTTTACCCCGGAGCAGCGGCGGCGGCTGGAGGCGACAACTTTATTCATGTGCATAGTCACTCACGGGGCTTTGGAG
>NW_026267162.1:1574480-1584545 GCF_000697945.3 Frankliniella occidentalis
GAGAAGGGGTCACGGGCCGGAAGGGGGTACACGTCGGCCGAGACACCAAAACTTTGTGCCGCATCGCGGCGTACTCGGCGCCGCCGACACACGGCCGCCGGGCCAAGTTTAAATTTCACTTGGACCGTGTGCCGCCGCCGCCACTATGTACATAATTTGTGGCGCGCTACTTGAAATGCGATGTCCCCCCCATCCCCCCTCCTCCGTCAAGAAAAGCGGCAGAAAAGAGGGTGAATGAGGGGAAGAGAAGGGGGTGGGGGTGGCTGAGGGTTGGGAGAGGAGGGCTGTGGTGGGGGCACAAATTCCATACGGCAACCTGTTGTTTCATATCAAAGGCGACCTCCCACACCCGGTGCCTCTTCAGAGCGCGGGGTGAGGGGAGGGGTTGATGCCCACAAAAGTGCAATATAGTCACATTATGGTTACCGCGAAGAGGAAAAAAGGCAAACGTGGAATACCAAAGAACAGTCGTATTTTGCGTTACGTAATAGGCACCTGTTTAATATTTTTTCGTCACCCTGGCGGCGCCAGCACTCCGGTGGCAGCTCCAGCCAATTGATTCCCACGGCTTACAGGGGACGAGAACCGATAGTCACGTCGCATATATTGTCATGAGCGACACACACAAAAAATTGATCAGAAAAATAAAATAATCTTTAGAGTTATGGGACCTCCTGAACCTGAACAGGGTTTCAGCGCGTGCGAGCCGAGCCGGACTGCGCGGTGCTCGGAGGAGAGCCAGGAGGTGGCGGGGAGCAGTGAGGCCATAAGAATCGGAATTAGCACGTCTGCATTAGACGTGGCGCAGGGCTCAACATGTAAGCTTGTAAAAGACTTGCCAATGAATTTCTTGGCAGCTGCAAAGGGATTTTCTTCTTGCATTACACAATGCGAAATCGTTCGCAAGCAGGCTTTCCATTGCAGTGTATAAACCAACAATTAGCTTTAGGCTGGCGGCACGACGCTATCATACCGTATCCATTTCCGTATACGGTAATGCACGGCCACAAGGGCGACAAAGCGACCTGGCCGAGTGAGATCATTCCGACGCCCGCCTCTAACGCCACGCGGCAGCGGCCAGTCCGGCCCGATTTTCGTTTCCGGCCACAGGGGCGGTCCGAGCGACATTAGCCGAGACAAATTGCCACGCGCCACGGCAGGCCGTGTGTCGCGCACGGGTGTATTTTCTTGCGCCCATGAGAGAGAGAGAGAGGTTCCTGTTTCTGCAACGCCACGCCAGGCCGAAATCACACGGGGAAAACGGAGCAGGGTGCGGGCGTCGGCCTTCTCTGCTGGTGTGATTTATGGCGAAACAGGACGACATACGGTGTCTCCCCGAAAAGAGTAGGTGAAATAATGTAGGCAGGAATAAAGGCCCGCGACAACGACAGCCGTGGCACACGAAATTGTCACCCAAAAATTATGGGGGCGCTGCTGTTTGCTGCTGGCTGAACTCGCATCAGTATGAGACGAGGGGTACGACGCTACTAGATCACATACAGCATTCAAATTATCATCTTTAAGAGGTAGGTACAAATTCCTTCTTTTTGAAAAACTGTTGTTGCCAATCTTGACTGTCAGTTACAGTTGAAATAGACTGCTCAGCGTTCAGCTAGGTTAAACACTGTTATGTAATTGGAAAGAAAACAGTAGCTGCATGGCAGAGCAGAGCATGTTAGAACGGGTGGCTGCCGTTCACACGATTGCCACGCGAATTTGCCTCCTGTGTTGTCACCGTCCTAAAACAACAAACACGAACCGGCAGCAAAACAGATCAAAATAGCCGCTATGTGAATAGGATTAGGCTCCGGTGAGTAGCCAGGCGAGAGGGGTGGGAGAGATAAAGTCTTAGGGGAGCCCCAACATGAGAGAGCGAGAGAGAGAGAGAGAGAGAGAGAGAGAGAGAGAGAGAGAGAGAGGGGGAGAGAGAGAGAGAGACACTCTATGGCAGGCAGGGCAGGGCACACGGCTCAATGGGTCGCCAAAGCCCTTTCCCACACTGAGAGACGCTGAACAAAACATCAAAAAAGTGCATTGTAGTAACCGGGACACTCGCCAAATCATAGTTCCCTTATAAGGGATAATGCTTTCAGCATTTCATTCCCCGGCATGTGTGTGTGGGAGGAAAAAAATACATACACGTGATATAAACTTTCAGTCAGGTAAGATGATGAAAGACAGGGACACCCCACACAACCGACCTGACGAAAACGTTGGGGAGAAGAATGCTAAACGACGTGAGACGGAGCCTTAAACCGATCCGACGCGATTATTCGCAGGTTGACAGCAAAATGGTAGCGACAGCTCAGCTCACATACACTGTACAATGCTGCATGTCGTAATGCAATCAGTGACTGCTGACTTGCTGTCTGTCAAAAAGGACAGCAAGTTAGTGCTCTCGTAAAGCCACATATTCACGTCTGCTTTGCCTGCTGATACAAATCCAATTTCCTCGAGTGCCGAGTCGAGTCGCTGCTAAGTTCAGACACAGGCACTGCTGTGCTGCACCCCCTGTGTCTGGTGAAGTAGCATTCAAACACCGTCTAAGCGCTCCGCTCCCGCCCCTGTTCGCACGAATGTCTCTTTCCACACAGAGACCCCCCCCCCCCCTAAAACACCGACACACAAACACACACAGTGCTAAGTGACACAGTGCTTGCCCTATATGTACCTGAGTTCAAGGACCCTGGTGGATGCTGGGATCGCCTTGACACAAGGCCGCCTTTGAGCAGCGCCAGTAACTCCTGGCGCTGCAAGTAGGGCGAATCACTCACACAAGGTCTTGTGTGAGTGTGTGTGCGAGAATGCGTGAGTGAGAGGCGGTAACAGAGAGGGGGGGGGGGGGCAGCAGCAGGTGAGAAGGACAAGGGGATATTGAATAGGGAAGTGGGAAGTGGGTGGCAAAACGAAGATACAGGGGGGAAGGGTGGTCAAAGGAAGTTGTGAGACGTGAACCGAGTACATATAGGGATGAGAGGGTTGAGGAAGGCAACCGGATAAAGTATAAGATAGGCTTCGGAGAAATAAAATGAAAATGGTACTACTGCAGTGGAATAGTGCGTCACGCTACAATGGCCCGTGTAAATATTAATTAATTTATGCGCCATAAACCGACGCACGCACGGCGCCGGCCATACATCACCGCGCACCGCAGGGCACCGCAGCCGGCCCGGCGAGTACTAAAAAGGCCCGGCTGCCTGGTAATTATTATTCCACCGCGATAGACTGCTGCCGGTCTGCTGCTGCTGCTAGCGCTGGCGCCAAGCTCTCCATACCGGTCCCTCCCGGGCGCACGCACTGCACGACAGACAATAATACAACTCAATCCTCTCAAGGGTGCTGTGCTCCTATACGGACACTGACCTACCAGTAAGTGCAACCGAGTGGTGTACCCCACGAACACATTGCAATGGGCACCCAAGTGCAGTTGCATGGAAAATGTACAACTGGAACAATCATTTTTAGGTGCTAGTAAGGAAAGGAGCTCTAAGAGTGCTAAAAAGTTGTGCCTTTTGGCAGTTTTAATAATTGGAAAGTCCTAAGCGCCTTTCAAATGTGTGAACTGGTACCTTATGGTATGCATGGAACGCCAGTACTTGTTGCCTCTTATCAAGCCTATGAACACTCCATCAAACTGCCGTGGAAATGCAATTTGGGTTTCCAGATATGATTTGAAAGTGCTTTGCTTTCACCATTTTTCTTGTTTTTGTTTCAGAAAACAAGCTATGTAGTCCAGAGGGCCGTGTAAAGGGTTCTTTGTTTTGGCAGGCGTCAGCAGCAGCGGCGGCGGCCTGTTTGGACCCGACGCCTCACCTGGTGTAACCTCATCCCGGCCAGCAGCACCGCCCGGCCCAGCCTCCGGGTCCAGCCCAGCAGCAGAGGAGATGGGATGATGGGCGAAAACACCAACAACGCGGCAGAGGCGGCGCGGCGGCCAGCCTAGAGAGGGAGAGACGATTCCTCTATTTTCCCGCCGGCAGCCGCCAGGGCAGAAACCGATACAGGGCGGCTACCGTATGCACCTGAGCGGCCAGGAAAAGGGGAAGAGGGGAAGGGGGCAGGGAGGGGGAGAGCATGACTTGCGGGGCGGTACAGCACAAAGTGTACTACTACAATGCCAGTGGGCCAGATATACAGACATCAGGGCCTCTTCCGCCTGGCTGAATCTTTTTTTTTTTTTAAATCTGTTCTTCTCTTATTTTGGAGCCAAGGATCCGTGTTTACAGAGATGGGCGCGATTTCGGAAGTACGCATACTGCAAAAGTAAGTGGTGAGAGACGACGACGGCTGTACAACAACAATGACGGCAACAACAGCACGTGTGTTGCGCACAGGGGCCTACATCGATTGTTTCGCTTCATATCGAGATGATCGAATACAATGCGTCGTGAAATCGGGTGTCCGGAGGGGGGCAGAGCCAGAGATAATGAAGACGTGATGATCGGGCGAAAGAGAGGGCCAAAGGCAGAGCCGTGGGCATCGCCATCGTGAGCTGAAAATTTGATAGGGGCTGATCTTTGGGCTCGCATGATTGGAGTTTAACTCTGTCGCACAATGATAAGCATTACGTATTCCTGCGTTAAAAAACAAAAGCTCAATGCAAAACTGCCGGATGTTGTCAGTTGTCTCATCACTTGACCTCTCAGAGCGTTGTTTTTTTTCTCTTGCTCCTTTTTCCTCTCAGGACATTCGTCCTTTGCGCCATCCTCCTGTCCCACTTGCCCACACTAATCAGTGCGGCGGCTATCTCGGTGCCGACCAGGCGGACTTGCGGACGGGCGGCTCTCCCTTTTTACACAATGTGCTCCGGGGGAAAATGCCTTGACGACGTAATTAATGGACAACCCCCTGGGACCGCGTGGCTCGTTTGTAATCCCGCCACTCTGTCCGCCGCCCGCCCGTCCATCCGTCCGTCCAGCTGTCTGCCCGTCTGCCCGTCACGCCGCCGCCGTCTCGTCACTGCAGGCACTACGCCGCACCGAGTGACGAGCGCGTGACTGGTCTGGTAGGGGAAGTACTAGTATAGGCCAGCACAGGTAAGGTAGGCTAATTCCAAAGGACGTTGTTGTTTGTATGTGCAGCAGGGACGAGTGACCCACCGAAGGGCTCTCCACCGCAACTACAATTGAAGACAAACAAATCGGGGGCCCGAAAGCCCACATACATGCAACCCCCCCTCACCGCCCGCACTCAAAACAAGGAAAGCGGGGCTTATCATCCACTTGGTCCAGACGTGACGTGGCTCGGCGTGGTGCAGCATCTCTATCAAGCCTCAGGTATGGAGGCCGGCCAGGTAGGCAGGCACCCTTCTTCCAGACGATTGGGCAGGTGGCTGGGGGGAGGCCGCGCCGCGCCACGCCGCGCCACGCCCCCAAACACCCACCTACCTCTCCTAATAAAGACGTCAAACCCTCATCGGGGTGCTGCTCTCTGCCCTTCGGGAGTCTCTCTGCTCTGCTCGCTGCTCCAGCCAAGCCAGGGCCAGGGTCCCACTGTCCCTGCAGCTCCGGGACCTTGCGCCGTCACCAAGTCGAGCAGTCCAGCAAAGAGTCACCAGCCAGAAACGCTGCTCGAGTCGCGGCTGGAATGAGAAGCAGGGCGCACGTACCGCCCCGTGAGCAAGACGAGCGGGTCAACATGCCACAAACTACTCGTGCAGCTCCAGAGGTTTTTGTTTCCAATTACTTTTGGACAAAATGCCTTTTACAGAAGGTGGGCAAAATAACTGACGTCTCTAGCAGGACCTCGTAGCACATAAGGGAAATTTAACGTTGAAAAAAAAATTGTCCAGCAAAGTAAATATTATCTACAACAGGGTAGGTCATTTGATTTCCAGACAGTCTGGGCTGAAGGTGTAGGTCCGGGCGGGCGGCCCCTCCGCCTTTCGACCCGCCGAGAATAAAAACATGTATTCTCATATTAAAAAGCAGAGGCGGGGGGAGAGGCGCAAGTAGCAGAGGGCGGAGCAGACATGATCAAAAACTGCACGAAAAAACAGAGCATATCCGTTTCACTTTTGTTTTCCCTATTGTTCCAAATAAGCTTTTGCCCTTTCTCTCTCTCTCTCTCTCTCTACACCCAGTATGCTTGTATTTTTATTTTTATTCTTGCCAAGTACTCTCCAGAATCCCTCCCGCTGGACCATCAGCGTACGATCTTTATTCTGCGTATCGGCCTGGCGGCGAGGCTGCCGCACAATGGGGCCAATGCTGCCGGTAGCCCCCCCTCGACACACCCACGATCATTATTACCTGCGTTACCTGGCCGGCTTTTGCGTATATCGTCAGAGGAGCCGTCGCCACCCATGCTCCGCCCCGCCTCCAGAAAAAGAGCGACTTCCTCCTGTGAGACGGACGGCCAGCCGGACTGGCCGGGCCGGGCGGGCGCGCAAAACAGCAAAGCGATGGGGAACAGCTGATCGCTCCCGCTGCTGCTGCCGTGAGGCGATGACGGTTGAAAGAAGTGCGCTCCGTGTGTGTTAGCTCTCGGCCCCACGGCGTCATGTCGCTGCTGCAGAGCGACTCGCGTTTTAATTTCAGGTGTTGGTTGTAACTCTCGTTAGCGGCGGACGAGGGGCATTCCGAGTAGAGGGGGAGAGTACAGAGAGTAAGAGAGAGAGAGAGAGAGAGAGAGAGAGAGAGAGAGAGAGAGAGAGACGTTAGAGTGGGTGAGAGAGTGAGTGGGGGAGCTTGTTAACCGGAGGGACACGTCGCAGCGACCGAGCTGGGTCGAGCAGCAAAGCGCGGGCAGGTGAGCGCGCGAGTCAGAGCAGAGAGAGGAAAGGAGAGGTAGGTTATTCACCAAACGTCATTGTTAGGGAGCTATTTATATTTCAGTCACAGGTGCCCCCCCTCCCTCTCCCCTTTTCCCTTTAGCCGCGGGGCAGAGCCGGGCAGAGCTGCACCGCGGGCTCTTTGGATAGGGGGAGGAGGACGCGAGGCGACCGCAACCCTTGGCCGTGAGCACAAAGACCAGGCAGGGGAATCTCTCTGTCCCGAGGCAAAGCGGGGGCACCGAAAAAATAAAAAATGTAAAAAGAAGTGAGGGGTGACCACCCTCAGCGTATCGTCGTAATCAACATCCAATATCCCTCTCTACGATATGACTTGACTTGACTAACCACGAGGCCTACGATATGAGGATTAGGACAAATATACTTGCAGCAAAGGTTTGGCGGAGGCAAAGTTTGCGTGACAATTCATTTATTCGGCAAACAACAGCGACAGCGCACGGCCACGTCGGCCACCACGGTTTTCAGATGCAGGCATCCGCTGTGTGTGTGTGTGTGTGTGTGTGTGTGTGTGTGTGTGTGTTCGCGCTGCATCTGACACCACCACACCGGCTATACCAGCCGGCCCAGGGGGTGCTGCTGCTGCTAAGCCGGGCCCTCCCGCACCCAGGCACGCAGCGAGAACACTGCCAAAAACAATCCCGCACCCGCGCACCGCGCGCTTCTCACACAATAAAGTCCTACATTACACGGAGGGAAAAAGGAGAGGGAGGAGAGAGAAAAGAAAAGTCACACCGCCGGGCGCGGCGACACCACCACCACCGCAGTCAGGTGCAATGGCCAGCCCGCCATATATCAATGAGTCGGTGACTCGCTTGTCATTTGGAGCTAAGCGTTTTACAGCCCCTCCGCACCGTGTGAATTGAGCCGCCGGTTACCCCCCCCCCCCCTCACCAGCGCGGTCAGCAGCACCCCGTGCTCGGGTGGCGTGGCGTGGCGCGCGGTCCGTTCTGGTCAGCTGCGAGAGCCAGCCAGTGGGGGGAGGGGGGGACCTGTCTAGCCCCAGATGAATATATTGCGTGGGAGATATGGGTGCTGCTGCTGCTGCTGGCGCTGCTGGCGCTGCTGGCGCTGCTGGCGCTGCTATGCGCTCACAGGTGGCGAGGCTTGGCGCAGGGTGTCGCGGACCGTGACATCGGCAACCTGTTGTGTGCACACCCACTACCAACTACCCACCGTATCCACCTGAACCGGAAATTTCGCAATTCTAATATATTTCTTGTCAAACGATATCCCTCCATTATTTATTTTATTCGTGGCGCAATATTGCGGATCTTAATCAGAGGCTTTTGATGACGCGCCACAGTCACACACCTCTCCCGGACACACCTAGCGGGCTTTGGATGTCATCCAGACGCACCACACAGCCTGTTCGCCTCTCCCCCTTCTCTCTCCCTCGCTCCGCGTCATCATACACCACACACCACACCACCCGCTATCACTGCAGCAGGATCAGAGCCGGAGGGGCGAGGGCCCAGGTGAGCGGGGTGAGGGGGGGGGGGCTAGACTGGTCTGTCCGGAATAAGAGCTCCGGAGTGGCCGACCGGAGCCCGAATGCACCGGAATCGACGCTTCCGGTGACCAGAGAGCGCTCGGGGCCAATGGCACGGCCAGCGCGCGCGATGCACTGCTTCAGGAGAGGATGCGGACGCGTGGGGTCATAGGGGGGTAAAAAGAAAGAGGTCATAGGGGTCAGCAGGTGATGAGAGCAGCAATGGTAATGTTAATAAATGATGAGGGTAAAAGGGACAGACGAAGCGACATAGGCGAGCGCGTCGGGGGATATCGAGCGAAAAATGAAGAGCATCGGAGAAAATAGACCGCCAGAAGCGCCCCATCACAGAGTAGGACGTAGCGCGACGTGGCGCTCAAGCCTTTGCAAATCCAGCACAGCCTAAAAATAAAACAGGCGCAGACCACAGAGTTCCATATGCGTAAGCGTGCGCCTGCGTTCATCTCAAAACACACACGCACACACTCGACAGCCCCATACAGCCCCTCTCTCCCTTCCCCCTCTCTTATGGTAATCAGGTCATCCCTTTCATTATAAATGACCCCGTGCACACTCGTTTCATAATTGTACAAGACAAGAGAGAGATGTCTGCCCGGCCGATCTCTCAATATCCTCTCTACTAGGGCGACGGGCCGAATAGCTTGTACCGCAAGGCTCCTCGGCCACAGCAGAGAGTTCCTGTTGTCGGAGAAGCGTCGCGCCCGCGCTCTCACGCTTGGTCCAAAGGAATAAATAATAATTAAACGGGGGAAGCGGGAATACGGAGCAATTAGAGTCTGGCTGTGATACCGCCGCGCCTGAAGCTGCTGCTGAAGCTGCTGCTGCTGCTGCTGCTGCTCCTCCTGCTGCTGCTGCTGCTGCTGCTGCTGCTGCTCCTACTGCTGCTCCTCCTGCTGCTGCTTCGCGACAAACAGGTGGACCAACCGCAGCAGCGCAGCGGGACCCTCGGTAGCCCACACCGGTACAGTCCCCCCGCAGCAGCCAGAAGCAGAAGCAGCGATAATTAGCACGACAATATACCGGACACCGCGCAGACGGGAGGAGCCGCGCCGCCGCCCGCGCTATATATCTGGCTCGCGCTGCTGCTGCTCTGCTCCGCGCGTTTTGAGGCCCCGAGGCGCAGCAGCTGCAGCAGCAGGAGCAGTGTGCACCTGCAGCTGCGCGCCCGTACAGCTGCAGCCCTTATAAGGCTTTTGTTGCCGCCTGATACGTACGTGCTGGAGGCTCCAGGCGACCAGCAGCACCAAAGCGCGGTAATTATGACAGACCTCCATAGAGATATCGCCTAAGCTGGAGGAACGGGATCGCATTTCCATGATATGACGTTGATTCCGTCATTTAGAAATAGAAACTGTAAAATGGGACGACGGGGAGCACACTACTGCAGCTGCGCAGCACAAACACCGTCCGAAACAGTAGTTTGTCCGGCGGCGCAAGCCGTTCCGTTCGCACGGCCACGCCCGAGGCGAAGGCAAGTTATCTCGGAGGACCAGGAGGAGGAAAACTCCAGCGAAATTCCAGAGGAGTGGGCGGGGCAGCCAATCTGGAGCACTCGATCTCGCTGTCACCCCTGGAGCTGCGCGGAGCTGGACAGGAAGAGCGTCCCGTGCCGTTCCGGTTCCGGCGTGCCGCGGCCGGAAGTCGGGGTCCACTGCTGCGGCCACGCTTGCTCAACTGCGTTATTATTCTTGCGCTGGTCCTGTCGTCCAGCAGTCCTCCTCTGCTCTGCTGCTCCAGTCCCAGGCCTGCTGGCAGGGCGTGG
>NW_026267162.1:1585057-1588944 GCF_000697945.3 Frankliniella occidentalis
AGGAAGTGCACGAGAGGGAACTGAGTAAATACGCCGGCTAGATGTCTATCATAGAGACAGATGCCCCCTTTCTGACCCACTGAGGGCTGCTCGTCGTCGTTAAGACGGCTATTTCAGACTCCGCGCATCCGCCCGCTAAGGCAAGCCACATGCTCTCTCTCTGGGCGCGCCCGCCGCCACCCCGCGAGATACGGCGCGGGCGCATCTGCCTGCACGAACGAGGGCGGCGGCCGGCGGCGGCCGGCGGCGGCTCTCGAGCCAAAAGAGGCCCGCACGCCGGGCGCTGGCTGTGACCCGCGGGCGAGGGCTTTCTGGACAGTAACAGAAAAGTCACTCGACCGACACATTCTGTTTAAAAAAGCAAAGGAATACTGTTAAATTATTTAAATATTCAACGACGCCGCTCATTGCTCATTGTCAGATGCTGCTTTTCCTTGAGGAAATGAAAAAGGAATTAATCGAAACGAAACACGGTTTGCAATAAGAGGGGTTGTTGTTTAAAAGTGATCAAGGTTCCCTCTCATACGACCACAGCTCACAGCTGACATAAGTGCTGCTATGGTGTATGCCGCGCTGAGAAGCATCTCTAAAGATACTTCTTTGCGAAAAACACATTTTCCATTTCCGCTCCAGTAACCGCGCGCGGGTGTGAGTGTGTGTGCGTGTGTGTGTGTGTGCCCGCGTCCTGGAGCGCAATGATGCGCTTCTGGGAAGACGAGCACGCCCCGCTGCTCCGCCCTGCCCTCCATGACCACGACCAGGGCGCCCGTCGCGCCGCTATCGGCTGGGCTGCTTTTTGCAGGGGACGCGCCCAGCGCGCGCCAGCGCACCAGGCCATGTAGTTACAGCCAATCAGCTCTTTGCTTAATAGTCCGTCATTGTGCGGTGGGAAAATTTCTGCACGAGTTGTGTACCGCTTTGTTCATGCTCCACCGGCCCGGTTCCTCCCCCTCATAAGAGCGGTCCCGCCATCCCATCATCTCACACATGGAAAAAGAAATAAAAGGAAAGAAAACGAGTTGACCAAAAAAATGTATGTATACGAGCCAAGTCGGTTATTTGCAGTAAAAGAAAGCGCGCGCTTCGGACGCGGCGGTGTTTCGGTGTGAAAAGGGAGGAAACATGTAGTTTTAAGTAGCGAGAAAGGAGCAAAACGAGGAGGATGAGGGTTCGACGCAGGCTGCAGGATGCAGTTTCCGCGACTGAGCGCAACAAAAAAGAAGTCGCAATGCGTCACTCGCTCGAATCGGTGTCCCCAACGCCCCCTCCCCTCCAAAAAACCAGCTCAATCTGGGAGAAATTATTCATCACCTTTGTTGGGCCTTCGCTATCACCAGTCGGCTGGCTCACTCGACAACTTTCGCAAACTCCGCCGCGCGGGTCGGCTGATGAACATACGCCCGCCGCCGCCCGCTCATTCAAAAGACCCGCCAAATGCGCGCCCGGCACGAAAGCAGAGAACAAAACTTTTCAGCCAAAAACCACATGGAGCACGCGTCACAAACACACAGAAGTCCTCACATGGAAGGCGTCAGCGCCGCGCTAACACGCGGGCAGCATGTCGCGGGACGTATATATATATATGCTTTTCTCTCGCTCCAACGGCAAAAAGTACAGACAGTGAGAGGGGAGAGGGGCGGCGGGAGAGCGGGGGCAGAGCGGGGGAGGGCGGGGAGAGCAGCAGCTCTCTGTGCTGCACTCGTGAAGATTCCAGGAGAACGGCGTGAAATGGAATCGGAAGCTCGCGCTGCCCGTACGGCATTGTCTCATGAGGCGAGGAGCGAAAAGAGGTATCGCCGCGCGGAAGAATAAAACAAAAAGAGCCATCGGGCGGGAGGAAGGGGAATTTGGGTCGAAGTCTGCTGCCCGTTAATTGGCGAGCTATTGTTAAAGGGACTCTAGCTCTCCGCGCGAGCGGCTAAGGGCGTGCGCATAACTGCGAAAAGAGTGCTGCTATTCAAAGCGTTGTACTGGCCACACGATGAGCAAAACTAAGGAGAAAATCCCCCAAGTTTTGCGAATAAAATGCGGTGTGGTGGTTGCGGCGGTTGGGGCGTTCGCGGTGCATTGAAAAACAAAAAAACAACGGGAAAAAAGAAACGCAGCGCTTATGAGGGGGGCAGAGGGGGGAGTGCACAGGAACCGTGCCCCAGTGCGCAGAGCAGCGTCACACGCCGCGGAGCCACCGGCGGCCGGACCAGGCGGGCCGCCTCCGGGACAGCGCGGCGGGGAAGTCCCGCCTTCGGACGCAGCCCGCCGGTGCACCGTGCGGCACAAGGCACGGGCTCGGAGGAGAAAACCATCCCGGCGTCTCCAAGGACGGCGCGCGCGCAGGCAGGACCCCGGCGGCGTGTTACAGAAGTGAGTTTATGGTCTTTGGAAAGTTTTCTGGGTGCATCACATCAGGAGCCGCATACCACACGGCGAGGTCACACACACCCGCGCACCGGTGACGACGAACGCCGCCATCTTCCGCTAGTCCATCTCTCCGATAGGAAGTCACTTCCACGAGAGCGGTAAAGAAACACCGATATCCTCCAGTCAGAGCGCGAGATATCGATCAGTCCATCGCTCGCCGAGATGAGAAATGTTTCGCTACGCGGTCGCGCGCAACGTCCGCAAAGTCATTGTGCTTTCTATCAATACGCCGAAAAATGACGGAATGGAAGAGGAGAGAAAAAACAGACGACGAGCAGTACCGTTCGTTCCGTTCCGACCTAGCAGAGGCCCCTTGGAGGAGAGTGGAGGCACCGGAACCAACCTGCAAGCAAAGAGGAAACAAGATTAGCACACACGTACAGGTGAACGCTAAATAACAAGCAATTGGGCTCCAAATGACTGACGCACAAACATCTTCGAATCACACTGGACCAACAAGCAAAGGGTTTAGACGTGAATCCAGATACTCAAGAACACACAAAAATGAAAACATGAACCAAAAACATGCAGGGGTGCAAAACAAAATCACAACCACATGAAAAATTTTCCACCCGCAAACTTCTAGCCCCGGCATTACATAGGAGCAGGTAAAAGTTCTACACTGATAAACTAAGTGTGCAACTGCTCAACACTTCACTTGGAAAAAAATTTCCTGCCGGGCACTAGACGGTTGTTTAGTGCGTCCTACTTAGTTCCCGCCACTAAAATTACAGTGCGTGGCAACAAAATTTTAATGCTCGCCAACAAAACTTTGGCGCCCAGGCAAAACTGTATAGTGCGTCAAAAACTTTCGGTCTCGGGACAAAATGTTTAGTGCTCAGGACCAGAAATTGTTCTCAGTGTTGTAAGTGTGCAGCTGCAAGTTGCACCCTTGCAAGTGTTGAGCAGTTGCACACTTAGTTTATCAGAGTAAACCGTTCTACGATAGGAGTTCAGTCCGGCACCGCCGCGCTGCTGCTACGCCGCTGCCCCTCGCGTCCGTCACGCTACGCAACGCCGCTGTTTAGCCGACCGACGGCGGACGCCGGCCGGCGTCCAACGCGGGGCGGAGCGGGGCGGGGCGGGCGGGGCCCAACGTCACGCTGCCGCGGGTACTGCACGGTGGCGTGGCTCGGCGGGGAGGAAGCAAGTGCGCCGGCGGCTCCGGGGAGATACGCGGGTGTTGCTGCGCTGTGCGAGAGCCTCGGGCTCGGGGGCCGCGGCGGGCCGAGGCGACGGGAGCGTGGCGGGCGCGCGGGGCCTGCCGCGAGGCTACACGGCTAGCAGCGGCGCGGTAGCGGCGGCCGGCGTAGGTCAAGGGGACCGTGCGGCGTGGGCCCCGGTCACCTAGCGGGCCGTGTCACACATGAATATCAAACACCCGATTCTCCTCCTCCTCTCCCTATTCATATCTCTCTCTCTCTCTCTCTCTCTCTCTCTCTCTCTCTCTCTCTCTCTCTCTCTCTCTC
>NW_026267162.1:1588994-1593729 GCF_000697945.3 Frankliniella occidentalis
GCGAGGGCCCTCTCCAGCATATAATCACCTCAAACGGCAAAAGCCAAAAGCGCAAGTTGTGTTTTGCGCGTCTCTCTGCGTTTGCTCTCTCTCTCTCTCTCTCTCTCTCTCTCTCTCTCTCTCTCTCTCTCCCTCTCTCTCCCTCTCTCTCTCTGATCGAACTGAGGTGGTCTTCACAGCTGGGCCCCCCACCCTTTATCTCCTCCTCCTGGCCTGACTCACCGGTGCTACGATTAGCTGCGGTGTTTATGCCCGGTTACACCGACCCCAACGGGTCAACCCACAGCGGGTATACCTCCTCCTCCTCCGCGAGTGGCAAGGCGGGTCACCACCGCCATCAGGATCAGCATCAGCAAGACGCTAAGCTCGACCCTACCGCCGCAAAGAGCTCGAACCACCGGACACAAACACCACATCCCCTTTTCTTGAAAAGAAAAAGCAGCGCGTAAAAACACCCGAAAACATTCGCAAACGACATTTAAGGCGATTATAAAGTCTTTTTAGAGAGTTTATCAAACGCTGTCCAGTCCGCGCCGCGCTCCGGGGGCCCTGCTGCACAAGGGCCTGACTGCCGCAGCGCGCGGCCGCGGCCCCAAACCCCGCTTTACTGGGTAATATGATTAGTGTCGTCTTTGTCGCACCCACGCCGCGGCCCGCCGGCCCGCCCCAGAGCCGCTGTGTGGTTTTATGCGTGAGTTATTGTGTGTTGGTGGAACTGTCATTTAAATGCAAATTTGTAAAAGTCTGGAGACGCCGCCGGAGCGCCGCCGCCGCCGTCCTCGCGCCGCGTCCCGTTGTGACGTAACTCGTGGCGTGGGCTCCCTGCGCGAAGGCTAAACGGGTAATTATACGCAGAGGGTAACTAACTCGGCACGCGCGCGCGTGTGCGCGCAGGGTAACTCGACATAGGGCTCGCAAATGTACTGTACCTCAGCACCTCTGGAGTAATGCACTTACTTCCACCTTAAAACGCGGGACGCGGGGTGTGCAAGTACCTCAGCACCTCAGCCGAAAAATGCAGTTACTTCCACACCACAGCGTGTGCAAGTACCTCAGCAACCTCTCGAGTGTAATGCAGAAACTTTCACCACAGCACAAGTACCTCAGCCGACCTCAGCAATCTCCTCAGTAATGCAGTTACTTCCAGGCCACAGCGTGTGCAAGTGCCACTTCCGTGACCCCAGCGCGGATCATCGGCAGATCGGCCGCTTGACGGATTGGCAGTTGACAGCTCGCGGGTCCCAGACAGCCGGGCGGCCTCATGCGCCTCACACAGCCCGTCCCGTTCCCTACAATGCGCCATTCACGTACGACGCGAGCCGCCGGCCCATATGGAGACAGGGCCGGGATTATATCTGATTTTAGGGATCTTAGCCGGGCGCCCAGGGACCCATGCCGACCTCTCTCTTTAACCTCTCATACTTGCACCCTGCCAACAAATTTAAGGCTGCAAATTTTAACTACAGAAGTGTGAAGTATGTAGCGAAATGTCTTGCGAAGAGCTAAAACCACATGGTTGTAAAAGTTAGAGGAATTTTTCGTTTGGCGTTTCAAAATGAGCTAATCATTTCTGCATTAAAAGTCCGTCAAGATTTCTAGCAAAACCCCCCGGCCGGTATATAACAGGGCGGGAGAGTGGAGCGACACCCATTGAGGCTGCCCTGCTCCTCAGAAACTTGATTTCGCTCAGGGAGCCTATTATACTCTAATTATCGGCGATTCAGCCGCAGTGAGAGGGGGAAAGAGAGAGAGACAGGAGAGGAGGGTGGGGTGGGGGAGGGGGCAGGCAAAGAGGCTCTTCCTTCCCCGCGGGGCAGGAGGGCAAGCGCGGGGGGGTCGGGATCCATCAACACAACCAGCGTCCGTCGAGTGGCGTTGACAAATCAGCGGAATTGAAAAGGTTTCGCCGCGGGCCGCCGCGACGCCGAGTGCGACAGAGAGACGCGCCGCGACCCTCGCAGGTGGGCGGCCCGGCCTCATGCGGGTCGGCTCCCTTTGAACGGGCCCGCGCCGTCCGCTCGCCCCGCGCCGGACAATATTTACCCAAAGCTTTATTCTCTGCTTCCCTCTTATTCTTGCATCAGCATCCCGACCAAAACCTAGATCTGTTTTTTATCGTGCATTATTCTTTATTCGGCCCTTATCAAGATTAGACCCCCCTGCCTCTCTGTCTAACTAGCAGGAGCACCATACGTGAGGGAGGACGGCCCGCGCTGACGACGACGACGACGGCGATTCAATTGGGACCGGGGCTTTTGTTCCTTTGACGGCAGCAGATCAGCAGCGCTACACTGTTGTAATTAGGGCGGCCGAGACGAGGGGGAAGGCCGGGCCAGGGAGCTCAAAGGGGGGCCCCACGGAGGGGTCAAGGGGGCGCGAAACACGACAAAGATACGGCCGGCTCACACGAAGCGCGGCGCGCGAGCCTTTATCTTGATACAAGGTTAGTACACCGCGAAATGCAAAAAAAGTGTTCACGACTGTTGGATCAATTCGTTCACTCAACATGGAAACTGACGAAACTTTTACATTCAGCGGTTGTTGGGATTACTTGAGCAAATTATGTTCAAATTTACGACTGCTTTACCCGCGATGCGACCGACAAGTAGAACCGCTGCTGGAGGAAACAGAAAAGGGGGTCGGGAGAAGAGAGTACGCGACGGAAGGAAAGGGGGAAAGGGCCGCGATGAGAGGGGAGGGGAGAGGGGAGGGACGAGCAAAGACGACAACTCGGAACTACTGTTGGGGGAGGATGTAATTATTTTTAAAGGCCATTAAAAGATGGGAGTGGTGCGGGGGGCCATAATATTCACCGGAAAGGGCGATGTCCGAGTTTGGAACCCCTTCTTGTCGTCTGCTTGCTCCTCCCCCACCCCTCGTTCCCACCCCGATAAGACACGGGCCATTAACTGCAGCCCTCTGTATCGAGGCCCCGCGGGCCGCGCCGAGCCGCGCCCTCACCTAGCTAATCTGCGTGTGATGTCTTCGTTAGTCTTGCGCGCGACCCGCTACCGCCGTGCGCGGGGGGCAACAAGAAAAACACAAAACAGATTTAAAATCTTGGACGTTAGTACGCCGCCAGCGCACCAGAAAAAGTAGGACAAACGTTAACGTTAAGAAGATGCACTCGGCGCGTCGTAAAAGCAAACGTCATGGACGTGGTTTTATCATCACGTTGAATTTAACTGTCGAGTGTCGACGCAGTCAGCTCTTGGAAGCAGAGTGAGACGGAAGATTCAGAGATGCGGGAGCCACGCGGTAGTATGGACGGGAAGGCTGAGATTCCTCTCCGATGATAGGACCACCTTTGCACCTGTGGCCAAAGCTCAAAAGCTCGACGGGTCCGGTGTCAACCGGTAGGGACGTCGCGACCTGCCTGCCTGATGGCTTTTCGCGCCCTCCAGCGGGGCCAGGTAGAAGACACACACCAACCCCCTGCAGCGTTTTAACGACTTTATCAGCTCAGCCCTGCGTCGCCCTCTTTCCTTGTCCCTCACCTGTCCACCAGGTGTGTCGGAGACAGGTGGCGGGAGGGAGAAAGAAAAAAATAAAGAAAATGTAACGTCGTAATGAATCGGGGAGACACTTCCCTCATCACGCGGTGAACCTCCAACGAATTGAGCGGAAGGAAACCCACCATTTCACGGTAAATTACGTCACACGTGGAGGGCCGTCCGAGTGAGACGTTTTAGAAAATTTTGACAGAAAGACATAAAATACGAAGTCATCATCGTTGGATGCACCCGTACGCACCGAAGTAAAGTGTGATATTATGGACTGTAACTTTTGCACAGCATTTCGATATATATTCAAAATGAATTTCTGTAGTAAACGAACACATACGAGCGCGTGCGCGTGCGCGTGCGCGTGCGTGCGTACACACACACACACACACACACACACACACACACACACAGCTCTCTGGAAGGGCGCCAGGAACGGGGATGGATTTTCCGGCCAATCTCAGTGTCTCTGACCCGGGTGGCTACAACACCCCCCGCGGCATAGGAGGAGCCCGAGCCCGGCACTGCAAAGCGCTGCCTGCCACGACCTCGACCCCGTTCGGTTCAACTCAGCTGTTCCAGAGAGCTGTTCCAGCATCAGCCCTAGCCGTTCAACATACAAGGGGCACGAGCACAAGCAGAACGCTGGCGGCGGGTAGGGGGCGAGGGCCCTCTCCAGCATATAATCACCTCAAACGGCAAAAGCCAAAAGCGCAAGTTGTGTTTTGCGCGTCTCTCTGCGTTTGTGCTCGCGCTCTCTCTCTCTCTCTCTCTCTGCTCGCTCTGCTCGTGCCAACCTTGTCCTTCCGCACCAGCCTAGCCCTGCATCATTGCCCGCCGGGGAGTTACTGCCCTGGCCAAGACCACACAGTGAGCCACCTCGGGCGTCAAGTGCAGGCCGTAATTAGGGTGCGCGCGCACTCACACTCACTCACTCACTCAAACACACACACACACACACACACACACACACACACACACACACACGTGTCCCTCACATAAACAGTAGCAGCTGTTGTGCTCATGCAGGGCAGGGCCTATGAAAGGAAAGGTGCCACCACCAAGGCACACGGGTGAGGCCCCGCACACACTGAAGTTTCAGCACGGAATAACTATTCAAACTGTTTCACTGCTTTCCCCCGCCACGTCTCTGCTGCTTCCGCGCACAACAGAGCGCACATCATACTACTGCACAACGGCACAAAAAAACAAGGAAGACTCCAGAAAAATCC
>NW_026267162.1:1602814-1607005 GCF_000697945.3 Frankliniella occidentalis
CACTTTTTGAATTTTACTGTAGAATCTTTCACCCAAAGAAACAAATTTCCTTTGATTACGGTCGGTTACATTCCCCCCGGTTTCACATTTCTGCACACCAGCCGTAATCATTTTTATGTGACCCCAGCTGGCCGGGCCCGGACCCGTGCAGAAGTTACGGCAGCCAAAGCGATGGCAACGAGCCGTACGTAAGTTACCAGTCCTGTCTTTCTCCATTATTTCCCATTCCCTGTGAAAAGAAAACAAGGTAAAGACAAAGCGAAAATAAAGATGGAAATTAAAATTACTAAGACGCTGCAGCGTCGGCAAACAGGAGACTAATGAAATCGTTTTGGCCGCGCAAAAGGGTTAGATCCATCCCAACTCCAATAGGTCATGATGACGGATATAAATACCGGCAATGAATCAGAGATGGCGAGGAGAGTGGGTGCGAGAGAGAGAGACGACGCTCGAAAAAGAAAAGGTTTGGTGGAAAAATCAGCGTTTCCTCCAGGCGCGAGCAGACTAGCGCCTCTGGAAACGGGCCAAAGTAATCGCAGGGATGTAGCACGCAGGACTTTCGCCCCTCCATCTCTCTCGCTCTCATACAAAAGCAAGGGGAAAAAAATTGACTCGGAAAACAATACGAGCGGCAGCAGCATGCAAATCAGAAAAATCCCCCGCCGTAAGATTCTTCCTCTTCATTCCCTCCTCCTCCTCCCTCCCCCTCCTCCCCCAAGCAGACTCCTTCCTCCTCCGGCCGCCCGACACCTCGATGGAAAAGGAACGGTGGTCCAGGCGCCGCTAGGAATGAGGGAGGGGGTATAAAGTAGCAGCAGCCATGCAGTCCCGCGGGCTCCGGGGCCCTTATTCCATTAGCATCATCTTCCGAAAAGCCTTTTTAAGTAATGGGAATCGGCGGGCAGAGCGCGGGCGGGGCGCGTGCGGATAAATCGCCCGCAGACAATCCATTGCACTTTGCGCCAACGTCAGGGAAGGCCATGTCGGGGCGAGGCGGGCGCGCGCAAACCCCCGCTAGAATATAAGCGCAGAGTCACCCCCTCTGATTTTCGCTCTGCCTCTTTAAACAGTCTCTTTCTTTTCACAGCGATAAGGTCAGTTCGAGATGAGTAAACGGCAGCGTTAGGAACATTTTAGCTTAACGCCTGCCGCATATCGTCGTACACATCCAATAGCAACTTTAAACATGCATTTTGCGTTTTAGCTGAAGTAAAGACGCCATGTAAAGCTTGCTGGCAGCTGTAGAGCCCATGCCGTTACAAGCCCGTGTCCGTCGTCCCCGCTGTCTGCAAAGCAACAAGCGAATGCACCGTTTGCTTTACGTGTATATCATTGTTGAGGACAGTGCACACGTGAGCGCAGTTCGAACACGCGGCGCAACACTGCATCCGACTGCGTTCACCAGCACGGAACATCACGATAGAGTGCCCAGACGTCTACAATAAATATGGTCGTGCCGGCCGCACTGCAACGCAGGTGGACGACGTGAGTCGATATGAGAGGCCCCCTCGCTCCATCTCTCTCTCGGCCTCACACACGACAAGGACAACACCGGCGTACTGCTCAGGCAGGCGAGCCAGCGCGTCGTCCTCAACTTTCATGGGGCGAGTCCGATTTAACGACTGGAACTTCCCCCCCTCACCCCTGCCCCCTCCACTCCTCCCCACTTGTCCACTACTTGCTTTACTTGCTCATCCCGGCCACAGTTGGGACCACAACGATCGGATCACCCCTTTATTATCTTTCATTTCCTCGTGCTCGTCACAAAATCCCTGATCAGGAAAATCTGTTCGCCGCTCTCTTCTTTTCCTCTTGTTCGTCCACGGCAGCAGACCACCACCTCTCGCTAGCCCCCCTCCCTCTCTCTCCATACTTGCCCGCTCCCCTCTCTCTCCGTCCCACTCGCTCCCCCGGCTCATCTCGAGCACGGGATTAAATGTCTCATCTCTCCGTCCTGCTCGCACCGCAGGCTCCGCAGGGCGTGATGGGGCGGCCGGCAAACCTGCTTCCCGATTCGTTATTCGTTTCGTCGTGCGCCGTGGGTGTTCCACTGCCCACCCAGAGGGGGCAAAGGGAAGGGGGCCGGGGGGGTTCCCAGACCGCTTACCTCGCTTAATTGCGGCCGCGGCGCGACCCCCCGAAGCCGCTCACTTCACCCCTCGCCAGAGGAGTCGTCTTCAGATGCAGAACGGTATGAAAAATTCACTGCGCGAGAAAGGCAATCTCGGACGGATGCGCCTTCGCACGCGATATGGGTATTGACGGACGTTCGACCACCCGAGGTCGGACATGAAACAAGTACACGTCAGGAAGCAAACAACAACAAGCCTAAGGATGACCGACAACGAGAGGTTGAGCGCAGCCGTTCAAACCCGGCATGCTGCTGCTTATCCACCACATGCTGGCCGTTCGCACCTGTCCGAGACCCACCCCGCCGACGCTAATTGAAATGCCAACCTGTTGGCAGGGTTATCACTCGCAGGGTCGCGTCCCGCGCCACCTCTTCAGGAGTCACCCGCCAGCTGCAGTCCCATTCTCATTCTCTCTCTCTCTCTCTCTCTCTCTCTCTCACCAAATTAAAACGTTGCTAGGATTAGCGGCTCGTGTCCCTTGTAGCGTAGCGGGGGCAGCCGCAACAGCAGCAGCACCTGCCAGCAAGACGTCTCCGGCTAATGCCCCCTCGTGTTGCTGTATCAATATGACGCAACCTCGCGGCGACGCAAAATATATCTATAATAATCATTACATCGTTTGGCCGCTACCGCTGCCTCTGCTGCAGCAGCAGCTGGCGCTGGGTGGTGGCATGGTCTGCTGCTGGTGCTGCTGCTGGTGCTGCTGCGGCTGGCCGTCACGACACCGCGGCGGGCCACGTCAAAAATGTGCCAAGGGAGTCCGGTGCCATCCGACCGTTTGTCTGCGTGTGTGTGTGTAATTGTAATGTCTTCCTTTATTCGTGCCTGTACGCTGCGCGCGCTGCGCCCTTGGGAGTGCCGGAGGGGGGGAGCGCCGGGAGCGCGGGAGTGCCTTGGGGGAGCGGCCAGGGCCTCGGCTGCGCGCCCGGTAGCCGGGAGACGAATTAATCCTGGGTAGATTATGCATGCATTGGCCAAGTAATTGGGTATTTGGATCCGAGAAGAGTCTTCTCAAACCCTCCAAACCCTGCGCTGGCCGGGGCGGGCAGGCGCGGCAAGGCGGGCTTGGGAAACGGCTTCATTACGGCGTTCCATTCGTGTGTGGATCCTCTCCCGTTTCGCTTACCCTCTCTCTTTTTCTCTCCCTCCAGCTCTGCAGTAGAGCGGGCCTCTCTCTCTCCGTTCGGCATCGCGTCATAAAACAATCCATTATGCTTTGTTTGCTGTCCTGTTTACATTACGCACGTGGGCCAACAAAATAAAGAGGTACAATAAATTTTACAAACCAGGAAAAATGTGAATAATCATGTCCGCCTATTTACCATTTTAGAAGGCCCACTAAAATAAAATGATATACGTGAGACGCCTCCTATGAGACAATAGTCGATGTGAAGCATAATGTACTAAGATGGCTTATGATTTCTAGCCGTTTCTAAAAAGAGAGAGAAATGAGACTGTCTGTGCTCCACCCGCCAGGATGCAGGTGGCGGGAGCGGGCACTCGCATCCACTCACTATATGGAGTGCCTTCAGGAGGTGTCGACGACTCAACTAATAATAATGGGAGGCCAGTTTTTGCCCCGCGCTGGCTCAGAGGGCACCACCGTTTAACTCGTTCTTTCTCCCTCTCTCCCTCGGCCAGCTCCAGCTCTCCTCCTCTCTCGCTCGCTCTCGGGCGGAGGTGGCGATTCCAGCCTGCCGGAGCAGACGATGAAAACGAATAAGCGACTATCCACGAATTACGATTATCGAGATCGGAGAGCGGCGGCGCCATTGAAGGCAGGGCGGGCGCCGAGGGGCCGGCGGTAAGCCGCGCTGAAAAACCAAAGGTGTTACACAGCGATTATTAAAGTCTGGCCCGAGGCGATATCGTTTTTTTCACACCTTATATACTCAGCGGGCGTTTAGGAACTGACTGGAGGAGACACCAAAGGTGGCGTGATTCTGAAAACTTGGCAGTACTGTCGACGATTTTGTTACTAAAGAAAATGACTAACCCCCCAAAACGAGGTTCTTGAGTCAAGTAAATATCCTTGGAAGAAGTCAATTTCCCAAACCTG
>NW_026267162.1:1607055-1612513 GCF_000697945.3 Frankliniella occidentalis
AAAATAATAGAGTATGAGACAGTAAGTCGAAATGCCTCTATAGAGAAAAAGTCTAAATAAACTGTTTTTACGGCGGGCGACTGCCATCGTCATCAATCGCCAATAGCGGGGTGCTTTGACATCGTTGAAGTTAAAGTATCAATGATTGCTTGGACCTGATTCAACTGGCATGTTGCGGTCTCATATTCCATACTGCTGACACTTTATTTTGACACCACGTCTTTGCTCTTCGCGGAGTATTTCCGAAGGCAGCCTCCGGCTGGCGTCGAACACGAGCGCCCCGCCGCCGCCAAGGCGCACCAGTAGGGATTGGCACGCAATCCCGACGGGCGGGCGGACGGGATCGGGATCTGCGTGACGGGGCTGATTGTAGGGGACGACATGATTGATCTTAAGACCATCTCGATCCCACTATCGTCTTACCGGGCGGGCGGGGCCGCGCGGCCAGAGACGTCGCGACCAGATCAAGATTTGATCCCGCCAATCCCCCCGCACCAATCCCGGGCGTCAGAGTGGTGAGGCGCGCGGGCTTTCAATCCGTCCATCCAGCTCCCTTTGTCGCCCGTCCGCAAATAGAGATAGAGTCGGTACAGAACAAGGGGGCGGAACCCGCGCGGGGGCGGTGGCGGTGGGGGCCCATCTTTGTGCGCAGTACTGTCTGCCGTCGTACGGTATTTTCAGGTGGTTACACCCCAGCCGTGCGGGGCCCGCGGAGCACAGGAAGACAGACGGACGGACAGACGGGCGTGCGGGACGGGCGGACAGAATGCAGGGCGTGCGCTGCAGTGTCGCATTACCGTGCGCGCACACGCCGGCCAACGCCCTGCGCAACAGGGCAAGTACCGCACACAGCAAAAAACACTATGAACTTGAAAACTTTTACCCCACACACACATTCATATGAAACTGTATCAAAACTGAAAATGTCAAAGGACAATTATGGTAACTAGCATCGGACTTTATGAGAACAAAAATGAATTCAAATAAATAAGACTGAAATATGTTCGACTTGCCGACAAGGATTTTTAGAAAAAGGTACATCAGACAAAGAAATAAAGTAATTGCTGTTGCAAAAGACGGGGCCCCGAATTCCATCAGTGTACACAGTGCAGTCATTGCGCCATAGGCGGCGCCTAATGACCATGATTAACGCAGTGGGCTTGGTTCCCTTTTCAAAAGGCCCCGCCACGACCGGCCCCGCAGCTCCTTTGCGATTCGCGCGTATCAGTGCCGCACAATACGGCCGCGTGTCAATCACCACGCCCCACCACGCCCCGCCACGCCCCGCCACGCCCCGCCACGCCCCGCCACGCGGAATGTCCCGAGTCACGGGGCTCACAAAGAGCAGCGCGAAGCAGCGGGCCTCGCCATGATACCATGAACTCGGCCGCGCCACACACGGTAAGGACCGACCTGGAGACGCGCGGCGGGGCGGCTATCCTACGCCAATGGGCCACGTGATCCCTGATCCCTCTCCCCTCGACCAGAGAGAGAGGGAGGGAGGGATGTTTGTTTTCGTTGGTGGTTGTTTTTCTTGGCTCGCGCGTTGGCTGGGGGGGGGGAGGGAGGGAAGTGCCAAATCCACTCGGTTACGGGAGAGAGGCTTTGCCCCGCTCCACCGCTACCTCCACCATCGGGGCTCCTGTTTGACTGAGGGGTTGACTCAAGACGGGCGGGCAGTGGAAAAGGGCAGGGGGGTGGGGAGACAGGCAGGCAGGGCAGGTGAGCGGGGGGTGAGGCGGAGAGGTCGACTGCTAGACGGAGACGAACTGAAGTGGGCCATGTCACATCAGGATTACGTCCGCTTGCGCCCACTCTCCCTCCTCCCCTTGAGCAAGGCAAGGCCCTGCCAGCCCCCAGAGCCGCGCGCGGCGCGCTAGAAACCTCCCAGGGCGACCGCTGGAACCATGCGCTGCTGGACTCCAGCGGTATCGCGCATTCCTCCAGCCAGGGCAGGCACGGGGGGCTCCGGGCGTCTCTGCCGCCGGCCGGCACGAAAGGTACGCACACACAACTGAACGGACCCCGGAGCCGGCAGGCGCCGAGGCGGCGCGCGTGGCAGGCGGATACCTTTCACCTCGCGGCCAGATCCCATTGCAGACGGGAGCAGAGCAGGGCGCTGCAGCGGGAGCGAGGCGAAATATCACATGAGAGCCGAGGACGAAATGCCACCTGTGCGTGACGAGCGGCCTGGCGGCGGCTGGGGCAGTACTATTTTTTAGACCCGCAGGTCTCCAACAGGTTCTGCAGTGACATTACAGCGCGCCTCAAGTCAGCCGCTCTCCAGGGCTTCTCTATTGGGTCGGCAATTCTACAACACATCACTGAGTCTCCATTCGGTCCCTGATCAGTCTCCACTGGCTTTCCATTGATTGCGTTCTGCAGGGGGTTTCATTGGATGTCCACATGGGTCTCAATTGTGTCTCTATTGGGTCTCCGTTGGGTCTCCATTGGTCTCTATTTGGTATCCTTTGGGTTCTCTTTGGGTCTCCTTTGGGTCTCCTTTGGGTCTCCTTTGGACCGCCTTTGGACCGCCTTTGGGTCTCCTTTGGGTCTCCTTTGGGTCTCCTTTAGGTCTCCTTTGGGTCTCCTTTGTGTCTCCTTTGGGGCTCCTTTAGGCCTCCATTGGGTCTCCATTGGGTCACCATTGGGTCTTCATTGGAGCTCCATTGGGTCTCCTATGAATTTCTTTTGCACCTCCATTGGGTCTCCGTTGGGCCTCCGTTGGGTCTCCGTTGGGTCTCCATTGGGCCCCCATTGGGCCCCCATTGGGCCCCCATTGGGCCTCCATTGGGCCTCCATTGGGCCTCCATTGGGCCTCCATTGGGCCTCCATTGGGCCTCCATTGGGCCTCCATTGGGCCTCCATTCGGGTCTGCACCATTGGTCCCCAACGGTTCTCCGGCGGGGTGTCACTGCTCTTGTTTTCGCCCCGTGTGGGCCGCGGCCGGATAATGACAGGCGGCCGCGCGACCCTCCCACGTAATGAGACCACACACAGGCTGGCTGCGCAGCACAGCACGGGACGCACTGGTGGCGCAAAATTACCAAAAAGTAGGAACGGAGGGCGCTCTCGACCAGCGCACACAGGGGAACCTCAAACAGCTACGAGTTCCGTTATCGAAGTTCAAGTCAGGAGGATTCTCCATCCGAAGGGCGGCGGCGCGGCGTGAGCTATTGTTCCCAAACGCGCGAAGCAGATTGTGAGGATCAGTCTTTTCACCGAGTTTCCGCCGCGTTCAGCCAATATTAGCGGAGCAGGCTCTTGGCGCAACGGCGGCGGCACTCAGCCAGCAGCCGATGATCTGAATGTGGATCAACTAGAAATCAAATTCTGAATACAGCGGGATCTTCATAAACGAGGCGGTAAGAGCGGAAAGGGGAAGGGATATACGACGTGGAAGAATAAACCTGCGCGGCTTTGGGCCGTCATAAGCCGGGAAAATGATAATCTCGGATAGCGAATCGGGAGAGATCGAGAGAGAGCGAGAGAGCAAGAGCGAGCGAGAGAGAGAGAGAAAGAGGGGGGGGGATGGGGCTCTCATATGTGGGCGTCAAGCATGCATGATGTGGTGCACTCGCTGGCACGTGCCAAGGAATGAGAGGGGCGAGGTGGGGGACGCCAGCGAAGAGCGCGTGCGCGCGGACGTGGACGCCGGTGCGAGGGAGGAAATTGAATCGTTCGAGATGCGACGCAAAGGATTCGGGTAATCGGTGCATCCAGCTCGTTTCTGAACCGGTACTTTTGTATGAAATGTCCCCGCCGACACGTCATGACGGACCCGACACCTTCAGCTCGGAGCGAGCCTCCCATTGTCTGGAGACGTGACGGCATCCCTAGAGTAGAGCTGCAGCGGGCGCGCCTCGTCAGAGCCGATTGCAGTCCGCGGGGTGCGTTCACGCTTTACAGGCAGTTTTTCACGGCCACCTTGGACGAAAAAAAATACAACAGATCATCACTGCGGATACAACGCATTATGTACTGCGGTTAGTTGGGGCTGCTCAATAATACGTCCGCCAATTATAACCTGCGAAACACCCCGCTGCTGCTCCGCGCGAAAAAAAAAAAAATGAAAACAAGCCGCGAAGGTAATGAGTTAGTCCGCGAGAAACGCGCCTCGCAATTATTCGACCACCTCATCGCAACTTTGCACCTTCCAAAAAATGCAAGCAATGAGACCGTTTCGAGTAGCGGAGCCCAGCTGGCCTTGTGTTTCGCCCGGGTCCTTATCGACCAATTATACGCGACCAAACCGCAGTCACTGTTTCGTCCGGGGGCTGGAGGAGCGGCTGCGTTATGCCGAAGCGCAATATTAGGCTCCAAACCAAAAAGGGAAAAAAAGGAAAGGAAGTCCCCAGCGTGCGGAAGCAGTGTAAGTGTCCGAGCTGTACATCGAACTGCACCGCCGATAACGGAATTCAATTAAGGCGCGCGGTACGGTCCGGCTCGGAGCGGGCCTAGAGGGCCTCGTGGAGGGCAGTGGACAAACACTATTGGACTGCACGGCGATCCGATATCGGCCGGCAGGCAGGGCCAGCACCAGGGGATGCGGCAGGCAGGCGATCGGGAAATGCAAACGCACCGCGATACTGGCGCGAGAATGACACCGCAGCGCAAGCTCCACAGTAACGGTAACGGCAAGGGGGGAAAGCACAAGATGCTCTTGTAAGTGTACGTAGTATCACTCTTGCATTAAGCTAAGTGCACAAGAAAACCGTAATTAGGGACGATAGTGTGCACATTACAAATTAACGGATTCCTGATCAATTTCCATCGCCATAATCAGCAAACTGTATTTTTCAAAGAAATGTATTGTGCGTGCACTTGAAATAGTTTGAACGCACATTTTCTTTTCTTTCCAAAGTAATGCTTTCTACCATCTGGGTCCGGAATTTCTCCACTCCCCCGCCCGCCCTCCTCCTCCTCCTCGCCCTGACTTGGCGCGTTGCTGGACAGTCCCAGACCTGCACTACACTGCGAGCCCAGTCACCTTCACTCCGCCCGGTGATAAATGATGGTCCAGCAGGAGCCTGGAAAAGATTCTTTTCTGGAGCTGCTGCTGCTGGAAACCCACCGAGTTGAGAAGGCGAGAGAGAAAGAGCGGAGGAGAGGGAGAGAGATACAGTAAAAGGGGAGGAAAACAGAGAGAGAAGCCAGTGCGTTACATCCGGCGGCACGCGCGGCGGCGCGTGGCGTAGCGTGGCGTTACCCGTGGCCTTGGTTCCAGTTCGGAGAGCACACGGGCACGGCCCCAAAAAGTGCGCACAAAACTCTCGAGAAATTCAGACAAAAATAAGTTTTGTGCTGTATAAAGAATACGATAACGTACTTTTCAAACCGGAAGTACCCCTCTGTAAATTGCACTGCTGTCACAGGGTGCTCGAAAAACCAGCCGGCAAAAATGGGATGATTGACGGGACGGGGGTGATGGGACGGGAAAAAACAACGCGGTGCGAAA
>NW_026267162.1:1612563-1619076 GCF_000697945.3 Frankliniella occidentalis
GAGAGCCCCACTGCCTAAATACATTGGACTACTGCTTGCGCGTTTCTGCTGCTTTAACTGGCGAACTTTGAACTTTACGCTTTAACTGGCGAACGCTTTGAACTTTACGAGAGTACAAGCTGACGATAACTGCGTATCATCTGCTAAAAACGAGTATGAATAAAATTTTCAAAGTTGTCGGAGTGTTATCATTCCAGTTTTAGAGGTTTTATTGCTCACTCAAGTACGCTTTTAATTGCCCGGCCCAGCCCCAAGGGGAATGAACCAATGAACAACACTGGCGGCGGAAGGTCGTGTCCAGCAGGGCCGCCAGGGCAACCCAAGGCTGAGAGCATATCACGCTATCGGGGTGAAATCATGGCGCCTCACACACGCACACACACACCACAAAACACACTCGTACACACACTCACACACTTTACTTTTCTGGCCAGACGCCGCGGCTCCGGCTCGCTCCAGAAACTTGCTGGAGAAGCCTTCGCTCCTCCGGCAAACGCTGGTGCTGCTGCACGGCCCAGCGAGGCTTTGGCCCAGTCTAGGCACATTTCCTTACCACCCGACATTAATTTTCCCCCTTACGTCCCCCCGACGTCGTAACAAAGTGGATAGCGAGTCCCCTCCCTCCTTTTTTCCATCTCGCCTCACCCTCACCCTCCCCTCCCTTCCCACCCACCTCCACTACCACCACCGCCCCTTACGATTCCCTAGCACCTCCCCCTCCCTCCCCTCATCATTTTGTATTGAGACATTATCTCTTCCGTTGAGGAAGGCCAGGGCCGGCGAGGGGAGGGGTGGGAGGCAGCGTCTAGCGGGTGGTCCCCGCAGGATACGAGCAAGGTGGCATCATGATACACCGTGATATCCCATGTTGTACTGTGAGCCACGGCGTATCAGAATATACTCAGCCGAAAACACAACCTTCCGACCAAAAAGACAAATCATGATTTGTTAAAAGGTCCCCTATTTCTGTATACATTCTTTTAAAAACAGCTGGCATGGGCAAGCGGAGGTAAAGAGCAGCCGCAACTCTTTCACTTTGATGTTTTCCCCCTGCAATCTGCTCCAGCTAAGTCCAATACACTAGGATACAGGGCTCCTCCAGGGCCGACCGTCTCTGTCAATAATCGATGATGCATAATTATTCAGGCTCGCATAGACACGGCCTGCGCGCCGGCCCCAGCCTGCGCTACACGCAGCGGCGCAAACATTTCCGATAGCATTCGTCAGGCTCTCTCTCTGCACCGCGCGCTTTGAAAATCGCGCGCCGTTGCTGCCACCGCGCGGGGCAGAGCTCATTGGTTTCCGCTCTTCGCATTTAAAAAAGAGAGAAAGACAGAGAGGCAGAGACGGGGCAGAGGGAGGAGGGAAGAGGGGCGTCCCACTCGGGTCACACTGCAGGATATGGCTGCCCCGCTGTGCACCGGCGGCGGCACAACGGCAGCAGCGAATCAGCCGCAATTAGACACCTCTCTTTGCTTTGCGCAAGCAAGCCCCGCGGCCGCCGCGCGCATTTGCGTCTAATCTGTCACCGACCGGCACCAGAGTGGCGCAGGGAGCAATTAGCAGCACTTTTCGAAAGCAACGGGGATGAATGCGATCAAGCGACAAATCGAGTGTCCACCGCGGCCCGCCCCGCCACGCCCCGCCACGCCCCTCCGGCGGTCGCCGCTACCCGCTAGGCCACCGCACCGGCCCGGTCTGATTGTGCGATATTGCGCGGCTCCACTAGGACCTTCACACCAAACCCGCAGCACCACAGCGGCGGCGTCGGCGGTGGCAGCAGCAAAACCACCGGCTTCCCTTTGCGGGTTACACTCGGACCCCTGCCGACCCCGCCGACCATCTCTAAATACAGGGCGCTCTGGGGTCGACGTCACAACACGGATCCCGACGGTACTTCCCCTTCGCGACAGGAAGGGCAGCGCCGCCCCGGCGCACAGCGGGATGACAAGCAGGCCGTCGAGAGGGCTAGGAGCGGGCCAGCCGTGTCGCCGTTCCATCCCTTTTGGAAGAGGACCAAGTGGAGCAAAAGCACAGCGGCAGCCCAAGCCAAGGGCTTAAAGCTTCAAGGGGAACGCGACAAACTGTAGATAATTAACAAGAAACATGCGCCACGTAGTGCGTGGGGTAAGGGTTCCACACAAATTCCTATATCCAAATATGAAATCAATAAGTTGGACAACACAGCTAAAAATAAAAAAATAAAAACAAAGGTCAAAAAACCAAAGACCGTTCCCCTTTTACTAGCGTTTCCTTCTGTTCTGTTAATTACCCCCAATCAAGCTGCCCCGAAGGTAGTCACCGGCTGTTATCGCGTCGGGCAGATTGGCCATCGCGTGACGGTCCGACCCGGCCGGGGCAGCGGCACACGAGTGCACTAGAAAGTGATAAACGAAAGCGGGTGCAAAAAATGAAGAACACGTGTATCGGAGCGCACGAAAATCATTTGTTACAGAGGAAAAATAAAAATACCCAATAAAAGATGGTAAGGATCGTGTGTTGCTGGTAATGAAGATGGAGTGATCACGATAATGAGTTCGTAGGGGACATGTGTTGCAGCCGAGCAAGACGGAGCTACCCGCCGAAGGAACCATCCAAACTACCGTCTTTTTCGGATCGAAATTCCTGTCATTCCGAGAACTCTCGTGCGAGTACCGAGCGGTGCCGAGGAGTACCGACCGAGCTCACGCCGGTGTGAAACTGGAATGGGGCGTTCAGCGGCGCCGACCACAGCGCGGCGGGCCGGGCCGGGGCACCGGCGGTCGGGCTCTGGCCGCCCCGCAAGGACCGCGGGAAAGAGGGACGTATCTGCGCCTCGGGGAAGCCGCAGCTGCAGGACTCCAGAACAGGGCTCGTGACGTCATTTACTGGATCGCCACTGGAATTCAAGTGCGATGGCGCCCTTCCCAGCAGCATCCATAGCGGCAGCTGCTTTGCTTTATTCCCGTCGTTCCCAGCGACATAAATCCAACCGAGAAATTCGGCCAAACAGCCATTCTGCTGGACACACGGACGGACCAACACACACACACACAGAGTCAAATACATATTTCCGATGCCGCGGTGAATTGGATTGGATGGAGTAGCAGAGGCCCGACGCCAAAGGGCTCGCCGCACCCCGCCACGCCCCACCACGCCCCACTTTTTGATATCATCATCGAACCGAGTTCAATACGCCTTTTGATTAGTGTGGCAAAGGGGGGGAAGAAGAAAAGATGCCCCGTTGCCGCTCCGCTTTACCTCGGCTGGCCTAAGGAGTGTAACAAACGGGGTGAAGAACAAAAGGGGCGGGAAAACCGAGGCAAAAGCGGCCGGCCTGTGTCAGGACGAGAAGCCGAGAGGGGCCCAAGCCAAGCCTGGGCACACCGGTCCAGCGCCGCCTAATGAGCAGCGCTAACCCAGTGATATGATCCGGCCATGACAAGCGGTGCTCTCTCTCTCCACCTGATGCGTCACCACCTGTCCGAAACGCAATGCATAATGCACCCCGCTCACTCGCCATAGCTCGTTAATTATAACCCCGGCCAAAAATCGCGCCCGGGACGGAGCGGGCGTGCCTCGGATGTCATACAGCGTGCGCGCCGTACGTGAACGTGAAAGGTTGCAGGCAGGACGTCGGCATTTCCTTTCGGCGCAGCGAAGGTCCTCCTGCTCATGCTGCTCGTCTCCTTTTCCGCGCTAGGCAGGCCTTTTCCTGTTTGGCCGATGTTGTTGCCGTGTATTCATTTCATTTCGCGCGTCGACGTAAAGTCAAACTCGTTAACTTTCCGCCTCCGTGCGCCCATGGCGCCCATGGCGGGTGGTGTGTCGGGGTCGGGTGCAGCATGCCGGTGGGGCGTGTGTCAGCCAGGACATTCTGTTTTCTTGCTGCTCGCAGCGGGACTCGCGCTCTACATCTCACGCTCCACGCAGCAGCAGACGCACAAGACCGTCTCTCATGGCAGCAGCTGTAGTTGGGCACGGGTACCTGCGGCAGGTACCGTACTGTACCGTATAGTGTCACCCAGCGAAGAAACACATGCCGTGCAAACTGCAAGCGCCGGGCTGTTGTGGAGGAGTGTGCGCCGTCGCCCTGCATCAGGACACGCCATCATCGAGATGATCCCCGCTCTTTGGACAGAGGACCGCAAAAACACTTTCTTTATAAGAAATTCTGACCCGCGTCGAAGACGATCCTTAGAAATTAGTCCCGAACGTCTTGTATCAGCTGCTGTGGATTTGCGCAGGCGTGGCAGGGGAAGTAAGTGCCGGGGGCCTGACTAGTGAGCCCGCGACATAACAGTGCGCTTAGCTCCAACAATTCCCCTTCCCCCCCTAGTTTGCACTCAAGTCGTCCTAGTCCGCCTCAATGTGGTCTGTCTCTCTCTCTCCCTATGAAGGAGATGAACTCGATTACGGCTCAAGTCAGAGGAGAGAGAGAGGGGGCGGTTGGAGGGTGAGGATATGCACGAAGATGCAGTGCGAGACAGAGAGACAGAGAGAGGCGATGTGTTACATCAAAATGCAATCAGCATGGCACCTGTACGCAACCCAGTGACACGCCCCTCCCCCCTCACCTCACTCAGTGCCGACCTGTGACGCCACGAGGAAAAGTAAAAGCAGCTGAGAGGAAGAGAGAGAGAGAAGAAGACGACTCCGATTATTAGAAAAAGTAATAAGTGTAATCTTCAAATTCGACATAGAGAGGAGCTCAGAAGAGAGGGAAAGGAAAAGAGGCCTGCCACTACACGACTGCATCCCATTCATTGCAGCCTTCGTTACGTCACGGCGGCGCCGCGGAATTTAATAATCCAGAAAGTGGGAAGCAGGCGACCTCGGCTCTGGCCGGACTCGCGTGAGGCGGCGTGGCGGGCGCACGCAGTCTTCGTGACCCGGCCGTGTCGGAGGTGTCATAGGCCACGCCACGTTGAGCGCCACGTCAGAATGTTTACTGGGCCGATGCCGAAAATCAGATTAGAGAAGGGAACACGCAGGCATCCTCTCCTCTCTGCGCCCGCTCCGCTCTACTACTCGACGCCGAGCACCACCAGCTCGGCTCTCACCTTGACGATACATAGATCGCCGGAAAATGATTATAAACTCGCAATGGCAGTCATTCTCATTTAATTTCTTTGAATATTTGCTTTTTGTTCGTGTTATTGATTTAATTTAATTTAGAAGGCGAGTGGAGAGGGGTAGAAATCTATGTCAAGTTTTCTTTCTCATACCGATGGGTTACAGTCCTGTCGACAACGACCGAACCCCGCAGGGGGGGACGAACTGGATGAACCAAAGTACCGACCGAATGGGCCTTCCACCGGCCAGACACAGACACACGCAGACACACAGCCTCTAGCGAGCCGACAGACGGACGGGCGGCCAGCTCACTCACAGCTGGTGCCGCGCGGCGTCGTGCCGTGTCCGCCCACCCATCCGAACAGCTGACATTCACGCCCCTCAAACTCCGGGACATGCAAAGTAGAGTTTCCCCCCTCAAGGCCAACGTACCGTTCACTGCTCTGCTTGTTCGCCCGCCGTCCCTATCCAATGCCCCTCAGTCGCACACCGCTTACCTGAAAACACAATAACAGCAGCATAAATTAGAATGGCACTATTAGTCTAGATTGGCATAATGTTTTGCATTTGATGATGTCGGGGCTCGCAAAATCTCACTCCCCGCCTCGACAAGGTTGCTGTTTTTCGCCATAGAGTTTCGCGCGGTTCTGATAACGACGGCGACGGCGTCTCTTTCTCTAGATCAGCGTCCCGCGGCCGCTTGTTACGTTTATCTCTTTGCCTCCCGCTAGATGTCGCTAGTTGCCCCCCCCCCCCCCGCCCTCGCGATCTTGATCTCGGTCGTGTATACTGCTGCAGATGAAGTGCTGACATTAAGACGCAATTCTCCTCCTAATTAATTTCCCCCTCTCCCAACGTTCCCTGCTTTTCCTAGTCACATAGTCCACAGCGCCAGCTCTCCTCCCTAATACACACTCTACACACTCAGTCAATGTAGAATAATGTAGGGCCTTGGCTGCTTCTCTCTCCTCTCCATCTCTCTTCCTCTAACTCTCCCCTTCCCTTCTCTTCCTCTCTCTTCGTCCCCGTCACCAAACGGGGATCGGGCACCTGTTCGCGTCGTGTGCGACATGATCCGTTATATCAAATGTGTGGGTGTGGCGCGAGACAGAGGAGAGCGAGAGAGAGGTCCGAGAGAGGTCCGCAGCGCCACATGGTGACTGGTAGTGGCGACTAGGCCGCTAGCCCGACAGCTCGCGATATAGAAGGAGAGCACACACAGCAGGGCACCAAACCGGACTGGTAGAGAGAGAGAGAGAGGAACGGGCCGAACTGTTGTAGAGAATGGCACCAGGCGAGAGAGAGAGAAGGGGAGACAGAGACGGAGAGGGCGCAGGGAACGCTATGGCCCACGCCCGGCCGGCCGCACGTTCGGTCGTGATGGGCGGTGTCGCTTCTACGTCTGGATCTTTGCTTTGCTTCCCGCCTCACCTCCTTTTCACAGGCCGGTACCCCCCC
>NW_026267162.1:1619471-1619960 GCF_000697945.3 Frankliniella occidentalis
GGCACACTGTGTATGCGCGACCGCGGCGGGGCCCTGATAAAACAAGCACCTCAACAGCGCCCGGTGCTCTGAAAAATGTCTCTGCGTGCGAGACTGTATAAAGTAATTAAAAGCGCTGCTGGGGCGGCCATGAGGCGGCGGCGGGCGCGCATGTCGCGTATATATCGTGCGGGATAATAACCTAATGGAGCCGAGCCGACCCGCGGAGGAGGCGCACGAGGCGCGCGGCCGCGAGTCGGCGGCAGGCGCGCCCTTAGGACGTACTGTGCCAGGTCAAAACATTTCGACAAGATCAAAAGAAAACAGGGAAGATTAACAAACCAAACATATTCCTTCCGCGTCGCGAGAGAGGCTCCCGGTGTGCCCACCGATTGTTGTTCCGGTAGGAATTGTGATGTTGGTGGTAAGACATTACCTGGAAAAAGAGAAACGTATAAATTAGTACCAACTAAACAAAAATTTCCACTCTTTGGGAAATCCTTAAGGATT
>NW_026267162.1:1620409-1622004 GCF_000697945.3 Frankliniella occidentalis
TCAATTCCGCTAATGGTTTTATTGAATGGAACCGGCCGGTGGCCGGGCGGGGCCGCCAGCAGCCAGACTCAGGATCTGCAGCGGCGGCGGCGGCGTCCACCGCGTGGCGCTCGAGAGGCTGGCGTCGGCCGGAGTAAGGCCCCTGCGCGGCGCGGGCCGGGATTAACGATACAAAAGGTAATGAATGCCGCCGCGAGGCGTGGCGGGGCGGGGCGGGGCGGGGCGGGGCGCGGATGGGCGCCTGATGAAGAGGGATGGCGGTGTAGATTGCAGAGCGGGGGCAGGACCCGGGCGGGCGCCGGGCCGGGCACCAGCGCGGCAGCAGGACCCAGGACCGGGCATTATTGCTTTGGGAGGAGGAGGAAGACGAGGAGGAGGAGGAGGAGGAGGAGGTGGACGAGACTGAGGTGGGGTGTGAGTGAGGGGTCGTGAGGTTTCAGTCACAAAGGCCACAAGGACAATATTCTGAGTAACTCAGCCAAAAAATGCAGAAAGATGCAAAATTCTGGAGCCAACATTCAAGTAAGTTGACAAATAATAAATTGCGATCCATCGCCATAGAATTGCAATTCTCTTCCTTAAATTTGTGAGTAACATACAAGTTGGAAAAGCTAAGTGTCTCGATTTTTACTTCACTTTTGGGCTGGGACGATGACAACACGACTGTTTAGTGGTGTCGGTCGCACGAAAGAAAAATGCTCCCGATGCAAATCGGGCGACCCGGCGAAGCGGGCGGCCAAAAGGATTATTGAGTCGTCGGTCGGCGTGCAACGCGAACGATCCAGGTAACTCAGAGAACCGAGCTGGCAGGCCGGGCGAGTTACAGACACACGCGAACACATCAGGGCGCAGCAGTGGGAGTGTGAGGGGAGGGCGGAGCAGAGAGAGAGAGAGAGAGAGAGAGAGAGAGAGAGAGAGAGAGACGAAATTAAGAAAAATAACCGCATTAAGAGACGCCCACGATGCCCGCCGAACGCTTATTCTCTCACGACGCGCACTCAGACGCGATGTGGCCCGCCCCGCCCCGCCAGAACCACGCTCTGCTCCTTCCAGCCCCGTGGCTTGCCGTGCGGGTCAGGCGAGGGTCAAGTGATGTCGGTAGCAAACATCATCCATATTGATCGAACCACCACCACAACCCGTCCCCATCTGTCGACCGACACTCAACACTTTTATCTGTGTGCGTGTGTGTGTGCGTGTGTGTGTCCTTTCGGCCTCTAAAGGAAACACGAAGGCCCTGTTGAATTTCCACCTTTGCGACCCCTCCTCCCTCCTGCTATATCCCACAGAGAAAAAAACAAAGTAAAAAAAAATAAAGCGACCAGCACACATTTCCCGCGCCCGCGAATCCGCTGGCCTCACAGTCCGTGCGATTTTCGATGAGGAAGCGAAGGACCTGGTCGTGTGATCCCTTCGGGAGACCGGAGGAAAATTGCCTCTGCGGCTCTTGAGCTGCGTAGCGGCGTCCACCAGGAGGGCGGCGGCCCTCGCGCCGATGTGCCCATGGAGTAAAGCGGTATGGAGTAGAAGCTTTATCGTCCCGGGGCCCTGCGCGCCTGCCTCCCCAAACGTCTGAAGGACGAACGGTTTGAGCT
>NW_026267162.1:1630722-1635486 GCF_000697945.3 Frankliniella occidentalis
AGAAACGTTTCTACAAGATGTTACATATTTCTCTTTCTGTTCATTTAGTCAATCTGATCTCAATAGTTTGTACAGAAGCTATGCGACTCGGCAAGGCTGTTAAGTATTACCGGGATAAATGTTTCTTCGTCGTGTTCGGTTAAATAAATTTTCTTCATTTTCCATGATACATTTTGAGTGGCCATAGCTTTAACTTGATCTTCATACACTTTTATTACGTTTAAATTGTATTTTGAAAGCGGGAAGTATCCTCGCCGTATATTCAAACATATTTCATTCAGGAAACAAATCAGGCCTTTCGATGCGTTTTTAAGTACAGCAGACCTCAAATACTTTTCTGGTTTGCGAAGGAGGTAGATTTTTTCTTTGTACATTTTTTCATGATCACTCAAAATGCGAATCGACCGATCAAACTCATCTTCTTCTCTATTGGTACTATCACTATCGTCGTCGGCATCCGTTTCACTATCATCATCAGTGTCCATCTTGGCACAAGTCTCTTCCCCCTCAGTATCTGTCTCCACCTCATCATTCGACTCATTGCCATTAGACATGTTCTGGTCCGAAGCGTGATCAGCATCCTCCTCTTCACTAGTCTCATCATCACTGCTTTCCTCCACCCACTCCATCCATAAAACATCTGCACATTCTGAATCGTCACTTTCGTCTGTTGTCTCAGCGGTGCCATCCGATCCGTCCGAGCTAAAGTCCAAAGGCTCTCTAGTCACATCTTCATCCTCATCGAGACGCAGGCTGCTGTCACGTCCCTCAGACTCGTATTCACCTCTCGGCTCCACTTTGTGATTGTGGGGTGTCTCTTTTTCAACCTCAATGTGTCTATCGGTATTGGTTGTAACAACCGTAGCTGAGCATTGCCTCGCAGAACATTTCCAGTATCTTCTGTTGTTTCGGCGTAAACGATGATAAAATGATTGCCCATCAAGAAGGAGTTTTTCACCCCCACTTTGAAGTTGTACAATTTCAGTCCGCATTTTTTTTTTTTTATTTTTTTTTTTGGCACGGGAAGAACGAAAACGATCTTTACGGCGTGACTGTCAGGGCGAGACTAAATGATGTTTTAAAAGTCAATGTAAGATATAAGTCCACAAACGTCCAGCGAGTCAACAAACTTGCCAAATGAGTCCACAAGCTTGTCCTATTAGTCCACAAACTTGTCCAACGAGTCCACAAACTTGTCCAATGAGTCCACAAACGTGTCCAATGAGTCCACAAACGTGTGCAATGAGTCCACAAACTTGTCCAATGAGTCCACAAACTTGTCGAACGAGTCCACAAACGTGTCCAATGAGTCCACAAACGTGTCCAACGAGTCCACAAACGTGTCCAACGAGTCCACAAACGTGTCCAACGAGTCCACAAACGTGTCCAATGAGTCCACAAACGTGTCCAACGAGTCCACAAACGTGTCCAAAGAGTCCACAAACGTGTCCACTGCAGTCTACTGCAAACGACTAATAAAAACCGAGTCCCATTGGCTCTGACCGGGTTCGCCGCACATCTGCGGCTTCAGCTGTTCGGTCCAGCTGCTCACCGTCCCCAACAAACATCCCGCAACACGCAATACAAATGTATGCCAGAACACCGAGAAATACAAAAATATATTCGCTGGCGGTGAGAGGTACACTGTTGTTGCAGTAAGTCCCTACATCGGTCACATTAGACGTGTAGTTTAAAGCGCTTGTCATCGGCACCGTGTCGTTGCAGGCAGGGCGCCCTTGAGCAGGCGCGCACAGCACGGCAAGGGCCACGGCAGCGCGCAGTGCCCACCACATGTTGTCGGCTTGCACAGTCAGACTTATTTGAAATTGTTTCCGGTGATCAGCTTCTTTTCTACATCATCTGCGCAGGGCAGCACGGCTCGACACAAGAAAACAACTCAGCAGATCAAGCTCGATGCGAGTGTGACTGCATAGCATCCCCGCTTAACCTCCCCCAAAATTGTGTCTGTTCCCATTTTCAAATCCAGCGCGTTAGACCAACCGAGTTGAGCCGAGAGCATACCACGCCACGCCACGCCACGCTGCGCTGAGCCGACAGCATACCGCGCCGCGCCACGCCGCGCCACGCCGCGCCACGCCGCGCCGGGCCTCCGCCTCCGGAGAGCATACCACGCCACGCCGCGCCGCGCCGAGCCGACAGCATACCGCGCCGAGCGGTGCCGAGCCGCCCGAGCACCAGCGGAACAATAGCCCGCCAGGTCGCTTACCTCCGTATACCTGACTCGTAGTCTTGGGGATAGCGGAACAATACCCCGCCAGGTCGCTTCCCTCCCTATACCTGACTCGTAGTCTAGGGGTTAGCGGACTCGTCCCGTAAGCCCATGACTGCGGGTTCGATTCCACTCTCCGGCAAAAGCATTTTTGGCTGTGACGTCACAACAAGATTGCCATCTCCAGCACCGCGACCAAGTGCCCTGTGCTCTGAGGCCAGCGCGACCAGGTGCCCTAGCCGTCCTCTCCTCCCCCCACTCCCAGGCCGCGACCAGGTGCCCTGCCAGCGCGACCAGGTGCCCTAGCCGTCCTCTCCTCCCCCCACTCCCAGGCCGCGACCAGGTGCCCTGAGGCAGCCGCGACCAAGTGCCCTGACCGTCCTTTGCTCCCCCCTCCCAACCCGCGACCAAGTGCCCGCGACCAGGTGCCCATTATACTACTCCCCTAGCCCCCGCTCCCCAGTGACACCTTCGGCGATAGGCAACCCACTCTGCAATGGCGTCCTGGGTGTTCAAGTAAATACGGTAACCTCTTCCAACGGGGCAGCATTTAAATACGCTGTGTGATATCGCTCGAAATGCTGCAAAATACGCCGCGGTGTGCCGTGCCGGAAAACGGGTCGAGAATGCTTTCTCGGATTCAATAAGTTTCACTCAGTCGGGTCGGTCCGAGCAGCGCCATCACTCGACATAACAGTCGGCAGCTAATGCGCCCGCCGCGCCCACGCACAACGCCGTCCGTCCGGCAGCGAAGATTTTTCAGCAAAAACAAATGTAAATCACCGCCGCCTCCACGTCCATAGCGGCACCCACAGGAGGATGACGATATTATAACATGAAATAAGTAAGTACAGCTGCGAGGAAATGTGGGAACGGTAATACATTCAGCCGCGGCGACGTCTCAAGCTCACATTTATAACGAACGGTACAGCTAACTAGGAATGAACGACTCTCTTTCCATGCTCTGTACTCCGCGCTCCCCTCTCTCGCTCTCTGCTCGCACGTCGATATGCAAAGTAGCGTGTTCCACCGCGCTGTCGATTGCAGCGGCCAGATCTCACTGCAGCCTCCAGATGTCTCCATCAGCTCGCTCGCTCTCTCTCTCTCTCTCTCTCTCTCTCTCTCTCTCTCTCTCTCTCTCTGATTTCTTCAATAAGGTGAGGGCGGCGAGTACAAACCAACGCCGAGAGCAAGAGAGACAGGGAGTGGCGGGAGGGGAGGCAGGGGGGTGGCGCCAAGCCAGCTGCTTTGCGTGCGGACAACGTATCATACACCACGACCGCCAGTTTACGCCGCGCTCCCCCGCCGCTATACGCGCGGTCACGTGATCAACATTTATGAATCAATTAGTTTTCGAGAAGTCGATAAATCTCGATCGGCTCTCTCGATCGCGATCGAAGTCGCCGCCGCCGCCAGTCGAGCGGCCGGTCCGGCCCGTTGGAGTCCCCCCGTACGCCGCCACAGCGACAAAGATGAAGGACTTTATTCAAATTGGTCCCGCGCCTCGCGCCACGTTGACACGGCCCTCGGCGGCCCCCGGTGTGAAATGCAGTTCCCCATGCATATGACGGCAATAGAAAGAAAGACAAGAAAAAGAAGACAGGCTAGGTGTGTCGAACGCGTGAGACCTTACGCCCCCAAAAAACAACAAAAAAAATACTACATTCTCTAAAATGTTTCAAAATGTTACAACAAAAACAAAAGCATCATTTTAGCGACCCGAGCCCAGTGTGCCGGCCGTATGCTCGGCGTTTATACGCCATATGGCATCCCAAAGGATGGGAATTGCGACTAAACGGCCATCTCGCACCTCTGTAAGGGCCTCCCTGCAGGCGGGGAGGGGCAGGGAAGAGGGAGAGGGCTCATGCTATGCTCCTGCTGCTGTTGATTCACACCTTTCCGCGGGGCAGGGAAGGGGGGAAAGAGGAAGAAGAGGAGAGGGAACTCCCACCACGAGCAGCAATCGCCTTGAATAATAAAACATGCACAAAACGACTCGAGAACAACGGCCGAGGTAAAAATGCACGGCGGGCCACGTGATCGCTATAAACGCCTCAGTGCGCCGCCCTTACCTTTTCGATATTCCGGAGCCGACACGCGAGTCGGAATGAGAGAGCGAGCGCGAGAGCGCAGCGAGGAGCGAAGGCGCGCAAGGCACCCCGAGCACCTCAGCCCATGTCCAGCTCGATGAAATCGAATTTTAATCGAGCAATGGGAAGGCCCAAGCCAGTGCCGATGCGGAGGCCAAAGAGAAATCCTAGAGAGGAGGCCTAGCGTCGTCGCCTCTGACGACTGCCGGTGTTATCCCCTCCCCCCCATCTCTCTCTCTCTCTCTCTCTCTCTCTCTCTCTCTCAGTGTCAGAGAGTGGCCCTAACTGCAGCGCGGCCCTTTTCCCTCTCTCTCTTCTTTTCCCTCTCGCTCTGCAGCTCGCGGCGCGGGCACGGCAGGGCTATAACGCATTTCGAAATGTAATGAGATCTGAATATAACGCGGCAGAGATGGGATTCCGGGCGGGGCGTGTGCCGTCGCGGCC
>NW_026267162.1:1640031-1642990 GCF_000697945.3 Frankliniella occidentalis
CCGATAGAGGGGGGCCGCGCCAAATTATTAAGCAAGCGCGTAGCGGCATAGCGCCAGCCGGGCGGCCCACCCGAGCCACGGCCAATATTACAAACTTTCCGTCGTCGCTACACCGCCCTCGCCGCCACCAGGGCAAAACTTGATGGCAAAGAAATGCCTCCCCACCCCCACCTCTCGCTCGCTCTTTTCTCCTTCTCCTTCAGCCGGACGATAGCGGTGTGTATCGAACCGAGCGACCCACCCGGGGCAGGCCCAGGGGTCGCTGCACCAAGTCGATGACATGATGCGCCAAATCAATAAGCCACCTTGAGACACTCCCTCGCCACTTTTCCTCCTAAAGATGAAACGCTGCAGTCGGCCAATGCAAGTCGGCCACCCATTCGCAATTGCAACCCATTTGTGGCCATGCTGATTGGGGGTCTACCTCCAGGGTGAACCGCGCCGGGTCGGAGTTGCGGTCTCAACCCCTAACAGCGCGCCTGGATGCTGGAGGGGAGCTCACGAGCTAAACTAAACATACAGGCATTCGGATTCATGCGTAAGGGTTGGCCTGTAAGGCGTGCGGGATCTACAAGGGAGGCTCATAGGAAAGAGGAGGGGGTGGGGGTGAGGTTGGGGCGCTTTATGAAACGCAGAGGTAGCTGACGGGATATGAGACTCATATGAGAGTCTGTCTGCGGGGATCACCAGGCAGCCAGCCTGCCTTGCTGCTCACACGGGGCTCAGAGGAGGCGAATCCATTCCAGCCTCCACCTACCCCTTCTCCATACTCAGGCTCTCTCCCCTCTCCCTTTCCCTCCCTTACAGCAGCCTGCACCCCCAAACACCCAACCTCAGTTGTCTCCCTCTTCCTACCCGTTCGCATCTCGTAAAATAACAAGAATATTACAAAATGCATGGGGAAAAATTTTGAGCAGGCATCTCTGCGCGCCATTTCCCGGGAGGAAGACGCGGCAGAGAGAAGTCATGTATCCCGAAAGGTTGGTGGGGCGCGGACGAGGGCACAACAGGGGGTGGATTCACTCACAGCTACCCCCTTTGGATCATTGTTGGCAACATGTGGTCCATACCGAGACAGACATGCGCTCCGCATCGTTACGGACAAGATCTCGAAGAGACCACCCCGCCTCACCCCACCCCGCCCCACCGCGCGGTAAGAGGAAAGAGAGGAAACCCTTACGCGGGGGGCGGGCGCTGCATGCGGGATGGGATACGGATGCGAGAGAAAGGGCCGCCTCCTCCGACGCTAAAAAGAAATCCCCCCCCCCCCTTTTTCATTTATTTCCTCCGTACACATTTTCCTCCGCTCGCTAGTGTTCAAACCGCGACGGTGCAGGGGCGCCAAAATTTATACAGCCGACAAGACACGCCGCGCGGTGCCCCCCGGAGACCGCTCATCATGAGGTATTACACAGGCCCCACCCCGCCCCACCCCGCAGGACGCACCCCCGCGCGAGGGGCGGCCTAAGGCGGCGGCGGTGAGCAATGGGACGACTAAACACCTCAAGTTATGAAATATTAGCGCTGTCCCCGAAAAGTCGCGGCGCGCGGGGCGAGACGACGGGGCCTCTGCGCCTCCGCCGCCGCCATGACGACGGGGCACGACGGCCACCCACCCCATCCTCCTGCCAGGGGCTCTTCTTGCATTTGCGTGTCTGCTGCCCGCGGGGGCGTAAAGGGGCGGGGCGGGGCGTCTTTAGGAACGCACGCCCCGCGGCGGGCCGCGAGTGTCAACAGGATATGACCGCATATTCCTCAACTCGAGTGAGGGAGATTTTCCGGCAGAATACAGAGAAGGGCATAGGAGGGGACCCTGGCAGAGGGTACTGTACCCTCGTTCGTGAGCGGATGTGCAAATGCACGAGTCCGAGTGTGTGCGCGTCAGAGAGACATGAGAGCAGGACAAGTGAGCGACAGAGAGCAGGGCGAGTGAGCGACAGAGAGCAGGGCGAGTGAGGGACAGAGAGCAGGGCGAGTGAGGGACAGAGAGCAGGGCGAGTGAGGGACAGATAGCAGGGCGAGTGAGGGACAGAGAGCAGGGCGAGTAAGGGACAGAGAGCAGGGCGAGTGAGGGACAGAGAGCAGGGCGAGTGATGGACAGAGAGCAGAGCGAGTGAGGGACAGAGATAGGCCCTCCAGGATGTCGCCGGCCGCCCTTTGCATGCGACACGCAGCGACCCGCTCTCCTCCTCCGCCCTCCATAACATTTCATTTTCATTTCAGCCTCAAAGCGGACCGCCTCCGCCGGAAGGTATTATAATATTAAAATAATAAAAAGGACAGCATGCAGATTCGTCCGAGATGTAACAAAAATAAAACAATAACCGTGTTTCATACCCTCCCCTTTTTTAAAAAACACGATTCAGAAAAGAGCAGGGATCTACAAAAATAAAACACGGAGAACGCAAGCGATGATCTGTCTCGTCGTGGTCGTGTGTGTGGCTTAATTAAGGCATCAAAACCTCTCCAGAGCCCGCTGCACAAGGGCTTCGGGCGCACCTTCTTTGTGCAAAGCATGACTTGCTGGCCTATTGAGACAAGACGAAGAGGTGAAGGGGCTTGGCGGCTGGACTGGGCGGCCCGAGGAAAAGGGGTTCTCCAGAGTTCGCCTTGCTCATCGGCTTCGGCCCGGGCCGTTCAGAGCCCGGCGGCGGGACCCATGAAGAATGTAATCCACACTCTGTGTGTGTCCCATGCCCCCCCCCCCCCTCCTCTTCTTTCTTGTCTCTTTCTCACACACCTGGCGCGTGCTGAAAAAACACCGACAACGAAGCGCTGTATCTTTGAATAGTATGGAGTAATTTAATCAAGATCTCTCCTATCTCTCTCTCTCCTATGCCCTCCCCGCGCCGAACAGTACTGTCAGTGTTTGAACCGTGCGCGACCCGCTGCATGCGCATGCCCCCGTAATTAGGCGCAGTGACACCGCATTGCCTCGTCACGCCCTCCTCTCTCTCTC
>NW_026267162.1:1643066-1644386 GCF_000697945.3 Frankliniella occidentalis
GAGAGAGAGAGAGAGAGAGAGAGAGAGAGAGAGAGAGAGAGAGAGAGAGAGAATGTGTTTCTGTGTTTCGCGTCTGATCGCGTGCCACACAGCGGCAATACTAGAGCGGCGTGCGCAGCCCGCCTAGCGTGTCGTCCGCATTATTATTGCAAATATCGCACGGTCTATCATTCAGACACACTCGGGTCGGAAACGTCGTCGAGCGCGAAAAGAGACGGCAGTAAAGTATCGCAGCCGAATGGGAAATATAGAATGCACTCTGTGCGACTCTGTGACCACGCACCCATGTCAAAAATTGTAGCGATTAATTTCTAGTAATACAAACGCCGTCGTGTATTATTAAGGATCAAGGACATGCGTTCAAACAAATTGGAACAAAGCATGTTCAGGGGGGAAAATGGAAGTGACAAATGGATTTTCAAAGTCAAGCATGGGACAGTAGAATGTTTTGGATTTTGATCCCATAAGGAGCTTTGCGTGAGATTACAGTTTGCCATTCCGGGACCAGAGGGTCCCGCCGCCGGTCATTTTATTCTTCCATTTACGTTTCCCTGAACCTCTTCGCTCTGAGAGACCTTTGCAGTAACCCGATTGACTTTGTCATTTTCCGCGACGCGGAACGTTGTCCTTACCTTGCACGAGGAGAAGCAGGACGGTGGCGGCGAGGTATTCCATGCTGAAGAGACTCATCGTTCTCCTGGACTTATCCATGCGACGTAAAGGGGTGGAGACTTGGTGCTCCTCGTCCACGCACACACACACACACACGCAGGCGCGGGCACGCACACACACGCACACTTATTTCATTGTCACACGCACAACACACTGCATCAGCATCGCGTCCCGATGTGTGACACGACAGCAACTCACTATGCTTCCGGCCTATCGCTCAGCCAATAAATCCAAAAGAATTCATCAAGCAAAACAAATCATTCACAAGAACCACTGGCAGGAAACGCAGTATACACTCCTGGCTCAAGTCTCGCAACTTGTTGACACTTCACTAGAAATCCACTGGGAGAAACTCCAGGCACATTGAGCACAACACTGAGTTAATCCGTTTGCACACACAGCCACTTGAGGTCCAACGCACATAGAAAAGTCCTCTGGACAAGCTTGCCACGGGCGACGTCGACCACGCTCCTGCCGTACGTCAGCACATTCGCAGCGCGGGACACAACTCCGGAGCCGACGCGCACAGGTCCTGCTTGCACCGCGTCCGGACTGACACTGGCGAGGATGGGATGGGGGCAAAGCCGGCTCGGCTCGGCCGGCGCGCGCCGCGCTCCAGTCAGGGACCCCCGCCCGCCCCCCTCCCCC
>NW_026267162.1:1644436-1653919 GCF_000697945.3 Frankliniella occidentalis
CTCACCCGCCCCCGCGGCCAGCGCCTCGCGGCGCGTTCTTTGCGGCGGCGATCTGCAAAGGGGTGGTGCGGGCGCGGGGGTTGCGCCCGCGAGCGTTGACGTGGTCATGGCCGGCGAGGGGGATGAGGCCCCAGTCCGCGACCGCGGCGTCGACGCCTCGGCGCGCCTCGTGGAGGCACGTTACGTTGCCTTTTCCGTCTTATTCAGTGTAAATATTTTTCAGAAAATTGCCAAACAATTTAATAGGATATTCGCACCGGAAACAGTTAAGAAATCAAAATCCAAACTTTTTTGAAAATTCCCATGAACTTTTGACTAACGTTTCTAAATACAATTTTGTTGAAAAATAGGAACAGCAAAAGAACATTGGGTGTGATGGATATTCGCGACAAACGTGTCCCCCTCTCAATGAAAACAGATACTCAGTATTAAAATCATTTGGCATCACAAAAGCTGTATAAGCAGTTATTATGCCTATCCGCATATTAATATTATTCTTTCTCAGCAAGATGGAGCATAGGAAAACAATCATTTCTCTGTTTGCCGCCTTCGCCTATCATGTGGCATTCTTAGGCGATATTGATGATGGTCCCTCGCGATTGAGCCATTACAAAAGAGGGAACAACACCGCAGCCGATATTTTTCAACTAATCACAAAAGTCACCGATATAAATGGACACCCGGTCCCGTATTTATTGGCGACAACACGCCTCTCATTGAGATGGAGATGAGCGAGGAAGAGTTTCTTTCCGCTTTCGGTATTTTATTCGAACCGTGTCGCCGGGTATTTATATAGTGAGGCTGTAATTATGGGAGGGCAGGGCGCGGGAAGAGCACCGAAAAATTGGTAAAGTTTAGACTGCTTGTGGGCGACACTACGGCAGGGGGGAAGGGGGGGGTCTTACTTTAGCATATGTCACATGGCAGCTGCCGCACCGCATCAACAAGAGAGGGGAGAGGGGAGAGGGGGGGAGGGGGGGCAAAGGGGGAGGAAAGTAAGTGGAGGAGCTTGCCCGCCTAATTTGGGCGGGGTCTCCTCCCGGTATGACAAATTTGAAGCGCACGCACGCGCGTCAACGCCGTTGTGGCGAGGCGCGACGACCCGCCGGGGAGAGAGGGGCACAGGGAACGACAGGGGGAGGCTTAAAAGCTCCCCCCCCCCCCCTGTACCCAGACTCCCCACGTCAGCGCCTGTCCCATAGCAGACGGCACAACAATGTTTCAAACTCCAAAATAGTCGATCCGAATGAAACATTTACCCCCTTTTCTCGGTGCCTTGTAGCTTCGTACAATTCACTCAAGATGTTGGAAACTTCTTCCTCACCTTTAGAATATAGTTAATATACCCCACAAAATATTTTCTTTTCGCAATCCCCCCCCCCCACCCCCCTCATATTTCTTTCTTTCTCTCTCACACCCGCGCGAGCTACCGTGCGTGCTCAAGTCCAGGTTGGCTCTCACACGGCAAGTGCTAAGTGGCACCCTGTGCCATACTCCTCCTCGCCGTGGCGTGGGTCTGAGCGTAGCGGGCCCCGGCCCCGCGGCGGCCGCATCCGATGCCACACGTCCAGATGCTATCGCCGCAAAGGAGCCACTGTCCAGCCCAACATCCAAGAATGACAGCCGGATACTTAGTACCTCAACCCCCCTCCCCATCCCCCCTCTCTCTCCCTGACACACACACACAATCCCCCTCCCCACTCACACACATTCACGAGCAAAAGGCAAAGGCGGAGTCACCACCTAAGAGCTGGGGAATGGCAGCAGACACCAACAGCATGTTTCGCCGCCTTCCGGATTAGCAGCGACGGGACACCCGCGCGTGGCGTGCGCACGTAAGCCCGCACGGAGTGACTCAGTGACCGCTCGTCCCAAAACGCACCCAGCCATTCTTCAAAAGCAAAACTGACGACCCAACTATGTAGTAGGTTGGTTGAAAATGTTTGTTTTGTGAAATAAGGTAAATATGAACATGCCTCACTGGATACGTCCTAGGTGTATGAATGGCCCACAATTACAGCTGCGTGACTTCCAATTCGCACATTCGTAAGGTAAAAGTGTGAATTCCCTGTGAATTTCGTACATTTGTACCCACAAAGGGAGCAAATAGAAATGCACACGCCTTCAAGTGTGCGACGTACACACCCTTGGGCCTTTGGGTTTCCTGTTCGCTTACACTGGTAAAACAAGTGTGCACAATTAGCACACCAACGTGGGCAAGTTATGGTTTTAAACATTACATGGTGTATAACTCAAGTTGCACACTTGCGTGCTGTGCACATTATGAACGTTTTGTAAACTTTAAGTCACACAGTTCTACTCTGCAAATCTAACTGTATAACAACTTGACAGTTAAAACTTCAAAACTAAAAGTTTTGCAGTTGAAACTGCAAAACTAAAAGTATTACAGTTAAAACTGCGAAACTGAAAAGCTCTACGGTTTAAACTGCAAAACTGTGTAGTTCAACAGTTTAAACTGCGAAACTAAAAAGTTCTACACAATGTGTCTATAAAATGCACACTTTAACTTAAACATCACTTGTCGTGCAAAATTAAACACTTGTTTTACCAGTGTATACAACAAAATGGATGCATGTGATACATGTGCAAGTTAAGAATGTTTGAGTTAATTTGAATCGGAACCGAAAGTTTTTTGATTTGGCGAATAGTTTGTTGTAGAAACGAAAATTTTGTTGCAGCAGAGGAAACAGAAGATTGGCAGTGTGTAACCGAGCAAAGGAGCATTACATGGTGCTCTCTTGCATCTCCACTCCACCACAGTGGCCCGTCTTTGTTGGAAGCAGCGCGCAAGGGAGCCGACCCAGCCGCGCCCTAGAGAGACGCGCGCGCGCGTGTGTGTGTGTGAGTGTGTGGAGAGAGAGAGCATGTGTGTACTGTATGTGGGCTGAGATGACCCATACGAGACCCCTCAAGCTGTCTAAATAATTATTACGAGATTCGCATCTTAGCAGCAGCCATGCGGCGTGCCACACACACACACATACACGCACACGCACACACACGCACACACACACACACACACTTACGGCGCGCACGTAGTACGAGCGCAGAGGGCTACCGCGCCGACACTTGATTGTCCGTGATAGCTCGCTCCTCCTGCGTCTTCCTATGGTCCAACAACGGTCCCTGCTACGCTCCGTCTCCCTATTCTACTCAGAGATGAGAGCGTGTGACATGCAATCACACACGTTTCATGTGTGCACCCTGCACTCAGAGGTGAACTAAACTTACTTACCCAATGTATTTGCATGTTTTTATGTGCACTTGTTCGCGCTAACTTAAACCTACGTATCATTGCTTTAGACGATTGTGTGCGCAAAACTGCATAATTTCGTACATAGGAATGCTTTAGGTGCGAATAAGACTTACGGACATCCAGTTAGTGTGCATTTTTATTCCGCTGGGATTTTTTACTGAACACATGCCGTAAGTATACGTTCTTATGAAAACGTTTCCGCATGCTCGCGAACGATGTGAAACGTTTTAACACCTCTGGTGTGTCTTTGTTCCGACCAAGACCCACCCCCTTCGCACAGCAAGCTGCCCTCCCGCTAAAAAGCGCTTTCTGCCGCTAAGCAGCCGGCGCATCCGACCGCGGAAGCAGAGAGAAATTCGCGGGCTGCTGCACGGATCTCGCGCGGCGTAAAAAGGGTTGCGGAAAGAGAGAAGGGGAAAGAGACAAGCGTCGCGCCCGGAGCACTCCGGACTCGAGGGCTGGGGCGGAGGAGCGGCCGGAGCCGAGTGGTTCCCACCCCTCCACTCCCACCCCCTTTCCGGAAAGGGAAGAAACCGTCGCGCCATTTCGCCATTTTATTAATAATTCGCGAAGGACGGGGCTGGGCGGGGAAATGAGTATAACAGGCATCTGGGTGTGGGGATGAGAATGTAAAAATGAGATTTTAGTCCCCGCACTTAAATGTGGGCTAAAGTAAAACCCACACAAAATATCTACAATCCAGATACCTCTACACGAAAACCACTGAAATTGTAATCGAACAACCACCTTGGTACGCAGTACGTGCACTTTTCAATTTGATTATATATAGGTTAGAAACAATAGTTTAGTTGTTCTAGAATAGTTTTGCATATATTGAAGAGCAGTAAAATCTCTTTTTAAAATACTAAGTGCAATCTTATTGAGATAGTTCTAGAATGAATTGTGCATATTTTGTATGCACGATTAACAGAATTTGTTGCAAACTTACGACAGCCCATTCTTGCTCGTCGATGAATTTCAAGTCCATACACAGTGCTTCCAATTTTTACTGTATTTTAGAACACACATCATGGACATTTTACCGGTAACACTTACAAGAATTTCTCCCGGTGGTCCTATCCAAATTTGTGAGCAGTGTACGCGAGCAAGTGCGAACGCGAAGTCCCGGGGTGGGGTTCGGGTCCCGGACGACTCCGCCGTGGCCGTGCCACGCGGCGCCACGCCCGGGCGGCCCGAGTGGACGATCACCCGTGTATATGGAAATGCGGCCGTGTTCCCCGGCACTTGACTCGTGCGCGCGGGAGAGCGGGAGAGGAAAAGAGGGGCGGTATGAGCGAGAGGGACAGGAGGGGGCGGGAAGAGCGGTTCGGTGGCCTGCGACTTTGGAATTGGCAGCAGATGGACATTGAATAATCCTCTAATGTAAGCGTTATTGCAAGCAAGAAGGGTGGGGCGGCGGGTTCTCTCGTGCAATGCCGCCTCTACGGAAAGGAGTCGCGAGTCGCGAGTTCATAAACGAATAGGCGCACAAACTTAAATTACAGGTATTACGCTCGCCGGCGACTGGGAAAGTCAAACAACCGACTCGGAAAGTGTTTTGGGAAAATGTGGAGGCGCAAGAAGAAAATGTTGTACGAGGAATTCCCTTGCGTGCAAGAGAAAGGGTTAGTGCATTCCACGCACATTTCCACCTACGCTATATACTGCTATGAGGAGGGGGGGGGGCATGGGTAGTGTTACGAAGGGCCTGGTATAGTATGGAAAACTAGCAAGTCAGAAAGGCGAGCGGGCGGACGGGCCGGCGGGCCGTGGGCGGACCTAGTGCGTTCATATCAGCATTGCAAATCAACGGTCGGTCTTCAGTCTACCGGGGAACCAGAGGGCCGGGCACGGGTCGGAGTGGGGCCTGGCATGACGTATCCGACCAGCTGCCTGGAACTCCAGCGGGCAGAGTCACTTAGCGCCGCCGCTGCTGCTGCTGGAGGGAGGGAAGGGAAGTCTGGAAAAGTGCCTCCAGCGCTCAAGGACGCAGGGGGTGGGGGAGGAGGGGAAGGGTGCATCGTTGCATTGGGACGGATGACGGATGGGTGGATGAATGGATCTTTTAATCCTGTTCTGATGTGACAGGGAGTGGAGTGGAACCGCGGGGGATGCGTGAAATCCTGCGCGTTCACGACAACGCCTGCGAGCCAGCGCGTATGCAACGCGCCATACTGGCATGTAAGAGCCGGGACACCCGGTACAAAAAGAATTGCGGGTTGTTTTCCCCCGGGGCACGATCGGGACTATCCTCACCTACCTCGACTTTTCCTGTGGAGTATGAATCACACACAGTCCAGTTGGCCCGAGTACGGACCGCCGCCACGCCGAGCCGCATGGGGAAGACTTCGAAGCAGTGCGCCGCGCGGGTGGAAGAAGAAAGCACGGAACTTGGCCTGAAAAACGGGAATCTTTATCAACCATCGTATGGGTAGCTGATCTGAGGGGACAACCAACCAAAAGATGACACAAAAAAACGTATATAATTATCGACACCTTGGGATAAAAGGCACGTTAGTTCGGCTGTTAGATCCGAACTCCACACAGTTCAGCCGCTCGTTCCGAGACACGGTAAAAAAAATGTCTCATTTTTTGGGGGGAAAAGGGATAACTCTGAGGAACTCCCCTGCTGAAAAAGGGAAAACTTTGAGGAACTCCCATGTTTGATGAAGAGTCCTCCGATCTTGCCTCAGATTTTGAGGAATGTTAACAAAAAATGAGCAAAAATTCCACATTTTTTTGAGGAGATTTCCTAGAAATCTGAGGATTTTTCGTCAAACCAGGGGAGTTCCTCAGAGTTTTCTCTTTTCCCTCAAACAATGAGACATTGTTTTTACCGTGGATCCACGCAGTTAACTCAAAAGATCCAAGACTCACGCAGTTCCTATCCCTGTAGCGAAGAACTGCGTCCGCGACTGCGTCGATCTCGGATCCAGCTGCTGAACTGCGTATTCCAATGTGTCGACTTCATTCATCGAAACCAACAGGGAACAATTTCGTTTTCCCGAGCCAAGCGTCCCGAAATCGCTCGGAATAACGGCACTATTTGGACAGGACAGTTTCCCCTCGCCGAGTCCTCTTACCCTATCGTGCCTTTTACTTCTTCGACGGGGCGGCGTGACGCGCGGGTGGCTGCGGTTGTGCCCCGCGGCCGGGCCGTCAATCCAATGAGGAGAGTGAAAATTGGGAAGACGAGAGCCGATAGTGGTGAAGCGGAAGGGGCAAACCGACCCAGGAGAAGGGAAAGGGGGCGAGGGGTAAGAGTCGGAGAGAGAGGGAGGAGGGGATTGCAGGTTAATCGAACACGCGATAGGACTCAGTTGGACCCACGCGACCAGGCCAGCCATTTGATCTAGCCGCATCGCGCGGCGGCGTGACCCCTCGAATGTACTCCCCCCCCCCCCTCTCCTCATCCCACCCGCTCATCTCAAGTTGGGCCGCGGACCGTCCTTTCACACCTACGCTCCGGGCCGCCGATATCGTAGAGGATCGACAATTAGCACCTTTCACCGCACCGCAGGGCGGGTGGCGGGGCGGGGCGGGGCGGGGCGGGGCGGATCGCGGTCACGACACGGGACACGGCGGCGCACCACCACCGCGGGCTGGAGCAGCGCTGCGTCTGCGGCGGGTGGGTTGCCTACCCCTCAGGAGCTTCGGCTGCCCCCACCAACCTGTCCTGACGTGAAAGTCAGGCTACAAGTGACCCATACAATCATTCAATTCTGGTTCAGTTAAGTCCCCCGGTCAAGCCCGAATTTTTATGCGCGGCAGCGAGACATAATGCGTTCGAAACGCGATGAGTAGCAGACGCCGCCCCTGCAGCGGACCGCCAAGGACCACGCGCCAGGAGCGGGCGACTATATATTTGAGAAAACCGCGCATCAAAGCAGCTCAGAGATAAGGACTGGAGGGCGGCGCGGGCTGGCGGTAGAGGGTGCCGAGGGGCTGGGTACCTCACGGCACGGCGTACGTTCTGCCGAGTGGCGAGATAAGGGAACGGAGCGTGTTCCAAATACTTCAGCGACCCACGTAAGGTACTTGTTCTCTGAAAACCGACTAAAGAAAATAATGCTCGATTTTCTTCACAACACCTTAAGTTAGACTTTGTATAACCCTGCAACTTACCGATACTCATATTGGCTACATGGTAAAGGTCCGACCGGAGGAAAAATATCAAGTTTTAAGGTTTAAGGAGTAGGAGGGGGGGGCGTAAAGTAAAACATCACTCCGGACGGTGCATCGCCGCGGCGGCGCAGGGCGCAGGTGTTTTGCACTCAGCCCGGCCTGTGCAGTGGCTTATGAGCAAGTTGAGTCCACCGGGTCGGATGCATAGCGCCCCCCGCCCCCCTTCCCAAACCTGCCCCCGACGGCCCCCCGGGCGCCCCCCGTGGAGTCTAATCAGCAGTAATCCAGTTACAAGCACTACGTGCCGCCCCCGGACTAGCCGGACCGGACCCCAAAACTTTGTCTGTATGGTCCTGATTATGGCACCTGCAACCGCCGATATGAAAAATTCACCCCTATATTGCTCAAGTTAGTTACACAATAAACATTTTCACTTGTATGCAAACATTGTTTAAATAATTCAACTAATTAACCTTATGTTTTTGCACACTGAAGGGCTTTTTTTGTGTCTAAAACTTTGTCTGTATGGTCCTGATTATGGCACCTGCAACCGCCGATATGAAAAATTCACCCCTATATTGCTCAAGTTAGTTACACAATAAACATTTTCACTTGTATGCAAACATTATTTAAATAATTCAACTAATTAACCTTATGTTTTGGCACACTGAAGGGCACTTTTTGTCGCTTAAAAGATTCATTTTTGTCATAAGGAAAGATGCAAATTCGCCAAGATGTGCCCAAAATTGCTTCTTTTAATGGAAAAATTATTCCTTCAAGGAGTCCATCACAATTTAGAGTGTAAAATAGGTACGGTAAACATGAAAATCACCCCCACTTCACTTTAGAATCTATACGCCTGAGAGTGTGGAGTGTGGTGTTGTGGGTACACAGCCCAGAATCGGGAGGAATACTAAGTGATTACCCTAATAAATTTACCCTGAGAGATGGGTGATGGAGGTGGTGGATCCAGAGGGGTAGCCAGAGCCAGCCCGCCCGCCCGCCTGTCCAAGCTTAACTACTAGTATTCGCAAGTAGATAGGAGGAAAGTAAGAGAGGCATAATTAGTTTCCTGGCCCCGCCCCCTCCCGCTGGCCACATCGCGTCGGAAACTTCGCAAAGGCCATACAACTGCCCCCTCCCTCACTCAACTACCCCATCCCCTTTTCCTCTATAGGGGGGAGTAAGGGGAAGGGGGCAGGGAAGAGGGGTATAGAGAAGCAAACATAAAATCACCTGAAGTTTAGCAACACGCCAATGGCTCCCCCCCCCCCCCTTTCCGATGACGCCGCCGGCGCTGCCGCTCTCGCTTGACACCATCAGGACCAGCCGTCACAACCAACACCACCCCCTCTCCCCCCTGGTAGATGTTCTCTTTATGAACTCTGCCATTGGCCGCCGCGGATGGCGCACAGAAGCAACAACAACAGTGGCGGCAGTGGCCCCCCCGGCCAGCCGTCGCGTCGTCGTTCGATCTTGTTTCCGCCATCGAAAGGAGCGCACCAAAACTTTTCGAAGAGTTGACAATCGCGCCCCGGCCCGGGGCAGGTTCTGCACGGGGATGAGCCTTTTACGTGTGAATAAACGTTGCGACAGTCCACCTCCCCTCCACCCTCACCCACCCCCTGCAGCGCGATTGTGAAGAAAGGAGAAGGGGGAGAAACGCGACAACTGAGGTTCAGGAGCGCCGCGGGGTTCGCGGCGCGCCCCCGCAGGGCCTCGGGAGGGGGCGAGGGCGGGCACCTTTCACTCGCACTTGCTCAAGATCTCACTCCGTCTTCGTCGCACCACCCACCGTGAAAAATACGAGACATTTTCAGAAAATTTAGCATTATTGTTTTGAAAGTTTGAATGTTGTAAATTTGTGACATCTCATTCTTGCTCGTCGACTAAAACAAAGTTAACACATTGTGTCTTGAAAACAAGTAAATTTTTGCAATACAAATTTTGTGCCATTACAACATTTTTCATTGATTTCCCCCCCCCGCGTATTCCAATGTGTCGACTTCATTCATCGAAACCAACAGGGAACAATTTCGTTTTCCCGAGCCAAGCGTCCCGAAATCGCTCGGAATAACGGC
>NW_026267162.1:1653969-1656378 GCF_000697945.3 Frankliniella occidentalis
GAATAAACTAAGAATAATTTTCATGGTGCTGCCAGCTTTTCTTCCGCCCCCGTGCCGTGCAGAGGTAGGCAGCCCCTCGCATTAGGGGCGCAACGAGCAGCGTAATAGGGGGTGATTCCCGCGGCGCCATTGAATCTCACTTCCGGTGTGGGTTTCGTTATTACGCCGACATCCGTTTCCGGTTGGGCGTCGAGCAGCGCGAACGTGTCGGTCAAGGCAACGGGGAGGGTTGCAATAACTGGAGTTGTTTCACGTGTTTCACGGCTGCGCTGCCGGCTGCTGTCTACCACAAGTGTGAGGAAGTCTCACACCTGTGAGAGTACTCGCCATGCCAACGACATATAAGTACTTGAGTTACTTTTACTCCATGGCCGTACCGTGTTACGTCTCAAGGGTTCTCTCGCACTGAGTGTGACGGTGTTCGTAACGTCGTTTCCACGTTATTTTGTAAAGCTTGGAAAACAGAACAAAAAGCACCTCCCCGTACCCCACAGGTATAACAAAGGTAATGGTAAAGATCAGACAGCCACGGGTTTCCAGAATTAAGTTACCGTTCTGCATTAAAAAGAGGAAAAGAGACAAGAGCCACGCGCGGTTGAAATAGCATGGCGTAATGCACGTCCCCGATATATTCACGAATCCACACGGACTCCTCGCGCCGGCGTATACCCCTCGTTTATGGGTACTACTCACAAAGTTACAGAGGGTCTGGTTCGTGATTTGCAAAAGAAGACAAATTTCATTAGTAGACCTCATTGAAAACGAATTTCAGTAAAAGTAGTCCACTTGCATGGAAACCAAACCGGAATATGTAAAGAGGAACAGAAGAAATATTATTTTGCAACCTATTTTCTCACACTGTGTATTCCGGTTCGGATGCAGGCAGGGCCATCTTATTCACATAGGTGGTGACCGGGTGCTCCAATTACCAGTGTATAACGCCAACGAGTTCAGGAGGAAGAATATGCCGGAAACTGAGTGGGGTGAGCACTTTGTTTTCTTTCTTGTTCCCGGCCTAACACCCGCACGCCGACCCTCCCCCAGGCAACCGCCACCCCGGGACGCATAAGTTGCAAATTAAACTCAGATTTAACACTGTCCGGCCCCACCCCCTTTGCACGGCGACGCCTCGGGCGGCTTCCTTTCACCCGAGTGAGCCGGGCGGAGCCGGGAACAGGACAGAGAGGCGGCGATTTTGTTTTGCTTTCATTCTGCCATTTTTTTCCTCCACTTTTTTTCCCACTCTTTGCCTCCTTACCCCCAACCCCTGCCACTACTACTTCTACTCTCCTCCCCGAAGTAAAAATCTTCCCCCTCACACAAGTGTAACTTCCTCCAGGGCAGTGACGGCGAGTGGCCCGCTGCCCAGCCAGGGGGAAAAAACGCTTTGCGATTGTTTTTCCCGCCGTTCCTCCGCCGAGAGTTGCCGTGACGGCCGGCAGGGCGCGCCACGCACCGCCGGCAGTAAACTTTGGCCCTAAGAGAGCGGACGGCCGGGACAGGGAGAGCGAGAGAGAGGATGGTCCTGATTATGGCACCTGCAACCGCCGATATGAAAAATTCGCCCCTATATTGCTCAAGTTAATTACACAATAAACATTTTCACTTGTATGCAAACATTATTTAAATAATTCAACTAATTAACCTTATGTTTTGGCACACTGAAGGGCACTTTTTGTCGCTTAAAAGATTCATTTTTGTCATAAGGAAAGATGCAAATTCGCCAAGATGTGCCCAAAATTGCTTCTTTTAATGGAAAAATTATTCCTTCAAGGAGTCCATCACAATTTAGAGTGTAAAATAGGTACGGTAAACATGAAAATCACCCCCACTTCACTTTAGAATCTATACGCCTGAGAGTGTGGAGTGTGGTGTTGTGGGTACACAGCCCAGAATCGGGAGGAATACTAAGTGATTACCCTAATAAATTTACCCTGAGAGATGGGTGATGGAGGTGGTGGATCCAGAGGGGTAGCCAGAGCCAGCCCGCCCGCCCGCCTGTCCAAGCTTAACTACTAGTATTCGCAAGTAGATAGGAGGAAAGTAAGAGAGGCATAATTAGTTTCCTGGCCCCGCCCCCTCCCGCTGGCCACATCGCGTCGGAAACTTCGCAAAGGCCATACAACTGCCCCCTCCCTCACTCAACTACCCCATCCCCTTTTCCTCTATAGGGGGGAGTAAGGGGAAGGGGGCAGGGAAGAGGGGTATAGAGAAGCAAACATAAAATCACCTGAAGTTTAGCAACACGCCAATGGCTCCCCCCCCAGCAAGTCAGAAAGGCGAGCGGGCGGACGGGCCGGCGGGCCGTGGGCGGACCTAGTGCGTTCATATCAGCATTGCAAATCAACGGTCGGTCTTCAGTCTACCGGGGAACCAGAGGGCCGGGCACGGGTCGGAGTGGGGCCTGGC
>NW_026267162.1:1657148-1659963 GCF_000697945.3 Frankliniella occidentalis
AGGCGCCCACTCGAGGGACGCACCACGACGAGTTGGAATTGAAATATTCTGATATGAGGCGAACCCTAGCTCCAGACCGAGCCGCGCCTCGCCCCACCTCGCCCCGCCTCGCCCCGCCCCGCCCCGCCCAGCCCCGCCCGGCACCAAACCCCAACGACACACGAGGCGCCAGAAAACGGCGATCAAGATAGTGATTGCGCAGTAAAGCCCTGGCAATAAAAAGGAGGGGTCCCCACCGGGCCCCGGGCTGGGGCCCAGCCCGCCCAGCCCGCGCCGGGGCGCGCTGAGGCACGCATCCCACCCTGTGTTCTCAGGACTAGCAGCACACGACACACACAAGGGAGGGAGCAGCGGGAGGGAGGGGTGACGGGGGAGCTAGGGTTGAATGAGAGGATTGACACATTGTGTGGCTCAGCAAGAGCGTACTCTTCTACAGACAGGTACGTTCGTGTCTCAAAAAAGAGAAAGAAACATTACGTGCAACTGCAAAATCACAAAAATTGACAAAGCCATTCTAACGATGATCTCATAGGTGCAGAGGAACATATGAATTCACTTATTTGCTGTAGATTGATTTCTGACGGTAAAGATGCCAAAATGTACCCTACCCCAAGTAGCAGAGAATTGTCAGAAATTATCACATTGATTTCAATTATTTGTCAAATATACCCTAGCACTGTCATATGATTTTTTCCATTGATTATTATGATGATTTGACAAGGTGATATAACTTGTGTGGCACGATAATATTCCAGTAATGTCAATATTAATGTAAGAAAACATGTCACAGTGACAGGATATGTTGTGACAAATAATCTATTTCAATGAGATAATTTGGGACAGTTCTGAGTTACCTACAAGAGAACACACAATGATAATGTATCTAAAACTCTGAATAAAGGTGAGGACAAATTCCTTAAACACAGGTTCTGATTTAGAACAAAAACGATTATCTGCGACAATTGCGTTAAACGAAGACAGAACGATGACAGGCCCGGAAACAAGTAGTAAATCTGAGCAAAAACGCATACTAATGTGGGTTGAAGGTCATCCAGGATTTCAGGACTTGTGCGAGGTCAGGGAACAATGTGACATGTATGTAGGTAACCTCACTAATCTAGCAGACTTACCTCGAAATGTGAGAATTGAAGAGCCAAGACATCCTCAGGTAGGTCACAACTTCAAAGCCGTAAGATGACTTTCCTCTGACAAAAGGTGTCACAGCAGAACTTTCGAGGTTAGTGGTTGAGGGTATGCGCACTCGCCGATCACGTTTAGAGTTCGATTGAATGAGTGGCATTCTACTACCTGTGAGTAAGTACTCCAGACAGACTCCGTCGTAGAAGTTAAAACAACACCACATTACTGGTTGTTTTAAGAGTTAAAAATACAAAACAAACACGCGCAACACGATTCGCAGGCCGCCGCCATCTACAACGTCGCGATCGCTCTACTCAGTTCACACTACTGACTACTTCACTCGACCGCCGCCAGATGGCGTCCGTCGTTCAGTCGTCCCTCCTTTTTGGTCATTCCCCAATTCCCCACTGCGTTTCTAGCACAAAAGGAACTAAAAGGATTTGGATTGTAAAACCCGAATAGAATTCGGACTGAACAACATAGAATATCGTATACTTCTTTTTAATTAAATTTTAAATGTTGTCTATCATGATACAAGAAAATACTGAGAGCCTCCCGAGAAGCACTCACTTAGCGTGTGCTGAGAAGAGCGAAAGATTCCTTTGATTATTTTGTATTATTCACATTTATTATTTTTTGGTGGGAGAGTATGCGAAAATATGCAGCCGCCTGATGTGAGCCCGCCCCGCGGCTGTCCCGCGCAGCCCGCCCGGTCCCGCGTGTTTGAGGAGGGGGCGCGCTCCCGCCCGGGGCCACGCCCCGCCGCTCCCGGGAGCTGCTCCTGCTGCCGCTCCCGCCCGCTCCGGGCGGGCCAAGGGCTCGACTCGTGCTCCCAGTACTTCGCCTCACTTCGCTCCACTCCAGTGGCGCGAGATCGCCGCCAGCCAGAGGTTGATGATGCCTGTTCACGTCAGGATAGGAGACGTGTGTGTGGGCGCCTCTGCCGCCCCACATCCCAATCTCTCCCTCCTTCTCGCTCGCTCTCCTTCCATTCCTCCTTCCTTCCATTCCTTCCTTCCGGACAGTTTTTGCAAACTCCAATCCCAACTCGCCTTTTCAATCCTCCTGCCTAAGGGCGGTCGGCGGTGGCCTCGCGACCTCCACCCTCCTCCGCCCTCCCTCCCCCCTCACCCTGAGGGAGTCACTGGGGTGGGCGTCCCTTATACGCACTAAAGCCGGGTTACGACGGCGCGTCCTCCTCGTCCCCTTCCACCCTGTCGTCGTCCTCCTCGTCCTCCATTCGTTCGCACCTCCTTCCTTTTGCCTTGTATATGTATACTCTTTTTCCTCCGCTCCTTTTGACCTCCGCTTTTGCCTCCACCGTCGCCCACGCATGGTATCCGCGGCCCTCAAGACGTTCCTCGTCGATCACCGTCCCCGATGACGCCCTGCCCGCCGCCCCCGCCTCGTGTATCCTCCCCCGCAACGCCCCACGGGTCGCCCTCTCCCCGGCCAGGCCGGAGACGAGGCGGGAGGCGCCTCCTGTTTCCGACAAGGATGTTAGACATGAACACCCAACACCGTGGGAATTCCCCGGCGCCGCTGCCCGCCCTTTTTCGGCGTGTTGATCGTAAAACATCACAGAAAGGGATAATTCGCTGGCGGGACGGCAAGAGGAAAACGCGCTCGAAACGCGCGGCGGCGTCAGGGCGGGGCGAGTTGCGCCGAGAGAGAG
>NW_026267162.1:1661838-1668099 GCF_000697945.3 Frankliniella occidentalis
CGCTACAACCCACCTTTTCCCCGAGGGGGCCGACGCCGACGGTCCATGCATACAGCCACCGCCATGCTCTGCTACCGCCGCCGCCGCTGCTGCTGGTGCTCCACTACTACAACCTCCACCACCACCACCACCACCACCACTACTACGGGAGCCGATGATGCTGCATCTCCATCCCGACGGCCTCTCCGCCATGAATCAAGAATTGGTATCGGTTTCCTGCTATCCCGGCTGTGTAGGTGAGCAGGCACCGTGGGGGGTCCGGTGCCCACCCCCCTCTCCCCCCTCCCCTCTTCCCCAACCTCACCTGCCCGCCGCCGCCGGGTAGGTGCCGCCTTAACGCGCCCATGCAAAGTGATGCAGTGCATCACAAATGAGGATTCAAAGTTAAAATTCATAAGGGGCTAGCGCGCTTTGGCCGATACTCTCCGAAATACGCCCCACACCCTCTCGTCTCCGGCCCGATTGCACTACTTCAGCGAGATTTCGTATCACATCACGCGCGCTAAGCAGGGAGGTCGCTCAGAGCGAGACTACTCGGATCAAAAGAAACCACTTGGCAAAGTTGACCGATAATAATGTTCCAGTCGTTCTTTGGCGACAACCCTAAAATTTATTCTGCTTGTCTGTCAAATCATTTTGACCGTTTACTATGTAAACTGAAGCAAATGTATTTTCGTTTATCATTATTCATTAAATACAAAATAAAATTTGTCATCTCCATAGTGGTGGGTTGTCGACTGAAGAACTGCGCGTCGACCAGTGACACTTCTCCCTCGCTGCCGCTGCCCCGATCAGCCCAAAATCGCCTGCCTGCCTCTAGTCGGAAAAATAAACCCAGCTCAGTTTGATTATTTGTTTACGGTCCGGGTCCGGGCCTGCCCGACCAATATCTTTCGTCCCGGGCGCGCTATTTGCAGCGAGGATGACGTACAGCGGAGATAGAAAAGGGGCCTGGGCCCGGGACCGGAGAGTGTGGGGAAGGGCCCGCACGAGCAGATTGACGGGAAGGGGTTGAGGAGAAGGGGAGGAGGGGAGGAGGAGGGAAGGGGCTCGGCGAGCAGAGAACGATCAAAATTAATCTCAGGGCTAACCGGCGAACCCCATTAAGAGTTAGAGGGCCAATTTACGAGTCCGTGTACAAATTCGTTTTCATCCGCCGTCCCGAAATTAGTGAGTTGTCGACGGTCCGGTGAAGGGCCTGACGCTGCCACCGACCCCTACTTCCCCCCACCCCTCTCTACCTCTGCTCTCCCCCACCCCTACACCTGACACTCCACTGGTAAAACAAGTGTGCACAATTTGCACACCAACGTATGTGCAAGTTATGATTTTAAACATTACATGGTGTTCAACTCAAGTTTCACACTTGCGTGGTGTGCACATTTTAAACGTTTTGTAAACGTTTCAATTCGGCACACTTGGCACACAGTTCTCAGTTCTATCACTGAATCTGGATTTGTGATAAATTAACCCTCATTTCTGCCATAACTCGTTTTTTGCGATTCCTTCGATTTATCGCTTTTCTGAACATGATAAATTTTTATCGCAAAAAAACATGCAATGAAAAGTATAAGGGAAAGTTATCATAAAAATAATGTGATAATTTTTCATCGCAAGTTTTTGTGATAAACGTAAATACTAGCTCCCGTTATACACTAAACTTTGCGATGAAAAGTTATCATGTTATTTTTGTGATAACTTGCCCTTATACTTTTCATTGCATGTTCTTTTGCGAGAAAAAGTTATCATGTCTATAAAAGCGATAAATCAGAGGAATCGCAAAATTGAGTTATCGCAAACTTTTGTGATAAAAGTATCATAGATTCAGTTTCAGTGATGCTATCAATAGGAACCATACGATGTGTATCTGCTATACTTTACGGAAGTGTCGAAAGTTTAAACACCAATTGACGTATAAGCTAGTTAGACAGACACCACAATGTGTCAATAAAATGCACACTTGAACTTAAACATTAATTGATCTGCAAATTTAAACACTTGTTTTACCAGTGTCCTTCCAACCAATCCCCTTCCAGTCCGACTCGGGAGGCAGGCCCACTCTGACACGGGGAGGACAACGCACGGAGGGCGATAGCATGTGTAGGTCGCGGCACAGCAAGGATGTAGTATTTGACCTGGGCATGTGCAATTCCCAAAATGTTGCTTGTATAGCCTTACAACAGCAGCTATAGCCTCATGGCCCCATGGACATATTGCAGAGGTCGGGAAATGGGGGGGGGGGGTTGCAAAGAGACCTGCTGCTGTTAAGAACTCCCGCATCAGCGTCCAAAATTAGGGGGCTGCTGTGGAAACAAATGAAGCGCACGTGGAAGGTGATTGTGCATCCGCTCTGGTGCGCTGACAGCAGGGCCGCAGGTGCAGCACGGGCCGCCTCGCCACGCCCCGCCACGCCCCGCCACGCCCCGCCACGCCTCACCGCGTCTTAGTGACCCCCCACCAGTGCAAAGCCCCGGCTAATTAGGCAACCAGAAGGGCATGACCCTTTGTTTCCTAAAGTCGGGACATTATTGCTCTGTCATCACAAGCGGGGGGAGAGGAGGGTGTAGGAGGGGAGAGGGGGGGAGGGGACTTACAAGGGCAGATACAGCGGTGACAGCCGGCAGCTGTTAGTCGAGGCGGCCAGGTTCAGGCTTTCGTAACATCTGAGGGCGCCGTCGGGAGAGCGAGCGAGGCGAGGAGGTCCCGAGGAGTACAAGACGTGTGCGGGGCGTCGCCAGGCCTGCTGGGGTGTGGGCCGTGGGGCACAGTCGGACGGGGTACAGTCGAGCGGGGTAGAAGGAGGACCTGGGGGGGATGAGGGGGGACTCCGCACTGAGATACGATTCAATTACTGCTATCTGATGGGGGCTGCACGCGCGGTCCAGAGAGACGAGAGGAGCAGAAATAGGGAGAGAGAGAGGAGGAAAGGGGTGTGGGTAAAGAGGTGCGAGGAAGTGTTAATGAGAGAGAAGTAAATCCATTACGACGCTGACACTGTACTGATAATAACTGTAAAAGCGCACTGTAGGTACGTAGAGAGGAAACGGGCTCGAGGGAGGAGAGGCCTGAAAGGTATAGGAAGGAACAGTGGTGGCCGATCGGAACAGCAGCAACGACGAGCAACAGAGCGACGGCACATGCTCGGCACCAGGACAAGACTGGAGCCCAAAGTATCTTTTGGGTCGCAATCAGTGCGAGGCGAGAACTGAATAGCAGCGTGGCGTGGCGAGAGGCAAATGCAAGAAAAGAGACAAAAGATAGACTCTTTAACGCAGCATCTGTTGTAGATCTTCGTCGCTTCGGTGGATGTGATTTTTGCTGATACCATTCGGGCGCACATTCAAAAATCAAATTAGTGAAAAATAGTTTAAACACAGGCATTAAGTACTCTTGTTTTTGCAGAGTACGTAGGCCTACCGCTTGTGTTTAAACTATTTTTCATTTGATTTTCGAATGTGCGCCCCAAAATGTTCAGCTAAATTCACATCCACCACAGTGACGAAGCTATGGAAAAGGGGCTGTGATATCAGAAAATCTGTCTCGCTTTTTTCTTGCATTTAGCTCCCCGCCACACCACGCCAGGAGCAGTCAGCTCGCTCGGCTGAATTGTTGCCATACGAGAGCAGCGGGCGAATGATTAGTATACGGCCCAATCTTGTAGACATCGGGCAGAAATATTAAAACTTAGTTTTTTAAAAATGAGAACCGAAGATGCGAAACAGAATTTAATCCGACCCATTTTTGGAGCAAAGCCGCATCTGCTTGAATGAGACAATGTGTTGCGCACCACAAGGGGGTGAATGCCGCCTCTCTCTATCTCTCCATCCCCTCTGAGGTTAAGCTCTGGAGGAGTAGGGGGCCGGTGAGGGGAGGGGGGGGGAGTCACATATGAGGTCTGTCCTGAGTGACCAGATGATTTCGACCATTTTTTCCCGCAGTAATAGGGCCAGGCCAGAGATGGTCGCGGGAAAGGGGTAGGGGAGATGTGTGGAGGTGGAAGCCCCTTTGTAGCCTGGAGGGGCCCTGTCGGCCGGCAACCTAGATCCGCCTGCCTCCTCGACTGGAGAGACAAAACGTTCTATACACTAGCATGACCAAGAGGCTTCGAATGGTTTTAACCGAGGGGGCAATAACTCCGGGAATCATGTGTACACTTACCTGGGAATCATCAGGATAAAAATTTATCGAAATCAACTGAAATCGCTTAAACTAATCGGGAAACTAGTGGAACTGATACAACTTAGTCGAAATAATCGTTTTCTACCACTAGAAAACCTAAAGAATAAATATAAGCGGACGGGAATCACCGGGAATCACTGGAAATCAAGTATTTTGGAAATCATGTGTACACATCAAAAGGGAGTTATTGCCCCCTCGGTTTTAACCTTCAAGACTTTCTTTATTTTGGTAATTGAGTTTTAAGCTTCGCAGTTTGTTTGCTTATCTTGCATATTTTGGAGTACAGGTATGCATTCAGCTCATATTTGTCTGGATATGCCTCGGATTTACCGCACATCCGCCTGTACTCTAAACTAGAAACGACTAGAAACAATTTTGTATCTGATTTAGATGTGCACAAGTCACACGTTTAAACCCTCTTAGTTTGAGTATTTGTCACAAGGCATTTTTTGGGTTAGGGGGTTGGGGGTTGGAGGGTTGGGGGGTAGAAGAATACCTCGCGATGCGACGACGGCGGCGGCCTCAGTCAGAAGCGGCGAGAGGCGCACGCCTTAAAATAACAGGGATAAAAGGAGAACGTTGCGAGGGGGGGTTGGAAGAGAGATGGGGTGGGGGAGGCGCGGAAAGGGGTAGGACGAGGCGCAGTCAATTTACTAGGGGGTGGTCGTGTCTCCTCGCCCAATCCCCGGACGCATTTTTCGCATCGTTCTTCCGCTGAAACGCGTCGAAGGGAAATGTGGGTGCGTGTGAGTGCGTGTGTGCTCTGTGTGTTTGTGTGTGTGTGTGTGTGTGTGTGTGTGTGTGTGTGTGTGTCTGTGTGTGTGTGTGTGTGTGTGGCCGGGCGCGGCAGCGATCCTCGCGTCCTATCCCGTCGATCAACAGAGCGGGGCCCTCCACGACGTCCTGGTCGGCCTCGGCCAAGGGATGAGATAGGAGAGTGAGCGCGAGGAAGAGAAGGGCGGGGGAGTATAGGCGGGGAGATGAGGAGAAAAATCATTTTGAAATGGAACCGCAGCGCCGCAGCGGCCCGCAGCGCGTGTCCGCGCCGACACCCTCCGCGCCGACACCCGGCACCCGGCCCGGCCGTTCTCAATGACCATCAACATTTTTCTCCCCGGAGCTAGGAGGAAGGGCTGCTAGGCGCGGTTGGGGTGCGACGGGTGGGAGAGGGGGAGGGGGGGGAGCTGCCGGAGCCCGTGGTGCGGCCGTGGCCCTCAGCGTGGCCTTCCGCGAATTCCAGCCGAGATTGGTGGGCGTGACGTGGAGGCGGGGGGCCCCGGCCTCCGCTGGGAGCCCCACTGGGAGGGGGCGGGGGGGCTTTCCTCTCCCCACCCCCACCGGGGCCGAGGAGCGAGCGGGGGCGGCTGCTCGAGCATCCGGACCTCCACCTGCTATTCCATACGGCAGGTGTGCACCCGGGTTATCCCCGGCATTACGCTGATACGAGATATGTATCCCGAAAAATAAAAAAAAAAAGGCTGAACTCAACGTTTGTTCACAAAGCACGGTTGTCATTCGTCGCAAGGAACCGGCCATGCCCCTGCGGTTTCTCTTCGCGCCTGTGAGGTAGGCCACATCTCGCCTGCAGTGCATGCATGTACTGCGGGGTGGCCTACCCCAAATCTCGCAGGCGCCCAACCACCCCGTAATGGACCGAATGAATCTAAATAGGAAACGGACGTGTTTTCTGGACGATCGCCATCAAATTCTAAATCAGGAATTAAACACACGTGTATGATGTGTCCCATCGCATTCGGTGCAAGTAATCCCTCTTAGGCTGGAGTTGATGTGCGCCCTATATGAGGCGGCGCTAATGGTGGCGCCTGCTGCGCGCCGGGTAGGCCGGCCCGCCGAACAGCTGCGCGAGGCCGGCGGCCCACCCTGAGCGCCCGAGTGCGGGGGATTCTGGCTGCAGGACTGTGACTGGGACGTTAGATGCCCAAATGTTCATCGAGGGTGCACCTTTACCTTGTTGTATAATTTTTGTATGTTGTTATCGTACCACAGAAAAAAATTCCTTTTATTTATTTGTAACGATAATTGTAGGGAAATTTCCCTTTGTCGGACCGCAGTAGCCTCCCT
>NW_026267162.1:1668569-1678487 GCF_000697945.3 Frankliniella occidentalis
CTTTCTCCTCCCTCCCACACACTCCGTCGGCGAGGAAGAAAGCTCTGCCTCCGTGCCCGCCCGGGCAAAAAGGTTGCTGTGAATATCTGATGACGCCGCGCCACGCCGCGCCACGCCTCCGCGATGTCGCATAAGCACGCGGACGTGTAGGAGGTTGAGGTCCCAGGGCAAATCACGCAGTGTCGCGTATGAGCGGGAGCTGCTGGAGGGGAGCGGGAGAGAGGCAGAGAGAGCGAGAGAGGGAGAGAGAGCAGTTCATCACACAGAGCGGCTCCTTGAGTATGGAGCCTCCGGGACTCGCAAGGCGGTCGGCGCGGTCGCATGACATTGTCCTGCCTCCGACACGCCGACACAGCCAGAGACACTTCGCCAGTCGGCCTGGACTGAAACTGCTAGGAACTACATAGGAACTGCAACAACTGGCCAGAGGCTCACGTTCAGCAGCTTCACGCCGTGCAGATCAAACGCGCGAACCAACCCCGTGCGTAGGTACGACTGGGGACTCATCTCTGCTGCTGCTTCGCCATCGTGAAGGCGCCTAATTCAAACAGCAGCAGCAGGAGAACGAACAAGACGGAGGCGCTTTTCATTATTTTCCCAGTGACGTCTGCTCGTCGCGTCCCGTCGCGCTCGCAAGATGGAGTACAAGAGGTAGCCCCCTCCACTCCCCTTTCCCTCCCCATGCGCGCGCTGTTGCGCCCCCGGGCCGGGAGCGGCGGTGGCGGCGGCGAGGCCCCGAGCAGGCAAACAATAAGGTAGCAGTAAAAGTGAAACAACGGAGCTGCAGTCTCAAGTATGCAAATGCCTTCGAATGTGAACGCTAGCCCCATCTCTGTCTCTCTGCCTGTCTCTCTGTGTCTCCCTCTCTGTGACTCTCTCCCACCCCAAAATCTCTCTCCTCTCGCTCTCTGTCTCTCTCACCCTTCTTTGTCCCCCACTCTTAGTTCCTTACAAACAGCAGTGTTTGTATTACGAAGAATTTGTACCGTAAAGGATCTAAAGCAGCCATACTACGAACGATTTTCCATCATATTACGAGCAGCCCCCATTCGTAATACGAAAAGCCTCGTTTGTAATACAAACCAGTCTTAAACAATTTGTTTGTAATACGAATGCTCCAAATCATTTGTACGTTACGAAGAGCAGTTAGTTGTTCGTAAGGAACTTACAGTGCCGCCACCCCCAAAAATGACCCCCCTGCCCTACCTCTCCAGCAGCAGCCAGCAGCCCATAGCACCCGCTGCCATCGAGGTGGTCATAATCGATTGAAAGTGAATGACATTATCTTTGCTGGCCGGTCCGCCTCCTCGGAAAACTTTGGAATAAGTTTTCTTTTCGTTCCGATCACCTCCCCTCCATTCATCCCCCGCGGACCTGACGCGCGGCGAGGAGTATTTAAATGCCCCGCCGTCATTGTCGCCCGCCTAATTGATGGGGGAGGGAGGGGCTTTCCGTCCCCTCGGCGGCGACTTGGAAATAAAATATTGAAATGAAATAAAAAGCTCGGGCCCAGAGGAGGGGGTGAGGTTGGGTACAGCGAAGTGTAGAGAAAGGGGGGAGGCTGCAGCCTTTGCAGCCCCCAGCCCCCCCTTTAGCTCTCGCAGGCTTTCGCCTCGGCTTTGGCCCCAACAGGCCCCCGGGGAGCGAGGCCTGGCCAGCATGCATATTTATGGCGCCGAGCGCGGCACTGACTGCTGCGAGTGCGAACACCTTATTCGCACAACACCTGCCAGGAATCCGTCATTATGTGCAGGGACGGCGCCATTTCGGAAGTTATGAATTTCTTTTACGGGCATTGCGAGGTAGGGAGGTTCCTAATTTTCTCTGCTATCACTGCTATTTCTTCACATTTCTCTCAGAGACTTGCTAAAATTTGGTACTCGCGAAGAAAATGATCGAAATAACTTGCAGCATTTGACATCGACATCTCTGACCGCCTTAAGTATGATTAAATTAAAAGATGAATCGTGTTTCAAGGACCAAGGACTTGCTCTGTTGTGAGTGAATATTTTGTAGGACGGCTCTGCTCAGTGCTGCTGGCCGCAAATACGTCGTCATGTTTGCCTGGACGTGGTTCGTGGTTGTCCCTCTGATTGTGTCATTCGGCTCGTTTTAAAAACCGCAAGGCAATGAGGCAAACGAGTAGTGGACATAAGATGGACCCCCCACAGGCAAGTACAATGAGACTTTAATGCCCTTTCGTTTAATTTAACAAAACAAATAAAAACGCGGTAGGATTGCCGTGATCGAACGAATCAGATGAACTCCAACCTCAAAACGAACAAATAAACGAGGTCTAAGAAGAAAAGGAGTGATCTACCGACGGGCACTATCGATGCTATCACGCGGAGTCGAGAATAAGTAGTAATTACCCTGGTAATCACCAGCAGCTGGGTGGGATATCGCAAGGGAACACGTAGAAAACAAGAAGAAAACAAGAGATTGGTAAACTGTACGTCGTTTTACGATCGACCAACAAGAAATCAAATTGAAAGGTCAGGAAAAGGGGGGGAGCACTCGTACAAGAAATAAACAGCAGAAGTCAATGAAATGGGCACCCTGCCGTGCAGTGGGAGGAAGTGACACAAGAGCGGTACTGATTTGTTATGTGTGCGGGCCCCCGTAATACCCCATTATGGGGGAGGGAGAGAGAAAAGCGGGGAGCGGGGCAAGGGAGTCAATTGAATGGGGCTCCACCTCAAAGTCCGAGTCCGTCTGACCAGAGTATGACCACCCACGAGCACGGCACCCGAGTGCGTCCTCCGCACCTCCCCCCGCACGGCGGGTACCGGCGGGTACCGGTGATGCGCTCTGAGTGCCCAGGGCCGAGGCGAGGCCGCGACAGTCCACTGCCCGGCAAACTTTTCACATATGTCGTCAGCTAGCTGGCTGCTCTCAGCAAAAAAAAAAAAGAAAGAAAAAGACAGATGGTTGTCCTATAGGTAATTAATTGCTAATAATCAATAATAAGCCTTATTGATACCGGAGCGAAAGAGAGGGAAGAGAGGTGGGAAAAAGAGAGGGGGGAGGGAGAGAGAGATGGAGGGACAGAGAGAGAGAGAGAGAGAGAGAGAGAGAGAGAGAGAGAGAGAAGGGGGCGGGAGGCAGAGGGCGTTATGACGCTTACCGTCGGTAAATAAAGAGACAACTTCCCTCTCCCATTCATACAGAAGCAGCAGGCCACACCATGATTTATGTTGGGCCCACCTCCTGCCCCCCACCACCACCACACTACACATCTCCACCACCCTCCGCCACCCACGTCTTGCCCGCCCCTTCTTCCGCGTGTCTGCGAGTACACTACAGTTTCGATCGAGTCAACACACCATCAATCCTGTGAGCAGCGCGCACAAGAGAAAAAGGCGCCCGAGAGATGAAGAACGAAGCGGTACGGGAAGAGTACCAGAAGGAGAGGTCCGGGGGTCGGCTAATTATTGATCACTGTTGAGACGTGCGAGGGAACGGGCAGAACGGGACGGGACTCGGCAGCTACCCGAACACCCTCCCTCTCTCATTATTTCCGATTTCCCCCAGGACCGAGGGGTCGACACTCAGATTTTTGGGTGTGCATGGAATATGTGAAATATTTGTGGAATAGTACCTGGAATATCTGGACATTTTTTGGAATATCTGGAAACGTTTTGGTGGAATATTTGGAATACATTTGGAATATCTGCAATATTTTTGGCGTGTTTTCCAGTGTGTACATGGAATATCCAAGTACAGTCATTGTCCCTAAATTCGGACGGTTTTTGAGGAAAAACGCCTGTGATATTTAGAATTTTTGAAATATGAAAAATCGCTGGGGATTCTAGAATCCTTACGTCGAGACGCACCTACCACTCTCCGAAAATATTTTTTCGCGCTAACGGTATAGGGGTGAGGGCTGTTTGAATCGTGTCCGTATTTAGGAACCAATGCGTCCTAAATTCGGACAGCTTTGAAAAATTATGAAAAGTGAAATTTTTTGGGGGGGTGTAGAAACTTCATGAAAAAATTTGACCTTACCCTACCGTCCAAATTTTCGTATCTGGTATAGTCTAGTCGCCAGAACTGCTTAAAGATCGCTTTTAATGTGCCCTAAATTCGGACAGTTGCCCCTTTTGCATGTAAAAGCCTATGTCCGAATTTAGGGCGCATTGCAAAAACGCTTCCCAAAACTAAACCGTGCGACGAAAAATCAAAAACTTGGTGTCATATTGTAGATAAAAGAACCAAGTTTCACATACGTTGTGGTCAGAATAACCCGGGCTTACACTGTTCGGAGCCCCAAATTCTTGCAAGACACATTTAAAAACGCCTGTTTTTGGGGGCTAAAAATACAAATTTCAGGAATTTCTGGAGGAAGCAATTTTACTCACACATTTATTTTTTTGGCAGAAATGGAAACTTGGTGGTCTTACCTTCCCATCAAACCCATAGAAGTTAAATTTTGTCAACGCATAATGGATTTGGAGGCGACAATAGTGAAATACGGCAAAATGTCCGAATTTAGGGCGCAAGTCCGAATTTAGGAACAATGACTGTAAGTGGTTACAACCCTCGCCCAGGACACTCAACACAATCATTTGATGCTCGAACAAAATTATGGTGCTTAAAATCGAGCTTGCAGTAAACAAGGTCCCTTGACCCACGATTGCAGTGTAGTTGCACGCTGTATATCATAGCAATAGTTTTGCCAAATGTTTACCCTGTTCCTTTGCCGCGCTGTGGCGCGTAAGTGCTGCTGGAGTCGAGTTGGGGATGTTGTGTGCAGTGCGAATGCCGCGCTGTTTTGCCCTGGGCCATGGCCGTGCAGAGCGGGGCCAGGGCCGTGGAACGGCTTCCACCTCCAAGCTCGCAAGGGCCCAGGCTGACCCTTGTACACACCGGCCGTTAGCTCAACAACAACGCCTGGACTCGCGTAAGAAGGTAGCCCAGGTTTGCACACCACGGAGCACTCCCGCAGGTCGGGTTGGCTGGCGCGATGGGGGTGGGGGTGGGGGTAGGTCAGGGGCGAGGCGGTCCCTGGTCGACCGGACCTTATCACGGCAAGTTTGTCATTCAAGTGCGTATAAGCTTGAGGTAACCCTGTGCAAACCCGTGGCTGACCTGCAAGTATGATGAGGTATAGATAAGTAGTGTACAAACACTTCCAGAACTTGCTAGACTCTTTCTTGTGTCGGGAGTACTATAGGCTGATTCTCTCCGCGCACTACCACTTCCAAAGTTAGACTACCACCGCATCCACGCTCACGCACGGGTTGCCTACACTTGCTCGGGTAAGCGGCCTAGTCAGCAAGGAGAGGCACACCCGCCGGCCACCTCGACGCATGTCGACGGGGCTGATCTCCCACTTCTTGGTCTATGATCCGGGGTCTGGCACGAGAACCCTCACAACACGATCACGATACCGCCCACTCATATCACGGCGGCACTCATTTTGCCTACCAGCAAAGTGCGTCCTCTGATACTTGGACCAAGTAGGGGAGGCCGAGGCGCCTTGGGGGTAGGCAACCCATCCGGCACGCGCGCCCGAGGAGCGGCCCGGGGCAAGGCGCGCGAGTGTGGGGACGCGACCTGCGGCCGGCGGGGCGGTGCTGGGGGTGGCGGGGGGCATAACTACCCCCCCCCGTCCAATCCCGGCGTGATGGCGAGGAGGCGAGGCGGTACACATGGGGGACGCATATTGAGCACGGCATGCGCCTTGATCATCAGCTCTCCACGCTCGAGCAGAGGGCGGTACGGCGGAGAGCAGGGCGCGCAGAGAGACTCGAGGGACGCATACCTGTTCCGAGTGGCGTGGCGTGGCGTGGCGGCGGGGAGAGCGTGCTTGTTACACCGGCACCGCTCAGCCAATCACGCAGAGTGGAGTTTGCATCCCCAAGCCGGGCTGAGGTGAGGGAGAGCAAGCAAGCTTGTCGCGCTCATCGGCGGCCTCGAAGCCAAGTGCGCTGCGGGTCACACCCCAACAGTTTGTAACTAGCTGCATCGACTGCGAGCGCGCGCGGTTTGAAAGGTGGTGGTGAGGAATCACTTTCGACCGCGGGGAAAAGGATCCGGAAAGAGAAAACTGGACGTACTTTATTTATCCAGGACAAACAATAATACTTGATATTGATGTGGCGATATGAGGTACTATGCAAAAATCTGCAACAACAAAAAATACGCGTGATAATGTGAGGTCCGTTTCCCGCTCACACTGGTTGGTCCACTGGTTTCGTGAATAAGTAGCTCGGGCTCCGTGCTTTTTCATTCCATGCCCTTGGCCCTGCCCCGCTCCGCCCCCACCCAACCCCTTGCTCTTCGACCCTGTAAGACGCATGGCGCCGGCCGGGGTAAGAATGGTGCCATAAAACACGCTTATGAAAAGCCTGTAAAAGTGTGGCAGTGCGGCGGGAGTGCGGGAGAAGAGATGGGAAATGCTGGAAATATGTTCAGCAAGCCGTCTGCAGTTTCGAGAAAGCCCGCCCGCCCGCCTACCACCCACCCGCGTCCGCCCCTGCCCCGCCCCGCGCTTTGCGCCTCACGTCCTGGTGACACTTCTTTTGTAGCGCCTCGTATCAAAGGGCCACTCACCACAGCTTCCTGAAAGGAAAAGGGGAAATGTGGGAAATTTTAGTACACGCACCCATACGTTTAAAAAAATCACTGATTATTTCCTTTCCTGAATTCATTCAACATTATAATGTTTTAGCGATACTTGACTCAAAGTAGTAGTCGATTGCTCTAAAAGAAGATTACATCGTTTGTTTAAAATACATAGGCTAATTGTACAGCTCTTCCTTCCAGATCTTGCCCACCATCAGCTCCGGGTTAGGCTTTTTCTCCTCGTGGAAGCAGTCGTACTCCACGCCGTCGCACAGGTCGCAGAACACCTCCACGGTCACGGGCAGCGCGCGCCGCACGGCGTTGCACTGCTTCTTGCAGGCGGCGGGCGCGTGGCTGATCAGGCCCTGCATGTCCCTGCCCAGCACGACGGTCTTGAGCACGCGGAGGCCGCAGCCGCCCAGCACGGCGGGCAGGTCGCTGCAGGACAAGGGCCACGGGAGCTTGCCCGGCGTGCCCACTGTGAGCTGCAGCACCTCCAGCGAGCCCGCGTTGGCCAGCAGCATCGCCCGCAGCACCCAGCTGCTGGGGGTCATGACGGTGAGCCATTGCAGGCCGCCGCCGTGGCCCGGAGGCAGCGGCGGCAGAGAGAACTGGGGGGAGGCCAGGGCGGGCTCACGGCTCATGTCGCTCATCATGAACATCCGCTTGAGCAGCGGCATGGAGTGGATCACCTGCAGGTGGGCCTGGAATCGGACACAAACCTGCAGCTCCTGCAGCGTGGGCGCGGCGACCTGCAGCAGCTTGAGGCTCCAGGCGGGGTCGTCGTCGCACTTCAGGCCGCTAATCCTGAATATCTGCAACAAAAAGAAGAGTGTTCAAAAGTCTGGAACGACGCCAATCGCTGTCTGAGCATTGAATGTAAGAAGAATCACTTACGCCTTGCGCTTCCCGCAGGGCAGTCGCCTTCTCCACGGGCTTCTCGTTGGGCTTGTGCAGACAGAGGTCGTTGACGTCGAGCTCCCGCATCCACTCCACGTTGGGCACCCCGGCGAAGACGGCTTTGGTCGACAGCGCGAGCCAGACGGCCTCGATGAGCGGGTCCTTGTCGCGGTTCCACACCATTCCCTTGAGCGAGCACTTGTCGCCCTTGAGCGTCACCTCCCAGGACTTGCCGGCCAGCATGGTCATGGCCTGCACGGCCTGCTCCGACGTGCACTTGTCCGGCAGGTCCTCGAGCTGGTCCGAGGCCCTCGGCAGCACGCCCTGGAGGTGGCGCCTCAGGGCCTTGGTGACGGGGAGAATGTCGTGCTCGCCGTGCTTGCACTCGATCGTGGCGGCCGCGCCGCACTCCGAGCACCACATCATTACGGGGGTAAGGCTGCGAAAGGACAAGTAAAGCGTCCGTCAAGCTCTCAATTAAATATTGAACAACTGGCCCATGCTCTACGGTTAGAATATGAATTTGTTAAAAATAAAAAGTGTTGCACTGTCAAAACTGACTTCAGCAAGCGAGTCTATTTCACAAAGAAACTGAAGATTGTTTTCTATTCACTCACTTATTATCGCATTGACACATCAGCCGGAGAAGATTATAGTTGTTTGGAAGCGCCTTGGGAGCAGGTTTAAACGCCTGGAAATAATTTACATAACTGTCAAAATCTGTGAAAACGTTTCAAACAGTGCAGGAATCAATGGCTGAATAGAGAGCCTACAGACCCCTCAAAACAACTTCCACCCTCACGAAACAATGTATGCTCCTGAGAAATTAACTGCGGGACCCTCTGTATCCTAGAGTCTACCGACAGGCACTTAGTGCTCAACATTTACTGATTGTGAGGCACTGATTGTACAACACTAATAACTGCAACGTATTGGAATCCTCAAATAACAGTGTGGCAAGCCTTGTTTCACAAGACAAACATTTACGGAACTCTCAGGTACTCTTAAAGCTGTTTCACTAAACTGAAGCGTGTACATGCTTTGAAATACAGTTGTGATCACTATCTATATTCTGCGAGGACTTACAACTGAGCGTTCTACACAAATTTTTGTATATGCATTGATAGAATACAAAGATTCTGCACGACACCGCCATATGTTTGCTTTTGCTATTGTGATAGAGACGAGGCGGCCCCTTGTGTCAAAGTCAGTCATGATTCACATAAAATGTTTTGTGTCACCAATCACGGGCCTGTTTTTTTCGGCCTGGAACTACATCGACTGACAACTCACCCTGCGGCAGGTCGGGCACTCCCTCTTGTCGCTCTTCTGGAGGCACTTGAGGCACACGGTGTGGCCGCACGGCACCATCTTCGGGACGTGCTCCCCCTGGTCGTAGTCCTCCATGCAGATGTCGCACTCCATGGCGGCGGCCCTGATGTCCTCAGTGGCGACGAGTCCCGGACGGAGCTGTGCGGCCTTCTTGGCTCGCGGAAAGCACTGCAAAGTGCGAAAGGAGGGCGGAGGGCGTCACTGTCGGGGCTGAGCACTGCTAGGTAGTCCTTCGGGCGGCGTCCTTCCACAACGAGCTGCAGCCTTGGACTGGCTGGCGGGGGCGGGGAGGGTCGTCCCGTCACGTCGACCTTGGGCTTGGAGCGACAGCGGCCGCCCGCCGCCACCCCGCCGGCCGGACCGGAGAGGAGCTCAGCGTGCGGCGAGAGCGGGCGAGCGGGCGAGAGGGAATAGCCCCAAACACCCGACCCCCGGCGCGGCCTGCGCGGCCCGCGGCCCCCCGCTCCGTTGCTCGCTACCTGCTCCAGGGACCAGCGTGTAAATGGCGAGCAACAACAAGGATAGTAACATGCAAAGGAAGATTTCGATGAGGGGCGGCGCGCTCCAATAGCGCTCCCCCTAAGTCCCTTGGCTAGAGCGCGGCGACCATCGCCAAGGATTCGGTTCGGAAGAGATCCAGGGATTACGGAACGGGTGCACGGTGTACTTATTTTTTTTTCGCCCGATAAACTCGCGTCAGAGAGCGCGAGCGCCGCCGGGGAAGTTCGGTACGAATGAAAAGCTGGAAGACGGACTAGCAGCCTCGGCTCCAGCCTCTGCTGGGCGTTCACTGGTCTGGAAGGGAAGACTCGGAAAGCAACACGGAGTCGGACACCTCGAACGTAAAGGTGCCAGCACAGAGAGGAAAAATAGGGGAGAGGGGAAATAGAGAAAAGCCGGAGCGCCTTCGGCAAGGTCGGCACATTAAAGCGTCATCCCGGGTAAACAATAAAGTCCCTGTAAAGTAAGAGAGGAAAGGAGGAGGGACGTCTCTGAGTTTGCTGTGCACTTTTGATTTGCTACTTCCTCAGCAAGAGATAGAAGGCGCTTAAAACTATGGCTGACGACGACGACGCTGCCTGGGGCGGGGGTGGTCGCCGCCGTGTCGACGGGGGG
>NW_026267162.1:1678574-1680032 GCF_000697945.3 Frankliniella occidentalis
CACGGTGAAGGCTGACTGAGGGATACCCTTTCTGCTTCCTGTCGATACGCCGTCTCGGGCCCAACTTCTCTGCGAGACATTCCGAATCCTAGAAGAAGAAAAGATTCCGGACAGCATAAGTCGTAGAACTGCACTATAACTGCAACCCCTATAGGCCATCACCCACCCTCTTTACCCTCTATCTCAGCGGCAAAAAACATAACAACCCCCTCTTCTTGCACGTGCGACGAGTGAGAGTGGACTTCTCCAGTTTCGAGTAGGGGTGGAGGGAGAGAAGGGTAGGAGGGAAAAGAGGTAGCGCTTTGAGCGGCTCGAGCATGACTTCAGCGCGAATCAAAAGTGTAAAAATTAAGGAACTTTTATGTTAGATTCTCGAAACAATTTCTGAGACAACAATGGCATCTGGAAGGTGCTAGAGCTACAAAATGACAGTTTTCATATTTTTGGCGCTAGCCTTGTTATAAAGAAACCCTCTCGCCCGCCGACACACACCCCCTATGCGGACAGTAATCTCTCCCCCGCCATGCCGGCCGAGCTGCTGAAGCGTTGTGCGACGGAAATATTTTTTTCTGGGGGGAGGGGGGATAAGGAAGGAAGGAAATAACGCGGCAGCGCTTTTACGGCCGAGGCGTATTAGCATACGTAAGTGAAATAGTCTGTGGCACATTCCGGGCGTCCGGCCGCGGTGATGCACGACGGACCACAGCAGCCCCGCAGCAGGTGCCTCGCCCGCCCGCGGCCGTACGGCGGCCGCCACCCCCTCTGAACGCGAGTCATGATAAGTGGTAAATAATATGGGAGCTGGATGAGAGAAGAGAGGAGGCGACAAACTGGGGGGAAAGAACCAGAGCTAGAGAATTTTGGACTAAGTATGGCTTCCTGTAAAAATTAACTTGAATGCTGAAAGTTTATTTTATTTTGAATTGGTCCTTGTTTTGAGTTTGAGGTACCGGGTGTTTCAGAGTGGACACTACAGTGTTGTGGGATTTTCTACTCGCTAGTGCCGCGGGGGGCTGCATCTCACAGGCGAAGGGATTAGGCAAACCCGCAACACTGCGGCGTCCTCTATGCAACAGCCGGGTACTTACGCGACTACCCGCTTTTACTTTGAGCAGCAGTTTCAACGCCCCCGGCGCCTCCCTGCCTGATGTGGTGGACCGCCAGTGTGAACGACCGGCAACGACCGGCGCGGCTGAGCGTCAGTCACGGTGCTGCTGGCGCGCGCTGGCGCCCTGGCGTCGCGTCACCAAGGTCTTCCCCGGGACAGCTGCTGGGCGTGCAGAGGGCCAGCTTCGCCATGCCCGGCAAGCCCTCCCCAAAACTCCCAAGTTAATTTTCCGGCCCGTTGCCTGCAAGTCGCGCCGCAGCCCCGGCCCAGGAGGAGACCAGGAGACGGTCCCCAGGCCGAGGTCCAGGCCAAGACCAGCCGGACTGGGGTAGGTAATGTAGAGAGGCGGG
>NW_026267162.1:1681077-1685289 GCF_000697945.3 Frankliniella occidentalis
GGGGGCAAGTTGTTTCGACTTTTGACCTGTCCGCTCCCAGACAGATCACGTGGTGTATGCGTATTTCCTAACGGTTGCTAAAGCTCTATCAATTTAGTACTTACCTGTGGACTCTCCTCTTCTCATTGGGCTACCTCACACACCATTTTAAACAGCAGACACTCATACCAAAAGGGCGCAGTTAGACACGCATGGGAACAGGGTATTTCTCTGCAAGCCAACCGGAACCTGGCGCAGAAAAGCATGACTGCTCAGTCTGCTTCCCTCTGCGCGCTCATTGGCACTATAAGTCGGCGTTTTCGGTTTGAAACCGTCCTAGGACTACGATTGAAATTGGGTTTTTAGTAGAAAAATGTGGAGAAAACGGGGGTATGAAAAAAAAATCGTCCCAGGAAAACCCCTTCGACACACTAAACCCTTATGCATTTTGCTGTGCGTAAACTTGCAGAATTTTATACAGCCATAAGTTTGTACAAAGTTTTATGCATAATTGCGCGCATAATTGTGTACGAAATATGCATAATTATGCGCACAATGTACACAGTTATGCACAAAATTGTTCATAATATTATGGCTGTATGAAATTGAAATTCTGCAAGTTTGATGCACAACAAAGTGCATAAGGATTTAGTGTGTATGAATTAGAAAATGTGGAGTGTGTGTTTGGTCGGGTTACGGTCATAAAACGTCCGTCCGGGCTGACCTCGTTGCTCGGCAAGGGCCTGACGAAGTCAAAACAATCCCTGGCTGGTGTTGCGGTGGTGGCTGGCGGAGCAGCCCCACGTATTCTGCAGTCGGCCACCGCGACTTCTCGGCACGCCGCCACGCTCCCTCCACGTCCAATATACTTCCTTCATGCTGCAACTCCGCACCAGCGCGAGCACGCACGCGTCGCCTTCACGACAGACAGACAGATAGACGGATGGATGGACAGAAGACAGACAGACAGACAGACAGACAGACAGACAGACAGACAGACAGACAGACAGACAGACAGACAGACAGACAGACAGACAGACAGACAACAGACAGACAGACAGACAGACAGTCAGAGACAGACCCCGTTGATATAGGAGACGTGGCAGGGGAGAGCAAAGAGGGGCTTCCAGGGATAAATCTCTTGCTCGTAGAGAAGACGGCCTAGAATGCCTAAAAACATACATTATTTTCCATTTGATCCGCTGATTTGTTGCAGTGTGGGCGCCCGCCCCTGCCGGTGCAGCCCGGGACCCCGCGGGGGATAGGCAGCACCGTGGCGCTCGCGCCCACCGGGCTGCCTAACGTCGGCCCGACAGGCGCTCGCCGCCATGGAGGAATAAGTATATTAGACGTGGAGGAGCACTGCCTATACCGGCCCACGGTACGGCCGCGTGCCAAATGTCGCGGTGGCCGATTGCCGAATACACTGTTATTCAAGGAATGTAATGTCACATTCGTTGAAAAACAGTGTACGTGTGGCTGCTCCGCCAGCCACCACCGCAACTCAAGTCAGGGATTGTTTTGACTTCGTCAGCACCGGCGGCGGCCGGTAGCGGCCGGACGCTTTTATCACCGCAACCCGACCCCACTCCACCCCACTAATTCTTTACCTTCAAATTCGTAGAAGAGTGTTCCCATGACGATTTTTTTTCCCACACCACCGTTCTATTCGCATTTTTCTCTTTCAAACCCAATTTTAATTGTGGTCGTAGGCCGATTTTGAACCGAAAACGTCGACGTAGTGTACAGGAATGTGTCCACGTGGGGGCGTGACGTCACATAAGTAAGCGTGAGTCACAGACTTCAGCCAGCCTAAGGGCAAGCTGGACGGCCAGTGTGTCGCAGGGATAGACAGTGATCGGACGTGTGCGTGTCTCCTGTGCCGGTTTAACAATGAGCGCCTGCTGTTTAAAATTGTGTGTGAAATCGGCCAAAGAAAGGAGGAGAATCCATAGGTGAGTACTAAATTATCAGAGCTTCAGCAGCCATTACTGCCATTACAAAATACGCATACACCACATAAAATCCCCCCCCCCCGGCCCCCCGGAGCCATGGCTTCATGACAAAAAGGGGGGGGGGGGTAGCGTAACTTAACTCTAACGCCGAAACAGATCACGTGGACGGGCGTCACAGCAGGCTGGGTACACGGTAAAACCAATGTTTCATTTTTTGAGGAAAAAGGGAAAACTTATTTGAGGAACTCCCATGTTGGAGGAGAGGTCCTCCGATCTTGCCTCAGATTTTGAGGAATCTTCTCAAAAAATGAGGAAAAGTCCCACATTTTCCGCGGAGACTTCCTCGAAATCTGAGAAGTTTTCGTCAAACCAGGAGAGTTTCTCAAAGTTTTCCTTTTTCCCTAAAAAATGAGACATTGTTTTTACCTTGTAGTACATTGCTATTTGTTTGCACTAATTGCTCGGGCGTATTTTGTCGTGCCGATTAGGTTTCCTAAAGATGAGCAAAGGAGAAAGGAGTGGGAAAAATGGGTGTCTACTGTAAATCAATCACCCTTTTCTTCAAAACCAAGTTCACGGTTGTGTAACAAGCACTTTTTGAAAGAGTGTTACCAGGAAAATGGTCTACTTAAACCAGATGCAGTCCCAACCTTGATCCCTGAGTGAGTGCATGACACCTTACTATTTACTGCATCAGAAATTTAAGTGGGATTTATGAAAAAACGTGTCATTTTTATTTTGTTTATTATCTAGATGTGATCTGTCAAATTTGTTTCGGATGGGTTTCCTGCCAAGTACCAGCTCTGTTTCTTTATCTGTGCTCGTCGGTAACAACCTTGTTAGCAACCCCGAGGGGCAGACTTCTTCACAGGCGTGTCACGCCACACAACGCGACGAGACTTGGTCGAATTCTGCTACTACAGTATGTGTTGATAAGTCATCAAACCCGCTCTTGGGCCCTGTGTAAGTTTATATTTTATTACATTTATTTTCTAACCCAAATAAATATTTCTGAAAATTATGTCCCTTTTTTTCTAAGGCCAACCAGTTGCATCACAGAGAACCCCCAAGTACCTTTGGATTTGTCAACGAGAAGTGTTAATGAACACAACACACCCAGATCAGGGCCTAAAGCCAGGTAAGTGCAGTCTGCCATGCAGCCCTTGCTCCGTTTACCCGTTCTACTTAATATTTAATGCCATGGTTCCGAGGGGGCTACCACTTACTTGATTTAGAATGTACACAGGATTACGTGATTACAGGGATTACACGTGAATTTTGAGGGATTACACTTGAGTTTTGTTGAATTTCTGGCTCTAAAACCATTAAATTTGGACCAGAAGGTGAAATTTAGCTATAATGTTTAAAAATTTGGTGAAGTATTACTCGGAATACATAAAGATTACATAGGGATTACACCCTCATCTGTACACAGGATCACGCGAGTGGTGGCCCCCTCGCATGGTTCCATTCGGCAGAGAAGTTCCGGAATTAATTTTTGTAATATTCTTATTTGTTGTTGCAGCAGTACTCTCAAAACACCGGCCGAACGAGTACCAAACAAGCGTAAACGGTACCCCGGAGACATAACTCCAGGCGATTTCAGCACACCCAAGAGGGCCAAGAGGGCCAGGCACTGTGTGGAATTTCTAAAAGACGACAGAGAACGGTTAAATAGGAAAATTAGGCGTGTTAGGGAGAGCTGTCGAAGAAAACAGACAAAAGCAAAACAATCACTGACTTGTGTTGCTGTGGTGGCTGGTGTTGGCACGGCTCAGAGGCCTGGGTGCTCCCCATACTTCCTCCATGGAGGGAGCTAGCGCGGAGCGCTAGCGCACCTCCGTATAGAAACAAATACATGTGGCCTCCTCTACAAGAATGATGTCGAAATTTGGCATTAAATGTGTAGCCGACCAATTGTGTTCCGAGATTCATCGTCTTTAAAAGAAGCCTCATCATCCCGTTGGTCATTTCCACTCGAACGCATCCGATTTTACTTTTTGCGCGGTGTCTCATGGCGTTAAGAGCCATGTGAAGTGAGGCAAAAAGCGAAATAGAACTTAATCGAGCTCAACTTTGGGAACGCTAGCAGCAGTGGCCCGGCGCCGCACCCCCGCAGTGCAGGGCGGCCCAGGGGCCCGGCCCAGCCGGAGGGCCGGCCTCGCCAAACATTAGTCATGAAGCACACCGCGCCCAATTTGCCATTTGTATGCGAGGGCGCTGCGAGACATGCCTCTCCTCTCACCACCACGCCCGGTTCTATACCACAGCCCCCCCC
>NW_026267162.1:1685404-1708358 GCF_000697945.3 Frankliniella occidentalis
CCCAAACACACGCGCACTCGTTGCCACATAAGATGGTGCCTTTCCTTGAATTTCGGAAATTTTCATATTCAGCACAATAATTGATTAGTCCTCGATTAGTTTTCCTTGATCAGACAGGGGGATAGTGCGCCAGCGCCAACAGACGTCTCGTGTAGGTGGAACGCGTCAGCAGACGTATTACGCCTAATTTTTGAAGACCTGATTTAGTCTGGACGTAAATATGACGTCCTTGTGACGTTTCGGAAGTCTTTTGTTGGGGAGTCGCTCGTCGTTGAAGCGCGTTTCTCTCACTGACCTCTGATGCCCGCCCCCGACTGCAAAGGGGGTGGCGGGCGCGGTACTTCTTCTTCGGTGGCGGTCGGGGCGGTGAGGAGGTGGCTTACACCGGGCGTGCGGGCGGGGCGGTGGTGTAGGGGCAGCGGCCCACCTGCATATTCATGAGCACCCCCTCCCACTTCTTCAGCTACTTGGATGTCTCGTTCTCATTTCTCTTGTTACAGTCTGTTGTCTTTTATTTCTCAAGTCTTCACCCACTAAAGATGAGGCAACGGGGGAGGGGGAGGGGGCGAGGGGTGCGGCATAGGGACGAGGCAGAGAAAGGGCGTCCTAGATTCCGCCTGTTTTTACGACTGGCTGAGAATGGAGGCTCTCTCTCCCTTTCTCTCCCTCTCTCTCTCTCTCCCTCTGCCGTTCGAGACGAGGGGAAAGGGGGGGGGGGTGACTGAGGTCGGCTTCAAACGCACCCGCGGTATGGGTCGGCGCGGGCCCGGGCCCTCTACTGCCGTACGCACACCCGCCCTCGGTGCTGCTGTATCCTAAACGGCTCTGCAGTGCCCGCCCCGCCCCCGCCTCGCCCCACGTCGTGCCGCACCCACTGATGCCGGCAAAGCAAGAGCTACCGCGGTGATGTGTTGTGAGCGCGGGGCGGGGGCGTTGTGCTGCGGAGTACCCTAGACGCGACGACAGAGCAGCTCATTTCGACGCACCGGCGCACGGCAGAGTGAACGAAAACACAGCAGGGGTGCTCGGCGTTAAAGAGCGGCTGCACCTCCCAAGAGTGGGACGTCCTCCTCCGTCTCGCTCAGAGCGGCCAGATCGACGGGGGCACAGAGAGACTGCGGCCGGGAGAAGAGAGGATACTGTGTGCCAGCCCTGCCCCGCGTCCAGCGCCCGTTCGACCTGCTCGCGGGTACTCAACACCCCTGGGCGCACCGAGTGTGGTGAGGTGGATGTTGTCGAAGCGGGCGGGGGCGTTCGATCGACCGCCTCCCTCCAGCGTTGACTGATGTCGTCGAGGTGTCACCAAGGCGGATCAGGATCAAGGCGTGGTGTGAATGAGACCTCGCGTGACTTTGCGTGACAACTACAAACCTTCCTTGGGCAGTGTGATGTTTTCGCACCATTTCAATTTATCTCCGTGAGAGGATAAGTGAAGTGGAAGAAAGAAAAGAACCAGATTTCCGCGCCTGATTCCGGTTTAGATCTACTTTCCTTCTTCTTTTGCCAACAAACTGAAGTTCTATTCTGCAAACTCTACGCCCCCCCCCCCATCCTCCCCGCGGTAACTCACAGCAGCATTCATACAAGTAGGGGCAGGGGCGTATTAAGGAGGCGGACAGGGGGGCGGTATATTGAAAGTTGCCTAGGGGTTTTGTAGGTCAAATTGCCTACCTTAGGCGGCTATCTAGTGGGCCTCAGTGGGGTGATTCCCCCCCCCCTCCCTTATACTCGCCTGGGTAGGGAGGGTGTAGGTAGGGTGAAAGGGTGCCGGTTTGGGTGGGTGTCACGGGGTGGGGGTGGACGGGGCGAAGAACGTGTCCTCGACGCGGACCCGCCCCCCGGTCTACGACCACACCTCGTAGAACACTCCAACACTCCGCCCAGACGGACGACGCCATAACCCTTCTGTCATGAGCGAGTCAAGCAAAGAAATGGGTCACAATCAGCGCAGGGCGAGGGGAGGGGCGTCAGTCCCAGAGTGGAGAGCGAGAGACCGAGTATGAGAAATTGGACGGAAATGGATGCCCGACGCACGTACGCGGGCGGCCAGTCAGAATGCGACGATATATATCCCGTGCACAGAGCGGCGGGGGTAAGAGTGCAGAGCTCGTCAGAGCGTGGCGAGAGCACGAGGAAGGAAGAACCTCGACCACGGAGTGTGTCTTTGTCAAATTAAATGTTTCATTTTTATAATTTTTGTAACCGTGCTAAAAATTTAGCACATTTTTCAATGTGATTTTTGTTTATAGCGGACACCGAAAATTTTAACGGTTCCTTCGTTCCGGTTAACCAATGGTTTCTCACACGGTTTTCGAGAGAGGTCGAGAGGTCGGACTAGGGTGAGGAAGAGCAGGAAGAGAGAGGAAAGGGGCGCTGCCCCGAGTGGAGAGCAGTCAGGGCGGCCGGGCCGGGAGAGGCTCCGCGAGGGGTGCGCGCGTGGCTCTGCGGAAGAGTTTCTCTCCCGCCCTCTCCCCCTCCAGAGGGCAGGACACACTTGCACGCACCGTTACACCTGGAAGAAGGACAAAAGGAAGAAATACGGTCGGGTTGACAATGGAGACCTAGTCTTAGCGCCCAGAGCCACACTAGGCAACTTGCGCGCCCATAAATATCCCGTCGCGACCGACGACCTCCGGCCGGGGGGGGGGGGGGGGCTAAGGCCTCCGCTTTGCCACCATTAGGGGTAGGGGTAGCTCCGGCTGCGCGCCGTGGCCGGCGGGCGTGTGTTTGCCGGCCAAGTCACATGGGGGGAGAGGGGGGGGGGGGTACGAAAACCTCTGATTTTTTAGACAATACATCGATATAAGTACATAATTTTTACAAAACTCAGCTCAAAAGCTGACTAATTCTCAAATCTCAAAAGACTGCACTGTTAAATTCCTACAAAGCATTTGCTTTGCAGAGCTGCGAAGTATTTTGCTCCTTTGTAACTACGAAGCATTTACTTTGCAATTACAAAGTGATGCTTTGCAATTGCAAAGCAATGAAAACGCTGCAAAGCATCGCTTTGCAATTGCAAAGTGTCACTTCGAAATTGCAAAGCATCACTTGTAATTGCAAAGTAAATGCTTCGTAGTTACAAAGGAGCAAAATACTTCGCAGGCTTTTAACAGTGTGAGACTCAAATCTCACACGTACTCTGTTGGTACCTCAGGACGTGGCACGCACAATTTAGTATACTTAGGAAAATAGGAGCTATTCGTCCCCACCCCATCTGGCTTAGCCGGCAAACATCGTGTGTCGCGGGTTTCACAGATTCGTTCGGCAAATCATGGTCGTCGCCTGTGAGACTCCAGGTAGGCCAACCCGGAGTACGCACATGAACTGCAGGGAAGATGTTGCCTGCCTACCAGGCGTTATGAGAGCTTTCAGAGGCTGAGCTTGCCAGGTTCATAGCTGTAGATGATGGACGTACTTTCTGTATGATACCTCAGGCACCTTCTATATGACTACTTCCAGGAGGGCGACTGAAATAATGACCCCGACTGCTCTATAGATTCTAGGCCATCGGCGCTGGCACTCGACTCTCTTCAGCCAAGAATTGTCTTTACCGTGTCGTTTTTGTTTCACGGTTAGGCTAAGGTCAGTGTCACGATTACTTTTTCGGGTTGACTGGTCCGGGGGAGGGGAGGGGGCTTCTGCCTTTGCTACAGCCAATCTTGGTGGGTCTCGGCCGGGATGAGGCCGTGCGAAGCAGAGGGCAAGATGGGGATATTCGGCTCATGAGATCCCCGCCTGCAGCCGGGACATGGGCTCCCCTTGCCTGCCTGCGGGGCTTTTGTCCAGGGGCGTACGTACGCGAGCGTCGCCGAGCAGCGGAGCGTTCCTCCAGAGCTGCAGATAAGGGCGGGGATGGCTGTAGGGGGCAGGAACCTCCGCAGACTCGAACGCTTGCCTCATGACGGCGGCATGACCGGGGGACAGTAGTTGCCCTGGATCATCCAGAAAGTACACCCGTCATTCACCGGCAGAAACCTGCTAAGTTCAGCCTCTGAAAGTTCTCGTAAACGCCTGGTAGGTATGCAACATCTTGCCTGTAGTGCATGCGCGTACTGCGGGCTGGCCTACCCGGTGTCTCGCAGGCGCCGAGCTCTCATTGTATGCCGAATGAATCTATGAAAAACGGACGCGTATACTTCAAGGACGATCACCTAGCTCGATCGATACTTTCGTCTTTGGTGCAGGTCAGCAGGGAAGTCAATCCCTTAATTTGAAAGCGTCCAATGCACCGCCGGCGTCGTTGAGTCGTGTTGTGGCGCCGAGCAGACGAACACGACGTCTCCATCACGGTTCTCGCTCTAGAAAGGGAGTCTGCGTTGGGCGTGCCAGCTCGGCCGCTGCGGGACACAGATGAATTGCAGAGAAAAGTCCTGCCCCCGCTGGAGGGGGCGGGGCGGAGGAGGGGGGCTCCGCCGTGTTTCGCCGCACCGTGTGCTCCCGACAATAGTTGGCCTCTCCTCAGCTGATAAGACAGGCGGGGTAGGCCACACGCTTCGACATCCTCCTAAACTTCCGAGCTTCCGAGGCTCTCGAGTTTTAGCCGCGGGTGGAACGACCCTCCTGGAGCCAGGAGCAGAAAGGCCGCTAGAGGTGCCCCGTAAGCAAACGTTGCACACGTGTTTCTGATTCCTCCTCCGTCCAGGTAGTGCCCCGGCTTCAGTTTGTTTTGAGAAGTATTGGTTACGGGATATTCACATACTCGTTGTACAGGGTTCCGTCATGTTTGATATGCTGTACCGCATGCAGGGCGATGCAGGCGGCTTGCATACTCGCACGCAATACTGCATCGTCCGCTTGGATGATACACCCGGTACAAGTATTTATTCCAGTTATCTTCCCTCTGGCTCCTCGGCAGTGTTTGCAATTGGTCGGTTGCACAAACACTGCGGCTCGTCGGTGTGCAACATCCGATAGCGCCTGCAGCGCGTCGGGTAGGCCAGCCCGCCAAGCAGCTGCGTGGAGCCGGCGGCCCGCCCTGTGAGTGTGAGTTGTGATGCGAAGCGGCTCACGAACGTAATGAACGCTGCATCTCAATGTTTGTTACAGAACAATGATCACATACTTTCCGCCTTTCAAAACAAACTCTCATTCAAGAATCGATCTTGAAAGCAGATGATACAAATTTAAGAATATAGGTATGTTTTCTAATTTTCTCCCTCTTTAGGTGTCATTATTTGTTTATGGCTGCTTGTTACTTGTAATCTTGTAATTCGGCGTACTAGCGGCGTAGAGGAGGAGGCAAGGGGCGGGCACAGTGGCCGGGCCGGTGGCCCAGTATTGTTGGGCAAGGACGGGTCCTGCTCCCGACTCGTATTGTTAGGGAAGGGATAGCGCCCAGCGCGACGCGACACTGAGCCAGACAAGCCAGACAGCACTCACGCGCACTCCACCGCATCGCCAAAGAAATTGTTCTCTGGTCTGCGCTTGGTTCTCTGTACACATCGAGAGTAAATAATGCTAGTCAAAATATATATCCAAAAATGTGTCGCGTGTGTCACTGAAGGAGCGCCCCTCAAAACCGCGCGGAAGCTTGGCGCTTGGCGGGCTGGCCAGCCCATCGCGCAGCAGGCGCTAACAGTGTGGGGAAAGGTTCACTTTAAAACGTTTTCGCGCGTTTGCGTTGGAAACTCAATCGGTCGGTTGCTAGGCCGAATCTTATTTTTATATTTTTGAAAAATCTACTGAGACAGGACTCTACACCACCAGCCCTGCTGTTCGCTGGTGTGAGTTGGCAGCATTGCCCCCCCCCGATCTCCCATATAACCAAACAAACAAAACAAACAACAAACAGTCAGTCATCAGTCATTCAAACAGCGAGCGATGGCGGCAGTCGTACGGGTTAAGCGCGCTCTTGACGAGGAGCCAAGTTCGGCGTTAATTCTCTCGTGCAAACGAAGGAAAACAAATGTCGAAGATGAGGATGCTGTTGAAACTCTATTTACGTTTGCGGGTACCGTTAAAGATCAAGTAAGTGATCTGTCATCACGGTTTTTTGCTCGTCATAGACTGTCCTAACCTATTCCATACCCATGGTCCGTGGTCCTTACAGTAGCACTGAAACCTAACTTGTGATTCATTTATTTCAGAAAGAAAATGTTGCCCTTCTCACACACGATAAAATCTGTAAGCAGGATGTTAAAAAATCTAGCAGACCAACTCCTAACGTATCCCAAAAAGCACGAAGTGATACAAAGGCAACCTCTGAAAATAATCGGTTTAAGGTATGGTAAAATAGAATAAGTTTATTATTATGGGTGTCTTTTTATCACGGCTGTTGGTTATTGTGAAAAATCGTGTATCTGCCTGCGCAGCTTGTAAATTATTTCCGGACCATCAATGAAGTAGATCAAACTGAAAGTTCTAATGAAGGAATTCAAAAATCTATCACCATTTTAGAAGTTGAAGCTCAACCCAAAGGAGAAAAGGTAAATATTGTGATCAACTTTTAATTATTCTGTTGAACCAACCAATTTAGTTAATCAAGTTTTGTAGAGGTGAATCCAGGATAGAAATCTTTCAAGTGTGGTTGGGGCGAGGGGAGTTGGGTGGGGAGCGTTGTTTGCCCACCCCACCACCCCTTTCTCCCGAATTACGCTTGCAGCGTTGTTATTGTAAATCCTTTGTCTTCAGAAATCAGATCCAGCAAAGGAAAGTATAGATCACGAAGCCCCCTCCTCCCAATATGTCTATGATTTGTATTACATTCAACCTGATTCCAAAGATATTGATGTAGACGACTTGTTGTTGGATGGGTTGGTAAGGTATGTCTCCTCCTGTGTTTCCTAAATGAGCATTTGCATTAGTCCGTATCTGAAAATGTCTTCCCTAATTTTAGCTTTGCCCCTGTTGAAAACGAGCTTGTCTTTGACACTTATCGGAATAACAGAGCTGCAGGTGAAGACAGTGATTCTGACTCACCCTTAATGGATGATGATGATGATTCAAACGATGAGAACAATTGGAGGAATGACTATCCTGATGATGAAGAAGGTGACAGGTACGAGTATTTTCCCAATAAATCAGGTATTTGCAGGACTCTCATTCTAAATAACAACTGAATCTTAATTTTCAGTAATGATGAAGATGGTCTTGCTCGTGGCTTGAGTAAAGTTACTTTTGGTGGGTTGATTATCTTGTAATCCGTCAGTTTACAGTTTTTGTCGTGTTGTGTATTATATTACAATTACTATCCTTATTTTCTAGGAGATGAAGAGCTGAGTAGTGATGGTGATGATGAAAAACTTATTTACACTGAAGAGCTTTCACCTAGTGACATCAATTTGTATGGGGCTGCATATGCTCGATTCAAAAAGAATGCTTTGAAAGAGATGGATTCTTCTTGTCTTGAAATCAATTCAAATTCTGATGATGATTATGGTCCTAGCAGCGATGTCAGCAGTGATGATTAGAATTTTTTATGTTTGTTTAGGCTTTTATTTATTACCTAATATTATTTTTAGTGTTCAAATGTTGTAGACTGTTTCAGTTACGCTTATTAAATTTTTATAAAGATTTGAAAAAGATATTTGTGTTTGTTCTTTTCATTTTATCCAAGAACAATTTTAAAATTTTGAACTATAAGTCTTAAGTTTATTCTTAAATAAAATGAGACTTAATTTTATGGTCTTTCTAAGGGCGCCAGTGCTCCAAAGAATATTCTTAATTTTGGAATGGAAGAATCTTTATTCACACAGTTGAAAGGACAGTCAATGAAATTGATCAGTTTGTGATTTGTTACACCCCTTATTATACACACATTGACAATAGAAAAGCATCACATGATTTAAACAAGAAGGTAGGTATGTATTTAGAAAGCTAGGCAACAAGGATGATGAATAAAACTTATCCAAATCATTTTAATGATTGATCCCTGGTAAATAGGCATTGCTACTCACAACTGCAGGAGGGCAGTTTCATTTTTCTTTGGATCTACTAAAATATTCTTCTCTGATACAATGAGCATTGATAACCTAAAAGTTTAATGGAAATGTGAACTTTGCAGAACAAGTACTCTCAGAGTAAGCAGGCAAAAGGAACACTATACCCTTTGTAATTAACAATTTGTAGATGTTAGTTCCAACATTGTATTTTCAAAAGGTAATAGTTGGGGAAAGGTCGGTATATATTTGGATCATATGAAGAACGTCCTTTTTTATTTATTTTTTTTCAATCAAACCACCTGATTTATCATCCTAATTGGCAGTATCTCCAATTCAAATTACTTGCAGTGCAGTGAGCAATAAAAGTGGTACATTCCATTTTCCACACTATGCAAAAAATGCCTACCAAGCAATAAGTTCGCGCCCTGGCTGGCAGCACTATGCATAAAATTAACTTAGAATATTCTTTGATTTGTACCTACTTTTACCATGCTACCCATGAAAGCACAAAGAGGTGCATTGACAACACAACTAACACATTTTGCCATCCTCAGGTTTTCTCATTAATTGCGTTGCTTTCACTTTCATGAGTGAAATATTTCACCTAAGCCCAGACAAATTACTTAAACAACATTTCTACACCATTGCTTGAAGTTTTAATAAATATACTCTGTAAAACTCATTGCTCATGTGCTTTAAAAAAACATTCCTTTTTTATCTCTTTTCAAAATAAGTGCAAAATAAAAGTGCTATTTATATTTGTCAACAAGTTTATATGAACATACAAAACGTCTTGATGAAAGGCAATCATGGTACACAAGAAACAAATCATGTGTGTCATAGTGGAAATACTGTGCATAAAGACTAGTGAAATAGCAAATTTATCAAGGCTACATATTGTCATTTGAGACAATGATTATTAATGGAATGGTCACCATACACAGTGAGAATCATTCCACCGGCTAATTTGTAATATTAAACATACAAATCAATAACTCTCTCCCCTAACAACAGACTGGGGAGTTTTGAAAGATTACATTCAACGCAGGAATGTATACTATGAGATTCCGCACCAAGAGTGGTTTCAAGTGTGATTAAAATTGCTTTACTTTACCTTAGCCAACAGTATAAAAGAAACAGAGATCACTTAGTCTTGTAAGACGGAGTCTAATAGGAACACATTAACATGTTCATTAACAATGGACTGACTAGCATTATGATTTTGTTGTGATCAATTACTCAGAAGATTCTGAGTATAGCAACATGTCTCACTTTTATAAACCATCACATTACTTTCCTCCAATAATTTTTTTTGGAGTGTGGTTTGTTTACGGCATATCACGCTATGCCAAAATAAACCTAAGCACAGCCTTCATGGAATAAGGCACATGGCTGCTTTGGCCATAAGGAGGAAAAACACCATAGTTGGAACATAATTTCAAGTTCCTGAAGAATTATTAATTGAAAACATTTACCAAGCTATTAAAAACTGTAAGACATCTTTAAAAAGTGTATTAACAATATCAATTACCCTTATTTATTTAATTTAATACCCAAACCATTCGCAAAAGTGCATAGCACACGCACAAACACACTCAAAAAAGTCACTGCTAAATTTGTTTCTTTTAATGTGAAATGAACATACACACCAATCAGCATTTCTGTCTTTGACCCATCCGAAATTGTTCTAATTGTATTACTAAAGTTTAGAAATTAATTTTCAGATAAATATTGCAATTTTAACATTAAAAGAAGAAGAAAAATCTAGATAGTTAAAAGGGGGCACTTCATAATGTTCTTTAGAGAGAATAAAGAGATAATAATCACAGTGCTTTAGTCTTCCGATTGTTTTTTAGACTTTGCGAGGTCTATTGGTGGAGGTAATTCATCTTGAAGTTGTTCTTTGACCTTGGTGTAACTGCATTCGGTGAGAATATACTTTGCACCAACAATAAATAATTTGCATGCAAGGGGACAGAGTAACATCTGGTGAAGAGTTCCCCATATTCGGTAATTTTGGCCTGAAAATGGATCTTTAGATGCAGGACACAGCATCTTATTCAGATTTATTTCAGAGGGCTGCAGAAGAAGAAAATAGATAAATAAATTCATGTACTGTAATGCAACGCAGTAATAATAATATGAAGAAGAAGATGACAAGCAATGAAACCATTTACATACCAATCCCAATCCCTGGAGAATTACGAAATGGTACATAATAAGCAACCCGTATGAGAAAAGACACCAGCTCAGATCAGTAATGGGTTCCACATTGTATACACCTACGATAAAAATTACATGGTATATATTCCTGCTGCCTCACATTGCAGACTGCTTCCTGCATTAATCATATTCTCTACATTGTAACATGTGTGCACTGACCTCCAAGACGAAGCATATAAAAAGGTGCAATCACCATTAGTCCATGTTGTGCCCAGTATACAAACAGCTCACACGGTAACTGGAGACAAAAAAAATTCAGAGCCTGTGTCAAGTCAAAACCCAAGTGAAAAATTCAAAATTGTGTTAAAACAATGATTTTAAAATGTTTTCGGTCAAAACATGGTCTTTTAAGATAGCACCATAGAGGTCTGGAAAAATCATTCAGAATCCCTACAATGACCCTATTAAGACTGTGTGTTCTGGCTAGAAACAGAGATTATGAAAAATAGATGCAAAAAAACACATGCACTAATTGTTACCTGTCTAGATAGTGTTTCTGGAAACACTGTTGCAAGTATGGGGCCATTCAAAAAATTGAGGTGAATTCGAAAGGCAGATGTTAGCATTTTGCTTGGCTGTCCCGCCAAAAGGTAAATCTATAACAGGACAGAGATTTTATATAGCTAACAGTCTGAATGAAAAAATAGATTACAATTGACATACCTGTATTGCTGTAGTGACATGACATGGGTTCAGAAGAAAAATTGTACTTTGGGCCTGCAGTTTAAACCCAATTTCACATCCAATCACAAGACACATTGAAACCAGCAAAATGTTTCGTCCAAAACGATCTCTCCATTGTAGTGAAGATGGCTTTGAAACTGGATGTAGATTCTTCCATCCAAACCAAATTAACAGACCAGAAAATGCTATCCCAAGAACTGTTTCCCATGCCCTTCTCTGCATAGGTAAATAGTTGGCACATTCTTTACCTCCGGTACTTGGAACAGAAATGTTTACACCCTTATATGTAAACTCAAACATAGCTCTGAAAAAAAAGTAGTAAAGTGTAGGTTAAATATCTGCAAGAATCACACTTTTTTTTATATCACAAATTCATGTACAATTTAATCAGTTAAAATATTATGTGACAAGCGGAAAATCTGTATGATTGAAACAATAACAAAATTTTGAGCATTTGAGCTGACAATATCCACAAAGAAAACAGCAAAAAACATTGAAAAACAGTGTTCAGAAACAAGAAAATTCTGCTGGTTTACTATCTAGCACGGGCGGTTTTGTTGATTGAAATTATAAGCAGCTATAACAAATATTAAGAAATGTTTGGTCTTGACCAGAGTGATTGTAGTCTGCTAGCAGCCGACATACCTAGTAAATTATCGACTTTTATTTGTGCTGGCAACGTGTTTTACAAATGAAACCATAAGATCATCTTAAGGAAACGAATGCACGACCATTTCTTTGCGATTAGTGTAACTTTGTATGCGCTACAGTACATTATTTCTCTTTAAAAGTCCCATTTTACAAATCTGAACGAAATGTCAGAATCCATTTCTTGCTCTTAATGTAACTTCAGCGCCCTCTAAACTGTGTACGAACAACTGCCCTCCTCCGCCTTCCACTGCGCAACTAAAACTAACCCCTACTTAACCTTTCCAAAAGCGCGCGCCGCATGAAAATCATGAGCTAGGAAGCTAGACAGCTAAACTGCTTAACGCCATAGCGGCATTTTGATTACTTGTCTCCGTTAGATCGTGACGTGACCGCAATTCCATTTTGTTCTAACTAGGTAATCAATTTTCATTAAAAAAAATAATACTAGAAATTAAATGTTTGGTGTAGTCTGAAACAGTGTCGACCAGTTCTTTCCTCTTCACACAGCCACATTTCTAAAAATGCATCTGTCAGATGTACCTTTATTTAATTTCAACGCCAGCACACAGGACTTCAAAATTACATAAAAAATAAATAAACGAATTCCAAGAGAGAACTAAACAAAATGACTAGTTATCTCCAGTAAAGTTCTGAGCAGCACAGCGAGTCAACGAGCGGCCACGGTGTTTGAACGGGCGTCATTAAATCAAAGTGTTCCGCGGGTTCGATTTCTATCGATGCCGATACAGAGAATACGTGGCTCTCAGCCAATTAACAATTTTTAACAACAAACCCAAAAACAAACGAACAATTGCAAAATTTCTATTATTTTTCCTACTGATGATTTATTGTTAGTTCGAACAACAGCAGCCCAATCCCAAGCTGAAAGTTGATACACAACATGAACATAATATAATATTTAAAGATCTACGATCAAAACCAAAGGTTGAAGATGAAATGACACTCAAAGCAGTATTGGAAGGAGAAAGGCAAAACCTCTCTTGCAACCTAACAGAAATTCCATTTATTCAACCATGGATAATTGTTAAAAGAGCTCTTAAAACATATCATACATAGTCCTCCTTGTGTACTGTACCACTGAACAATATTTAATTCCCGGAAAAAGATTTACAGTCTTCTTACCAAGCAATCATTACACTACGTAGATATGAATAGCCAAAAGGAATCAAGTTAAAACATAATAGAAGGGGATCATAGGTTGACGTCAAATATTGAGGTTTTTAAGTCTGATCAAGTCTATCAGACTTAAGTTTATTAATTAGTAACAGGTTTTCAAATTGTACCTAGCATGAACATGTATTTTACAATCACACAAAACCATTTCATCAGGTGTTGTTTCTAGCGTTCAAAACAAAAAGAGAAGGTAAAACAAGTGAGAACAAAAACAACAATTACATCCTATTGAGAATGACAAGTTAAGAATGAGAAAGACAAACTATACAATTCAGTTTAAATGGGCATGATTAATTAATAACAACCAGTTTGGATCTAATTGACATTAAAAACATGATTTGCAAAGAAGGCACAAACTGCTAAAGGTGGTAAAGTGGACCTCAGTTTTAAGAAACAAAATAACCATGACAATAAAAGAGTTTCTCACAACTCGGGAATGCATAGCACAAAAAGTCAGAGCAAAACTCTTGGCATATTCATTACTGATAGTGTGTTTTTAAGTCCAACTAAATTACAAAAAAATCTGAGTAATCATTTCATATGATGTAACACTTCTACATCAAAGCTTCATAAAATGCAAAAATGAGTTTACATGGAAGAGCACAGAGCAGAGAGCCCAGCTCTTATCCCACAGCCTGCCACAGCCCTCAACAACACAACCACAAAATCAAAGTAAAGAGCAGATTAGTAAGAACAAAACGAACTTGTTCTTATAATGTAACACAAAAATTGTATAGCAATGTAACGTTTGGGACTAATACTTGCATTATTGACAAGTGAAAACATTTATGCACAGAAAGAATGCCAACAGGCAATGACAATAAGAATTTTTCATTAACGTTTTAAATTATTCATAAAAAGAGTTACTAAATATAAAGATAGTCCATATCTCACTATTTACTGCACAGGTCAGTAAGCTGTGTTGAACGACGATCTAGGAAGTTTGAGATCATCACAAGATGGCTCGCCTTGTCTTCTCCACCCATGCTCTCTTGCCATACCAAAGTCAAGTCTAACAGGAATAAAAATGTTAGTACTAGAGCAAATTAAACAGGACTGCAAGGAGGAAGATGAATACAATTGATAAGTACCTGAATATTTCACAAACGTGGAAGGCTTAAACATTTAGTCCATTTTAAGGCTCTTCTTCTGCTTTAGGGGCAGCAGCAGCTGCATCCACCTTTTCCTCCCGTGGTTTTGCACCTCCAAAGATAGAAGCACTTTGTAAGGTTTCAGCCAACGCATTTACTGGAGCTTGAACTGATCGAGGTGCCAGCTTCAGCCTGGGTCTTTGTTTGCCATCAGCACCTGAGAAAAGAAAAATTAAGCATTCATTTGAATGAAATAAGCTCACAGCTTAAAATTTGGAAGGCAGTATGGTATCAGTAAGTAATCAATAAACTAACTTGGCTCTGGTTCCTTGAATTCTTCAAATGGCCTGCGATCCCTTTCCCTGTCTCGTGGCGGCCCATATGCTCCTCTCTCATCCCTGCCTCCATCTCTGCCTCCATCTCGCCCACCACCAAAACCACCAGGACCATCGCGGTCACGTCTGCCACCTCCACCACCTCTGTTCCAGTCTCCACCTCGGCCTTCATCATGGCCATACATGCCTCGGTTTCCGCGTGAGTCTGGGTACCGATCTGGGGGACCTCCGGGACCTCCGGGACCTCCAGGGCCACCTGGTCCACCACCCCGTGGAGGCGGCCCACGATCTCCTCCTCTTGGGCCTCTATCATTAAAACCTACAGAGAGAGGATAAATCAAAATTTAGGAAAAGAAAACAGACACTTAGCATTTTGACTGTAAAATCTGATTGATGATAGTACCTCCTCCGCCTCCTCCTCCTCTACCACCTCGACCACCAAATCCACCACCACGGTCACTCCTTTTTCCTTCTGCGACATCTACTCGAATGAGTGATCCCTCAATGGCAACTGCTTGATTGTACTCCAGTGCCCTTTCCAAATCCTCTCTTGTTTCAAATTCAACATAACAGAAGCCCTTGAATGCATCTGTCTCCTTGTCACGAACAAGCCGAACACTTTTCACCTGCAACAAAGCAATTCATAAAAATCATTAAGAATGTTCAAAACATGACACGCAAGAAAAAAAGGAGCAAATCAGAAGGATACTTACATTCAAACCTTTGAAAATCATTGGAACATCCCCTTGAACAACGCCATTTGGTAGATTCCCAACAAATGCAGTGAAAGGGGCTTCGTTGGGTAGGGGACGAGAAGGTCGGCCTCTTGACCGTCCACCACCTCCATGGTCCCTAAAACACACATGCAAGGAAATTATAGTAGAGAATTTAGAGATAGAATGATAATTGGATAGAAGACTACGAGCATAATACAAGGCAAACCCCAACTTAAGTCAAAAGGATAAATTAGAAGAGTCAAAACACAGTATCTTCTTGATGTCAAAAATAAACAAAACCCAAGATGTGTATTTATGACAAATAAACTTTTAATAACAAATTAAAAAATTTGAATACATCATGGAAAAATTTACTAGAAATTGCTAGCCTACGGAAAACAGGATGTATGCACACTTCTAGGGTGCTCCTTCGCGCTACAGACGGAACCTAACCCTCAGCTATGCCCTAGCCAAACCGCCAAAGGTCGCAAAAATGTTAAACGTGACCTGATAATGTTCGAAAGCCTGTTAATCAAGTTATTGGCTCCAAAGTGAGTTTTCCTGCGGTGCACTTTCCACAGAATACTATGTAATAACATTAAAGAATTTCATTTCCTGAAACCATGGGGTACCCAAGCCTGCGGCAGCCGGTGTACCATGAAATTTGCCATCATACCGAATACTAAAAAAAATGACAGCAAGTTCGAAAGAAACGTAAAGTAAAATTTTCTGATTAGTTCAACTAATTTCTTTTTTAAAACACCGTAAAACTTCAAAATATATACATACCAAGGTTCTGGATCATCATACCCGCTACGTCCAGCCATGTTGGATGGAGATGCAACTGGCGAGGAGTTGAAGTGTGCAACCTTAAGTATGTTTTTTCATGTGATTGACAAACACAGTTCAATTTAATATTTTTCTGAGGCTTAAATTAGGTCCCACTGATGCCCAATAATGGGTGTGGAAACTTTCGTCACAATAAAGAGGAGTTGTGTTGCCTTGGATAGTGTCGGCGCGTCCGTCGATCAGTTGTGAGCATTCGTAGAAGGCGCAACCGCGTGGTGTTGTGTGTGTGTTTAAGATGGACCCCGCCGCAAGCCACATGGGTGAAACGAAAAACTTTAAAAGCGTCAATAATGTCAACAAATCAATTTTGGAAGTGTTTGGTGACCTCAGTGTTAAATCAGATGTAAAGAGAAACAATTCTTGCATCGCTCTTGTTCAACACTTAGCTGATAATGTGGATGACGAGTCGGTATGTTTTCCGTGCCGTGTTGCACCTTGATTTTTCGTTGTGTTTGTTTGTATTTTGGTTGAAATTAACTTGACTTTTCTATCTTACCCTCTTAATCTTAATGTTAGCTGCCTCGTAATTGAATTAAGCACTTCGTCTGTTACTATAATCAGCTGATACCATTAATTTAACAATTTTCTACTTAACCTCAACATCACACACTGCACACCTTTGAGTAGTTTGGATCTAGAAATTTGTTTAATCGAAAAAATTATGGTGACTTCAGTCTCTTTTGCTTAGAAGTTGATGTGAGCTATTTGATTCTTGTTACATCCTTTCCTCGCAGAGATGACTCTCCTCTAGTTGTCAGCTGATTGAATGATTCATTTTGTATTTTGTTTGTATGTAGGAAGAAAATGTCTCCAAAAGTCTTGACTACTGTCTCAAACGCTTGGTCAGAGGTTTGGGGGGGACTCGCCAGCCGCAGCAGAAAGGATACTTCACTGCACTTGTCAGTGTATTAGACACATTTCCTGCAATATCAGGACAGCATTTCATCGAAACTGTAGTCAAAGAATTGGGAGGATCCAAAGATGCGGTAAGCTATATTCCTTTACATGTGATTTTGTTTTCTATTTCCTAAGGACCTGTAGTTAAAGTTACTGTGAGTTAGCTGATTTTCTGATCTCCACATGTTAATTACCTGCAGGAAGAAAAAGAGTCAACAATGGGGATGGCACTTGCCTATGGAGCCGCCATTAGGGGAGGTCTCTTTGCCAGAAGTTCAACTGAACAACAGAAGCAAATCATATCAACACTATTTAAATGTGGCAAGAAGAAAAGTTATATCCCTTTTGCCTCTTCAAGCTTTCTTCTTGACTTAATCCAGACTGTAAGTAGCATAATTCCCATTTTTTTCTGTCATTTTGTTATTTTTATTTGCTGGTTCTTCCAGTATTTTGAGAACCATTTGTACAAAGGAAACTGATAGATCTTTATCTTTATTTTAGAGTGATGAACACTTGCTCATGGACGCAGTGTGGCCTGTTTTGAAAGATGAAGTTTCAAAGCCATGGGTGGACCAATCTTTGGATACACTAGCTATCTTGTTATTGGTTTCCAACCGAGCTGTCAATATTGTTAAGAGTAAAACAATTCAAAAGTGGTTGGGCATCCCCCTTTTGTCTCCAGAGTCAATGCAACATTTTGCTCAGAAGCTTGTGGTATGTTGAAGTATCTGAGAATATCAATTTGTTGTTCAGTTATTTAGGCATGAGTCACATATTGATTATATTACTTTCCTTTTTATTTTCATTTTAGGCTAACAGCACTTCTCTCACTGTGAAGCATCCTGTTTATGATGAATTTTGTAAAAGTCTGTCTTCACCTAGCAATGACAACCTGCTTCAATCATTTTGGACTGTACATGTTGACAATATACTAGCTTCATCTAACAAAAATAAGGATCTTGCTGTCCTCCGCATCCTTACAATTCTTCTGAAAGATATGACTAATAAGCAACAGGTAATTGTTTGCAAAATTTTCTTGAAAAATTGACCAAGGCCTATTCAAAAAATCAGCCATATTATATTCAATGTGTTTTACAGATTGAAGTTTTAGTCACTCCTCGAGTGCTTGATGTGATTGGACGGATATTGCGTGCACCACCAGCTGAAAGAAAAATATTCCATGAATTGCACACTTTGGCTCGGGAGGCAATCACCACCATTGGTACTACACTTTCAACTGATGACGTCACTGATAAAATTCGATTATCTGTTCTGAAAAAGATTCTTTTTGATTCGGGTAATCTTCAGTACGAAAAGCAGACAGGTATGTTGTAAAATGCTTGTTTTGTACTCTTTATGATGTCTCAGTAATTTTTAATTAATGTTTTTTATGATTTGTTTTAGGCACTCATATTGCGATACTTTTAGAAAACAAACTCACCAAAAAAGGGGTTGTAAAGCTTGCCAAGCAATTTAAGGAGGTTGTTGATGGTACATCTCCAACAAATGGTAAGGTTTGGACTAACAAAGACCGCAAATTTGCTGCTCAACAGCTAACTAGGTAAGGAATCAGAACTTTGTTTTATAGTATTTCTTTTAATTCATGGTTTTCATTGTATCATATTTTTATAATGTTCAGATTGATTGGTCACCAAGCATGTAACAGTGAAATTGAATGGAAAGTTGAGCAGCTTCTTTTCCTTTTGCATCGTGGCATATTCCGTCAGGATTCCTCAAGTACCATTGGGGTTGAATTGGCTGGTACGTCCTTTTCCTGGTTGCTTATTGATATTTTTTTCTCCCCACTCCCCACAGTTTTGACGCCTCAAAAGTATTTTTTTTTTATATAATCTGTAATGTTGCCTGTTATAGGAACTTTGAGACACTGTTTCTTCAGAGCATTGGACCAGAAGTTTTCAAACATTGATACTATGATTGGTGTTTTGAGTCAAATAGTCCAGCATATTAATGAGCAATTGGTAAAGCAAGAAAAAGCAACACAGACTGTAAGAATACCTTTCAGTAAAGAGGTGAGCATTAACCGTCATGTTGCATACCACACTTTATTTTCCCGTAATATCGGTACTTCATAGTTTTGTTTTTACTTTTTTACTGATATTTTTCTTTTCTTAAAAATCTTTTCAGGCATCTTTAGCCTGGCGCAAAATGCTGAAGACAATTTCCCAGCTTGAGTCTAAGAATGTATCCAATGGAAACAAAGAGTCTGCTGAGCGGATATTCCATGTCCTTTTCCTTTTCATGGGACTTCAGCTCATATCAGATCCAGATATGGCCGCTGGATCTCTTCAAGAACTCCACAGCTGTTATGATCGGGTTAAAAGTGGCAAGCAAGACTCAAAACAAGAAGAGCCTCAATGGGTTGAAGTGACGATTGATCTTTTCCTTTCACTTCTCTCACATGATTCTCATTTATTAAGAACAATTGTTGGCACAGTTTTTCCTCATCTAAGTAAACATCTTTCTGTGTCAGCCTTTTATCAGATATTGGAAGTCTTGGACCCTGACCAGAATGAAAATCCTTTAACTTCAGCTACTGATGCTGATGACTCTAATGATGAAAGTTCATCAGATGATGAAGATAATTCGGAGACAGTGACACAGAAAAATGTTAATGGGAAAGGAAAGCACCAAGAAAATTCAAGTGAAGAAAATTCAGATGAGGATAGTGATGACAGTGAATCAAATGAGAACGATGAAAGTGATGATCCAGATAAAGAAAATGATCTAGATGACGGTTTTGAAGATTTTGATGATGATGAAGACATGGATGAAACTATAAATGACAAATTACGTCAAGAGGTGAGGTACGCTCTTGGCAATGCTGCATCTCTGACTGACACTGAATCTGTTGACCTGGATGACATAGATGAAGAAGAAGGCCAACGTATGGACACAGCCTTATCCCAAGCTTTCAAAAACTTACGTCAATCTAGGAGCAGTAAGAAGAGCAAGAAACAGCTTAAGAGTGAGGAGGCAGTTACTCATTTCAGAAATCGTGTCCTTGATTTAGTTGAGATTTACATTTCACGTGAACCTTCCATGGACATATGTCTGGAGTGCATTACACCACTGCTGTCACTTCTGGCCTTCTCTATGAAAGATGTTCACCAGAAACCTCTTGAAATGAAAACCAAAAGCATCTTACATAAACTGACAAGTTTGAAAAAATTCTCATCAATGGGTGGAGTCAATGAGCAATCACTTGCTGAGCTCATAAAATCTCTAGCAGGCAAAGGTGTTCGCAGCGCAACCACATTTTTAGGTTTGGCTGATTTGATTTCTGATTGTTGTACATTTTTAGTGAGATGCTCTGAGTTTATCAGGTCTCAATCCTCAAATCAGCAAAGCTCAGCGAAGAAAAACCTTGTTGCCGATGTTATTGAGTCCCTCTTTATTGACTTCTGCACCAAGAGAGACACTCTTCTTCCCAACAATATGTTCAAGTCAGTCATTAATCTTCAATGGAATGGGTGCTGGTCCGTTGCACCTGTAATTGTGCAACATGCATTTGACTCAAAAGTTCGTCCATTCCGAAGAGGCCAGGCAATAGAACTCTTATCTACCTTCTTTAGAAACAATCATCTATTAAACTCTGCGGATCAAAAGCAGAAACAGGCCTTGAAAAAAATTGTCTCCTCTGTCATAGACAACACTATTGAGTTACTGAGCTCTGAAAATGATTCAAGTGCAAGGGTTCAACCTCGGCAAAATCACCACTTATTGGCAAGTGTGCTGAAACTTATTCAGCAACTCTTGGCTAGGTCTGATACCAAACCTGCAAATACTTCAACTTTGTCCTCTGCTCTGGATTCATTCTGTCAAAACTGTGGAGGAGTCCCAGCAGAAACCAAGAAAGTCCTTACATCTCTCAGCAAGTTACTGAGCTTTGATATTAGGTGAGTATTGCTCTGTGACCTCTCTGATAATATTGCTTCAATGTCTTTTATTTGTTTTACAAAATATCTCTTTGTTGACAGCTCATTAAGAAAGGTTAAGAAAGGGAAGGCAGAAAATGCAGCTGTTTTAAATGGTGATAGCAGTGATGAGGAAACCTCAGATAATGAAACTGTCTTTAACAAGCAAAATCAGAATGGAAATGCCAGAGGAGGTGATGATGGAATTCAGAGGAAGCAGAATCTACCTAAAGGAAAAAACAGAAAAGATAAAAAGCTACATAGAATGGCATTGATGGGTAAAGGTCTTGATTCTGTTACATTTAGTTCTGTAAATGACAGTTTGTTGAATGGCAGGGAACCTGACGATGAGGATACTCTTGCTGATAATAGTTTCTCTAAGATTAATGGCTCTAAGTCTGAAAAAATGTCTTCTTTTAAAAGGAAATCTGTATCTAGTGACTCACAAACGCCGAAGAAAAAAAAGAAAAATGTTTAAGTTGCTTATTTGATTGTCTTAGTTTTTCTACTTCATTCCTGTCTTCATACAACGGACTGTCTTGCAATATTTTGAAGTCAGGAACTCAATTTGATATCTCAGACTTATGACTGAATCATGTTATCGGAGCAGCATTCTTACTAGCTTGTCTATTCAAATTTTAATAGTGTTCATGACTACAGCAGTCAATAGTCCTCCCATGGAAGCTGCGCTAGGATTTTTACTTCAATTTATTAACACTGGAGAAGTTATTGTTAAATAGAGTATGTTTTGTTAAAACATAGAATTTACCAGCTGATTTTTGATCTGCTCATGCTGAATGTATTTCTTATAGAAATTAATGTCTGATGCTGTAGCCTGAAATGTGCCTTGTTGAAGTCAGATAAGCCTTAAATATGGATTGTTATATTTTTTTCTTGGCTATGCTGGGTTGTCATTTGACAAACTTAAAAAATAATGAGTATGTTGAGAGGTGCCAAAACTTGGCATTTATCTTACTGGGTGTCTTTTTATAAAACAATATAATTGTATTGTTGATTGTTGGTTTCAAGGAGGACCCTATATAAGATCCCTATGAGGTTTTATTAAAGATTGTTTACAAATGAAATTCACTTTTATGTTGTTTATTTTTGTGTTCAGTGCACATACACACCTTGTACACACCCTTGGAAAGAGGACATTTCAGTGCAAAACATCTCGTCTGTTCAGCACGGGGCTGCGCCGGCTGCGCGGGGCTGCGGGGGCCCCAGGCGCGCCCCGGGGCCGGGGCAGGCCCCTGCACGCGCCAGCTGCTCCGCGCCAGCCCGCTCCTCCCCCTCTGCTCTCAGTACAGCGAGTGTCGAGCAGCAGAGCGGCGAGCAGCAGAGCGGCGAGGAGCCCAGTCCGGCCCTCGCGCCCCCGCACCGCACGGCACGCGGACCTCGCGGAGAGCTGCCTCCTGCCCTCCCCACGACGGCGGCTGACTCCACGACGACGACGACGGTCCACGGCCGAGAGGTGGGCTCCCCAGAATGAGCTGTTTGAGGTGGTGCCACCGATTGTGAGGGTGCGTACACATTTTGAACGGGGCAGTCATTGTTTTCTCACTTGATCTCAACGAGAACAGTGTGTCGCCCCATTTACAACTTTGGGGGGCTCATTAGACGAATCGCTGTGTTCGATTGCCGACCACATTTCAGTTTTGTTAAAAGCGCTCGAGGTGAGTGCCCCCAGGTGCTCTCCGGACCGGGAGGAGTGGGGGAGGGGTGCAGTTGTGCAGTTGACCTTTTGGCAACTTTTGGCATTTCGCGCCGTAGACTTTGGTGATGCGTTTGCTGCCCTTCTTCGTGAGCCCAGCTATAGGACACTTAAAAGGGGAAAAGGGGGGGGGGGGGGGGTATGATCTAAGCTACTCGGAAGGCCAGTCTTGGCCAACCTGTGAAGACTGACGGACGGCCTCCAATGGACCTCGTTGGGAGGGGGATACTGCTGCTGGACCACCCCCTTGCCTTCACCTTGGCGTTATTTGTTTCCGATAACGCGATTCGGATTACTTACTTTTATTTGCTCACGCCCTTTCCTGCTTCCCTGGCCTTCGCTCCGGAGTCGGCCTCCATCAGCCCCTTGATGGCGGCAATAAAAAGCCGGCGGGCCGGGCCTCGCGCCCCCCGCGCCCGTACCGCCCTGCTCGCGAGGACCGCCGAGGTGGGATCAGACCGAGACGCGCTCGCTCTCTCTCTCTCTCTCCTCCTTTCCCACTCTTGTGCGCTTCCGCCCTCTTCTGTTCGGACGTGATGGGGTAGGATGGACCTTCCCCGGGAGGGCGGTAGAGGGGCGGGGGATAAACCGGTATAAGTGAGCGACGCTGAGGGAAGTACCAATCGATACGGCCGCATCGCATGTCGAGATAAAACTCTACCCTCTCCATCCACCCGACGGGGCACCCGCCCCTCTCTATCCGTCCATGTTCTTGCGGAGAAGTTTGCCCCCGGGCAGAAAAATTATGGGGGGGTGATTCGAAACACATCAATCAGGGAGAGAAA
>NW_026267162.1:1708895-1711004 GCF_000697945.3 Frankliniella occidentalis
GCGTCACAAAACCCCTGTATGTAGGCAACCGACAGTGCATCCCCACCCCCCTGTCAGCCGGACCTTAATCCGCCACTGCTTAAAGTGGCACATTTTTCGCACTCTGCACTGTTGCCCCGCAGGCTACCGCAGGCTCTGGTGCGCCTGGCGGTGCTCGCGGGCGGTGCCTGGCGCCTGGCCATGAGGGCGCGCCTGCCCCGCCTGCTGCTCGCGGCCCTGTGCTGCGCGCTGTGCCCGCGGCCGGCCCTCTGCGCCACCGCGGCCGCCGCCGAGCCCTTCGACACGCGCCAGGTGGCCCTGGACGAGGCGGACCGCATCCCCGGCCTGGGCAGCCTCCGCGGCTCTCGCACGCAGTCCTACTGGAAGCGCCGGCCCGTCTACCAGTACCAGGCCATCCCTTACGCCGAGCCCACCAGCGGCCCGAAGAGGTTCCTGGTATGCCATCGCGTCAACCTGAGGGTTCTCGAGGGACACTTCACTATAAATTCAAGCATACACCGATTTTTTCCTTGATTTTTTTCCTTACAATTTTCTTGATTTTCCACGATTTTTGTTTCTGATATTGTTATATTTTTTTTTGGACGGTGTACGTGTACACCTTGGTGTATGCTGATTTTTGTGAATGAAGTGTCCCTCGGGGTGCTCCCGCGGTGAACCTTCGTTGAGAAGACGGGAGGGAACGTTGGGCGCGATCTTTCTCCCGCCCGGAGCGGAGCGTCTGCCAGGCGCGGTATAAGGGGGATCGTCTCTTGTGAGCCGCCCGAAAGGTAGGCAATTTGTGCTACAAAGCCCCTGTATGTAGGCAGCCCACAGTACATCGCCCCCCTTGTCGCCCCCTCCTTATACCGCGCCTGGCGTCTGCTCGAGGGCGCTGGGCGGCGCTGGGCAGGCCGCCGGCCCCACACGGCTGCCTGGCGGGCTGGCCTACCCAGCGCGTGGCAGGCGTTGGCTCCGGTAACGTTTCATGGAGGAGTCCTTTAAATGCCCGCCTTTCCCTCGGGTGGCACTTGCACTACAGACGTAACAGTGTACTTTGTCCACACAAGGAAGAGCCGATCATGTTAAGTACGCACACTTGCATGTTTGTGCTTGCAAGTCGACTCTTCCTTGTGTGTACTAAGTACACTGTTGTGTACTAAGTACACTGTTGGCTTTGCAGTGTGTTGTTGACAACTTTCTTGTATCTTTTTCCCGAGATGGCAATTCAAGGACGTTAAGACTTGTGTAAACAGGAAAATGCTAAATGTGTCACTTTCGAGTCCCCGTCATCTGTACCGGGTATTTTCCTTTGGATGCGCTTCAGCGTAGTGAATATGGCGAGGGGGGCAACAACTCCGGGAACCATGTGTACACCTGCCTGGAAATCATCAGGATAAAAATTAATCGAAACCAACATAAATTGCGTAAACGATGCCGGAAACTAGAGGAAGTGATACAAATTAGTCGAAATAGGCGTTTTCTGCCACTAGGAAACCTAAGGAATGATTATAATCGGACGGGAATCACTTGGAATCAAGAATTTCGGGAATCATGCGTACACTTCAAAAGGGAGTTGTTGCCCCCTCGAAAAATGCATATTGCTAGCGCCGCAGGGGCCTTTGGCATCTTGCTGGCGAAGGGTTATACACGGTAACCCGGTACAGTGGAGGGCATTCAAAGAACCACCCGGCGTGTCCGGTCACCCCTATGTGCCCGCAGCCCCCAGAGCCGGCCGCGCCATGGACGGGCGTGCTGGACGCCACGGCGCTCGGCAGGCGCTGCCCGCAGGAGTGGGAGCCCCTCAGCAAGCAGACCGCGGCCCCCCCAGAGCCGCCCGGCGGCGACATCGAGGACTGCCTCACGCTCAACGTGTACGCGCCAGTGGTGAGCTGCTTCGGTTCCGTTCGGTTATTCCATCTCCCATAAACCTCTTCAATTTGTTTCTATTGCCGTAAATAAATGTAAATGTGACTCCCCTGCGCAGCGCCCGTCGACGCGGTGCGACCGCCTGCTCCCCGTCATGTTCTACATCCACGGGGGGTCCTGGCGCGTGGGCAGCGCCAAGGACTTCGCGCCGCACTACCTCCTCGACAGGGACGTCCTGCTGGTGGTGATCCAGTATCGGCTCGG
>NW_026267162.1:1712094-1727260 GCF_000697945.3 Frankliniella occidentalis
GGCGGCTGGCGACTGGCGACTGGCGACGTACGGCGCCTCACGATCCCGCCTAGCAGGCCCAGCCCAATACGTATATGAGCTTTCTTCTGGTTCTCTTTAATATTTCTTTATCGAGAGTAAAAGCAATGACACCTTACATTACTCATGTATAGTTATATGTATGTTAAGTGTAAGTAAGTTTAAGTTTGTAAGGTATCATCTGCTAAAAAAAGTCAACAAAAAAATCAGAGGAAACCAGAAAATAATCAGGAAAAATCAATAACAAATCAAGAAAATGCAGAAAAAATTATGTGTGCTTGAATTTATAGTGAAGTACCCCTAGCGGTCAATTTTGTCGAGACCGTTCTGAAGGCCATCAATTATTATTGGGATGCGTCTGCGCGCCGCCGCCGCGCACCGGCCCTGGATCAGGCAAGGAACTGGATCAGAGGCCAATTGAACGTAATGCCGACATCCCGCCCGCCGTACCGCCGTGCGGCGCGCTGCTGCTGCCACCGCCACCGTGGCGGCGTGGCCCTGGCCCTGTCGGTCCCGCCCTGGCCCTGCCCGAGGCCTAGTGAGCCAGTGAGCCCCCGGGCCGGGCCGGCCCTGCATATGCCGCGCCCGTGGGCCCGTGGGGCTTGTGCCTGTGCCGCCTGTACTCCAGAGGACCCCCCCCCTCCTCCCCGCCCACGCTCCGCACGGGCGGCAGGCTGGCTGCAAGTGGGCTAGCCGGCCCCTGCTCCCTGCCCCTTTTGCAATCATAAACAGTGCGCATGTCCCCTAGTTTTATCAGCAACGCTCGACGTCATTGTGTTCGAATAAAAGTGAACGGAAGCGGCCAGCGCTTCCCAGGTCCTTCCCCCCGCTTTTCCTTTCCCCATTGATGTTCCGCGGTCCTTCTCGTCACAACGACCCCCCACCTACTCCCCACATTTCACATCTACGTACCTCGCGCAAATCATGACTTCTTGGACGACGTTTACCATTCAAGTGAAAGGTGAGATGTCAGAATTCCGTCTAGAAATTGATCAATTTTGGGAGAGAGGGAATACCTGACTGACACCTGACACCCGAAATGAGAAACGTATTTGACCTTTGCCATGACGGTGTGTCGTCGTTGAACCCATATTTACGATCCTCATGAAACGCCTTAAGTGATCCGCGTAGTTGAAGCGGCGTTTTTGAAATCAAACGTCATGTTGTTCATCGTGGTGCACTAACTCGCCCCCGCGGCCCCTTTTGGGCGTCCTTGGGGGCAGTGCGGTGCGGCCCTGAGCACGGATGTTGTTGTTGGTGTCTCTACATGGCGCAGAAACAGGACCTGGCCGCCGGCGGGCGGGCGACCGGGGCGGGGGGCAACCACGCCGTGGTGCAGAAGGCCGGGGCGCAGCGCTTCCTCGTCGAGCACCCCCGGCACAGCCTGCGCCTGGGCCGCCACAAGAGGCTGCCCGTCATGGGCGGCGTCACCAAGCACGAGGGCTCCTTCTTCTTCGGCAGTGAGTATACGAGTACCACCCAGTATGAGAAATGACAAGTCGAATCGACGTCGAAAAACGACGTCGAAACGATGGAAAACTTGTCGAATCGACGTCGAAACGACGCTTCGATATGCATTTCTCACTGGGCAGCCAACACGAAAACGACGAAAAAATTAATTCTGCTTCCGCCCTTTTCTTCCCTTTTGTAAAACACGACTCTTTTGTTATTATGTTGTTGAAAATTTTATTTGCTTTAACATATTGCTTGCTGGCATATTCTCTGCCTTCGAAAAATAACGGTGTATAAACAGTACGGTTTCGGTTTCCTTTCCTTATTGCCTTGGCTCGAGAGCGGTCCACGCGCGCTTTTGCTGACCGGCGCACGTTATCGGATTCAGAAGCAACTCTATTTGTTAATCCGTTGCCGAGATAGTGCGAGTGCACTGTACACGTATGTGTGGACGTTCGAGTTTGAACGATGGAAACGTAAACGCCGTTCCCAATCTTTTTTGCCCCCACAGATATTTACGACATTTTCCTGGATGGTGAAGGCAGGATGGAGGACGCCGACTACCTCAGGCACAACCTCACGAAGGTCACGCTAGAATTTAGCGGTAAGGTCCTTTCCGCGCACGAGTCACTCTTACCCTCTCACTAAAGCCGAAGTTATGGCAAACAGAAAAACAAAATCAAATGGTGAAGGATGACAAAGCGAGACAAGGGGACAGCGTGCCCTGTTTTATGGAACACTTGTTATTTCAGGTATCGACGACGACACGGGTGCGCTCAGCGACGTGTTCCGGGAGAAGTATTTCAAGGAGAGCGACTTGGGGAACTTCACCCTCATGACCCCCGGACTGATCGACGTAAGTTATCTCAGAGCGTTACAGCTCCGTAATGTGTGATGTAGCTCATTTACCATGCCGTATATCCCCCCCCCCCTCCGACGTTCCCCCTTTCTTCGCGGAAGGAGAGCGGCGCCGCCGCATGCTTCTTCAAGGCAGTTCTGAAGCAGAGCGCCTGCCGCGTAGCCTGACCCGCAACGCACGGCTGTCGTCGCGTTGCCTACCGGCCGGGCGGCGTCCCGCGCCGAGCCCAGCCGGACCCGTATCACAGCTTTCTTTTCGCTCTCCTTGTCCTTGCAGATATGCGGCGTGGCTCTCCTCAAGGCGTGCACTTTCCGGATGGTACAAGAGAACTCCCGGCTGGCGCCCAGCTATCTGTACAGCTTCAACTTCAAAGGGAGGCACACCAAGTTCGGCTACGGCTACTCGTTTCTGTACCCGTTCTCTGGTGGCAAGTTTCTCTCTCTCGGGGCAACAAACTTTCTACCCCAGAAGACTAGAGGCGTACCGTGCTGAGGTCATTTGTCTTTCCCTGCAGGAGTCGCGCACTCGGACGACCTCATCTACCTGTTCCCGGATGGAGATCTCAACGAGGAGGAAGATGCTACCGCGCGTACCATGGTGGACCTCTGGACCAACTTTGCGACTTTTGGGTAAGCGGGGCCGGCGCCAATCAACCCTCAGTGCAAACTGGGATATCAAAGGCCACGACGCTTGTCGGAATCCCAGTGAGAAATGGCGGAAATAGCAGCTGTACCCACATCGAAACGTGATCGAATCGACGTCGAAACGATATCGTTTTAATTTCTCACTTGGGAACCCGACCGCTGAGGTACCGTTTGTATCCACCACCAGGGCCCCCGCACCAGCGTACCGCGTGCCCGAGTGGCCGGCCGTGAGCACGGAGCACGGCCCCTACCTGCGCATCGGCCGCGAGCCCCAGGTCCGCGACAACTTCCTGGACGAGTACCACATCGCCGTCCAGGAGGGCCTCGACGCCGCGCCCCACGTCTCCGGCACGTTCGCCACCTGCGTCATCGCCGCTCTTTTCACTCTCGCGGCGTCGCTTTGATGGTCCACTTGGCCACTCGAGTGAAATAGTCTTGTGATTGATTCCTGTGCTATAGGCGTGGGTGCACTGGACACAGACGGTTGCTGTCAGTGAACATTTTTCATTTGGTTCAAAACACTTTGAGATCGTCCAGAAAAGCTGTGGCAAGATGTTGCCTGCCTATCAGGCGCTACGAGAGCCTCCAGAGGATTAACTGGGCAATTTAGTAACTGCGAATAACGGCCACAATTCCTAGATGATCTCTTTGTTTCTTTAATTCGCCCTTAACTGAGAGCAGGTCTACCAGCTAACAATAAGTTCTCAAGGGATAAATTAGTGTTCCACATGGGACATCTTTCATTTCCACTGCTCATAGTCTTTTATTTTACACCTTTAAATTATAATGCAGATGGCACATAAAAGTGGTATTAACTTAACAGAACATTTTTCAGAAGCCAATGTAAACTATACGAATATCTAGATGAAAATTAATTAAAGGTGTACTTATTAATGAGTAACACACAGATGAGGACGGGAATATTAACAAGATGCTGTGAGCAATGAGGGATGGGTAGGTTACAAACTAGGACTAACTACTGAGCGACAAAATGGAACAATTCCTACACATAGACTTAATTAAAATTGCCACAGACTAGTTTATATTATTCCATCAAGGCATACTCAACAAATATTTCACCTTTTCCGTTACATATTGTAGGCATCAGACACCTATATCTCTTAAAACTGTAAGAGAGTCTCAAATATGGCATCTAGATAAGAACTGTCAAAATAAACAAACAAGAAAACTGGAGGTAAATTCTTTTCAGTAATAAAGATAGATATGTCCATCTGACTTAAGACCAGCATATTAATATATAAAAGGGTTTCACATATGAAAGTTGATTCAAAACAATAATTGTAAACATTGATTATGTTCAAAGCAACTACCTTCAACCCATACCTAGAGGGACGGGTGTGGAAGGTTCTCATTCAAGACCCTGAATTAAATGCTAGACAGATAGGTAAAAACAATTTCCTTAAAACATCGATTCTGGTCAGGCACTTTAGATAGATATTGTTTTTATACCTCATTTTGCACTGAGCAGCAGTGATAAAACATCTTAAAATTCAACCTAAGAGTAGGGACACTAAAAGAAATGTAGCATAAGGTGACTTAATGAAGTTGACATTGCCATTTGGTCCATAGATGTGGCACAAAGTGATTGGCAAACTTGACTCACACAGGTACATTTACATAAAAACTGGCCTACTATTATTCAAATACTGCAAAAGTTGTGGCAAAAGAATTACCAACTACCAAGAAAATATTACACTCACAGTATTTCTGATAATATTTTGAATCTACAATTGATTTTAAATCGGCACTATGTAACACAACCATACTTTTCACATGACTTGAACTGGGGGTACTCAACATGAGCAGTTTAAAAAAGGACATAAGTACTCTTTGGCTCCTGAGTAAAATAACTTGTTGTTACATATCCTGTTAACATAACACAGCCATTCCATTTTGGCATCACTAGACAATGCACAAAGAATAGATAGTATTTTGGATACAGTCATTCATCACCATAAATAATATCCAATTCTGACTACTACAACACACATCTAAAAAACTAACATTAGCATTTAAAACAAAACAAAAGAAATTAATCTCTTCTAAAATCATACTATGGAAAGGGAATCGTGCCTCATATCCTACAATTTCGATTACAACATAAAATAGTAGTAATTTAGTGGCACCCAAATAGATTTGTTGTCATCAAGAAAAAATGAAATCTACCCTGCAGCTCTTTATCGTAAAATATGATTCAATAGAAAGAGTTTCTTTGCATTGTGCATCTTAACATCTACAGTTTTAATTTACATACATTATATGTATGTGACGAAGTAGAATCAATTTCAGACAAGGAAAAAAAGACACTTTACTACCACACACAAACCTATCAAATAATCATATTTAGATACTTCCAGGTTTATAGTTTGAAATTAATGGCCATTTATGACACCCTTTGGCATCTAAAATATTTTCAATGAGCAGAAACACACATGAACACTGAAGCAGGAAAACTCCCTAAAATCTAACGACAAGCAAAGCTCCAAGTAGAGAGCAGTGGAGATGCTTTAATGTTGAGATCTCAAATACAAGTCTTAGGCCTCTTTTCAGTCTGATCTCTCATGCTCTTGCTGGCTGCGGAATGTAACATGCCTTTTACGGACATTGCCTGGAAAACAAATGGAATTAACTCTCTGAGTAAATCAATAAAACATCATTTACAAACGGAACATGTAATAATACCTGTTTCATCATAAGAGTCAGAATCTTGGGACTTGACTGGAGATGAATCTCTAGATACATCAGCTTCACCCTTCTAGGAAAAACAAAAGGTGCAAATCTTAGATTATTTCAAAAATTTCACAAGAACTTGAAGAAAAAAGAATTTTGAAACTTACCGGGAAGTACTTGTGATACTGAGCTATTCCCCAGAGGAAAAGAATAGACACTACTGCTTGTAATAAAAGCCAGAACAAAATATTACTGAGTTGGGTGTTTTGAAATAGACGCCTTCCATTCTTAATGCACAGCAAACTCTCTGAAACCATTATGGCTCCATACACCCAACATTGAGTGCCAACTCTGAGACACCGAGGGTCAGTAACGTAAGTATAATATTGTCTGTGGAACGATAATCAAATTTAAATGTAAAAAAAAAAAGGAAATAAAGTGCTTTTATCAACAAAGTTTATGTTAAAACCTTCGTACCTGACTGAAGGTGCAACCACGATGCCAACTAAGAACAGGCGTCCCACAACAATGGGATGAGAGGGAGGCATTTCAAAAATGTGTTTCAAAAAGAATGTATTAAGTTCTGAGACCTGCCAGAAGATAACCAGTTGGCATATTGCAACAAATCGCATGTAAGTGCAGTTTGGATCCAGCCATCGCACAGGAGTCCAGCTACTAGGTGTAAACTGAAGAACAGCCCGTTTTATCTTTCCGGTGGCCGTGTGGATGTCCCTGAAAAATAACTGTGCTATTGAAATACATCATAACATGAAATAATGTGGGGACTTAAGTGATTCCATGAAAACCAAAACTATATATGAGAAAACTGTACCAATGATACAAATAATATGGTATGATAGGTTCAATAATCAACAAAATTTGAAATCGGGAATTGAAAAAGGAAGCAAGAATAGACAGCATAACTTACAATCTTCACTTGATTATTTTTGAAAAGAAAAGAAGGTGAATCCAAAACAGTAAAAAAATGTGATTTGATACACTGCTAAAGCAAGTGTTTCTAAAGCAAGAGATAAAAACTACCAGTCAGACAGGGGAAGATACACAAAATGAAAAAGTAACATTGTTGCTACTCCAACGAAGTGCCACAGATTTCCTAGGCATATAAGCACACTGATGGCAAAAAAGAATCCAAGCAGCCACAATAGATAAAAATTGCCAAACAAATGATAACACAAGACAGTACCATTCACTAGAAATGTTTTGTTAGCGGGCAAGAGAGAAAGCCTACTTTTAGCAACAGGAGTTGTGACTTCTTACAATGCTATTAAAAGTCAAAATGTATCAAAAATTTGATTGAAACATAAACCAACGAAATTTGTTAAATAATTTCAAAGCTAAGCTGGGACAGACAGTAAGGTATTTCGGGAAAGGGTCAAACTTTTTAAAATTTTGACCATTGTCTGTGTCTTGTGCACAGGTAATTTCAAGCATGTGCCTCCACACTATTGGTTTGACTACCCAACCTAGTCACTGCAAAGACACTCTTTGAATGAAAACTACATTAAAATGGCCCCACAACATGATGTCTTGTATACTTTGTGAACACAAAACAGTTAGTGAAAAGAGACAACACAGATACTGTATTTACCAGTATATTAGATGTCTCTCAATACATTCTGGGAACCTATTTCAACAAAGAAAGGTGAATCAACGAGGGAACTAAAGAAAATTTGCTTCATGTATGGTAAAATTTAACATGGCAACTATTTAACTGAAACCCTACACTAAATTATACTACACCAAAAGATTATGAAGAGTTTAATACTTTGAATTTGCAGACAGAGGAGAAACTGCAGGAAGCAAGGGGCCTGAGACCACCTAATCTAGCTACTTTAGACACAGACTCTGGTACTATTTGTTGTACTCATTGCAAACTAAATGAAAAAAAAAATCAACTTTCTATTCTAAGAGATTTGTGGCCTAAAAAGGGCATTCCAAGAAAATGCTAAGAGACAAAAGGAAAAGTATATTTTGGTTTAGGCCCGATAAGCAGCTAATTCCCACATAAGCTGATAAAGGGCCCTTAACCATAACATACAGGTTGATTTTAGATATATAAACAAGTGCAGTTATAAGAGATTTCTAATCAAGGAAAGAAGAAAGGAGCACTAAATTCTAATAACTAATAAGAAAACTGAACACTGCTCACCTGATACTGGCCCACTTGTAATCTCTCATTTCCAGGCGTTTGCATATCCATAAACCAACACAAATACCAAGTCCATTACACACAAGTACGTCGAGAATCCAAGCATCCCACCAACACTCAATGAAGTTTGGAAGTAAATGGGCAAAAATCATCTGTAAAAGAAATGCCACAAAATCATCACAAAAATAGGTTAAGAAACAACCCATTACCACACAATACTACTGAGATGTAGTATACAAACCTCTGTTAGCTCCCACATGATACTCATAGCCCACAATATACCAAGATGACGGACTAACACTGCTTTGAAAACCCATCCAAAAAAGTGGCCAGCAGCAAACACATCAACTGTGCTCCATATTCTTTGGAATGTATAATCAGAGCAGTTCACACCATACTCCTAAGAATGAAAATTATGATAAGACACAGTAATTACACAGTGTAGCATATTTGTTAAACTGAACAAACCTTCTCACTATCAATATGAAAATCTCTCAGTTCAGGATCCAACCAGAAGAATATGTTTCTGACTGTGTTGTAGTTTTGGAAAAGCAGGAAGAGTAAACTAAGGCAGTAAAGAACACTCAAACCAAATACTATTCGCCAGACTGCAGGATGAGGTCGAGTAAATGGCCCATTGGGGAAGGCTAACACAGATATGATGAGGAAGAAGAATATCACACACATGAAGCCAGCCCAGTAGTTGTGTTCAATGTTTTCATCTGATCTGCAAAAATAAAACAAAAATAAAAAAAATTAGAAAAATTTATTTGAAAATTCAATTGCTCAATATACACCTACTACTCTGACAACAGAGAAAGAGGTAGTCAGAACTTGAACCAGTACTGAAATGAACTAAACTTGCAGCAAATACACATTAAAAATTTCAAGTATGTCTAAAAATCATATATGTCAGCAAATTTTGACAAAAATGTACTGAATTTCAATACTGGGTCCATTCCTAATTTTCCCGTTTTTGGACACTAAGTGCGAAGTATTGAAAGGGTGAATTCCAAGACGTATGATGCAACAATGGGTGTAAAGCTGCTCAAATGCACATTGATCGGCATACACAGACATCCTTGCTACTAACAGAAAACATTGTCCAAAGAGAGAAAAGGTAGAAACGAATGTCACACTGGAGTGGAGGAATTTCTTATAAATTAATCATGCAACAATTATTTGCAGTATATCAAGACTAACATTTTCCTGTCTGGACATTTAATGATGGTATCTAAATTACATGATGAAGGGAAACAAGAAAAATGTCTGCACAGTAACAGGGAACATATTCTATACAATTAAATGATGATCTCCAATAAGATCAAAGAAATTACTTCCTAACCTTAACATACCACAATGACAAGTGTAAGCCAAGCAAAACCGACACTGATGAGACCTAGCGACAGTGGAGAATTCATCTCCAATTTTGATATAATGGAATGGTGTGAAACTGACATACCTTGTAAATGATATTGAAATCACAACGGCTATGGAGGTGAAGAGAAGAGCAATGGTGTGGGGCTTGTAGAAAAACTCCAAGGAAATATCATCGACGGGGCGTTCGTTCATAGAATTGAAGATGTCATCTTCTGGACGTTTACTTATCGTATTCCGCGGTTCCATTTTGCTTGTAAACTCTCGCTGTCACATAAGAATACCAAATTCTTCACCACCTTCTACGACGTCCTATCGTGGGCGAAGGCTCGGTCGCATCATCGGGTTCGCGTCCTCGTGGGTTATTAATTGGAGTGCGAATAGGGGAGTGTCAGCTATAGACCGCGTAGGCTTCTGCTACGCTGCGAGTAACCTACGTGATGTGTGTGTGGCCCAAAACCACGGCGCGGCTGCGGTGCTTGGTCCATCTGCACGAGCATCTGCCAGCGTTGTGTCCGCAGAAGTCCAATTCTGTGCAGCGGCTGCCACAAAATGCTTTTCGGTGACCTTTTCCAAAATCTAAAAAATTTAAAGAAATTCAAATGAAACTCCTACACAAAAATGTGGATAAGGATGGTGGGGGGTGAGTAACATAACCTCTAATGTATACTGTCAGGTGTAAAATTATTAACTGAGCCAGTAGTACTGGTATTTTGTCTTTTATCAATGTTTGTTATTATTTTTATTTATTTGTTTTGGAAAATTGGTTCGCCTCTCTTATTTAATATCTACGAATCAGCACACAACTTGTTACCTTCTGTAGTTTGGTGGTTTTATTTCCATGTTATTGTGGATACTGTTTCTTACTTGTACCTCATAATTAAATTGTTTCAGGACTGTTACACTTGTCCCTGAGGAGCCTGAGGATATGTGGCATGCCTACAACCTCATCAGTGAGGGGGACTCTGTCCGGGCATCCACTATTCGGTACGCATTCTTCACACATTATTTTGCCATAACATTAGTGCAATTATTTTCCCCTGCAGTAATTTTTTATTTTTATGTGCTTGAATTTTTTATTAAGTGTGAATTTTGCTTTACAGCAAGGTTCAAAATGAGTCTGCAACAGGATCGTCAACAAGTAATCGTGTACGCACCACTTTAACAATCCAAGTGGAGACAATTGAGTATGATGTACAGGGTTGCATGCTGCGGTTAAAAGGAAGGAATGTGGAAGAAAACCAGTATGTCAAGGTAGTGGGCTCTTATCTCAATAATTCAGTTGCTTCAATAGATAGAATATTTCATTCTTCACTAATAAAATTTCTCCATTTGTAGATGGGTGCATACCACACTCTGGACTTAGAACAAAATAGAAAATTTATTCTGGGAAAACCAGAATGGGACTCAGTTGCCATGGAGCGTGTAGATATGGCATGTGATCCTACCAAGGTAAAGAGCCAATAATATTTTATAAATGTGTCCTCTGCCAAATTTAGCATTTTGATATTTTCTAAAATTATTTTCAAAATCATTTCTAGAACACTGATCTGGCAGCTGTCATCATGCAAGAAGGTCTTGCACACATTTGCCTGATTATGGCCTCTATGACATTAGTAAGGGCTAAAATAGAGCAAGTCATACCAAGAAAAAGGAAAGGGAATGTACAGCAGCATGAAAAGGTAGAGAATGAAAGCACAATATATATCTATATGTAGACAATCAATCACAATCAGACGTTTTTTTATTTTTTCAAGGGCTTCTAACATATTGGATTGTATTAGTAGACTGTAAGCCAGTCCTTGACACTGACCACTGACCATACACATTTGTTTCAGGGCTTAGCCAAGTTTTTTGAAAGTGTTGTTCAAGGCATTTTAAGGCACGTTGATTTTAATGTTGTGAAATGTGTTATAATTGCAAGCCCTGGATTTGTCAGAGATGCCTTTTTTGAGTACATGATGCAGCAAGCTGTGAAGACAGATAACAAACTTCTCTTGGACAATAAAGGCAAATTCCTATTAATTCATTCCTCAAGTGGGTTCAAACACTCCCTGAAAGGTATGCAGACAGATCAGTATATCATTTTGCTATCCCATCGATATCTTGTTGTTTTCTTTTCATGAATGGCTTTTCTTACTACAGAGGTCCTTGCTGATCCCAGTGTTGTCGCTAAAGTATCAGATACCAAGGCCATGGGTGAAGTAAGGGCTCTTGAGCAGTTTTATACAATGCTGCAGGTCGAACCTGCCAAAGCCTTTTATGGCTTCAAACATATCCAAAGAGCCAATGAGGCACAGGCCATTGAGACACTTTTGATATCTGACAATCTCTTTAGGTAAGGCAACTTCTGTAGTACCTTGTTCATTTTTAGTAGACTACCCCTGTCTCTAAAATTCTGTATCAGTTATCATTACATTTTCTCTTACAGATGCCAAGATGTTAAGGAAAGAAAGCAGTATGTGGCTCTTGTAGATAGTGTTAGGGACAGTAGTGGTGATGTAAAGATATTTTCCAGTCTGCATGTAACAGGTGAACGTAAGTTTCTGCCAATCTAGATTGTATTTTACTACTGTAATAATGTTAAATATTAGATATTGTTTCAATGTTTGACTTCCTTTTTCTTCTAGAACTCGCTCAATTGACTGGTATTGCTGCATTGCTAAGATTCCCTATGCCTGAGTTAGAAGACGATGAAAGTGATGCAGACGAATGACTACATATTAAATACATGACATCAAGATCATTTGTGGAAATACTATCAGGAGAAATCTCACTGTACAGCCCTTGTCCGAAGTGATTGTTATTTATCTGGGTCCAACAATTATTTATTGTTAAACTGTCAATGAAATTGGTTAGATAATAACTGTAAAGAATTATAATAAAAAAAATTCTGACAACAATTTGTTTTAATATAAATTTGTCAAGCTTTCCAGTATTTACAAAATCAATGGTGGTAATGACCTGCTTCATCAGGCTTCCATAGCAGCCGCTGCTTTTTTCTTTTCCTTCCTGGCTGCTTTTTTTGCTGCTCCTTCTTCCTCTTCCACACGCCTCCTCTTCTTACGTAAGAGCCAAGCTTCCTTCTTCCGCTTTGTCCTTCCTTCCATCATACTCTTGTAGAGCTTTCTGTGCTTGTTTTTGATCATCTTTTCTCTTAATTTATACTCTGAATATGCTTCTCGTCGTTCAAGGGAAGGATCTTCTTTCTCAAGCTTCCCTCTTGTCACAGCCATTTTCTTTTTCTGCAATTGAAATAATATTAATTATCGAAATTCTTTGTATTTCTGGATGGACATTTCTGAATGCTATGCCAGCACAGACTTACCTTTTCTAATCTCTCCTTTTCCTCCTTGTCAATGTTTTCATCCTCTTCATCTCCTTCACCATCACCACTTGACTCTTCTCCAGAGTGTTCCTCTTCATCTTCCTCTTCCTTATCTTCCTCAGCATTTTCGGCATCACTCTCTTCATCACTTCCATCACTTGTTTCCTGAGCCTTTTTGAGTTGCGCGGGTACTGTTAAGAAACATACAGTTAGAAACCAACAGTAGCAAAAGCAAAAATTGTTTCAATTAAAACTATGTTTGTTCTTTCATACCTTCTAGTCCAAGTAACTCTAGTTCTTCCGGAGGTTTGTACCGTTGGTCACGGGTTTCATCTAGGAATGGAGACAGGTGGGGTGGTAAGATTGCACCCATCAAGTAACGCTCAATAGGTAACACTTCTGCAGCATTTACTGAGTCAAATATCCACTGGGGTTGAACATAATACCTAAAGAGGAAAACAATTATTTAACTGCACAACAGTAGCAATTACAAAAGATTAGAAACAAGGCCTCACCTTGAAATGTATTGTTTTTCCATGCTGGGTCTGTCAACTATCTGATGAGTGATTGATTCATCATCTTCATCAAAAGTTGAACCAACAAAGAGGGTTTTGTCCCAAGATACCTCACCTCCCAAAGCACGGACACAGAAGACAATAGGTTCTCTGGGAACTTCACGGTTAACAAATATTTTAAGGCCTTTGAAAAGTGTTTTAACTTTTCTTGATCTCTCAATATCTTTGCGCATTTTTTCCATTTGCTCAGGATTGTCAGACTGCAAAAAACAAAGAAAATTATAGGGATGTGAGGCAAACCACTTTCATTGTCAAACTCATTTTGAAGCCAAATTTCACATTACCAAAGCAAACTGATCAAGTTGCTGTTCTTCTTCTTCTATAGGATCATTTCCTCCACTGCGAGCTAATTCTACATTAAGTGAGGCAATACGCTCTGAGACATAAGCATTTTCATCAACAAGAGTTTTCTCTATGTCATCACCAGTTGATTGAGTGAGTTTAGGAGGATAATATAAATTAAGTTGATTATAAAGACGGAAATTAACAAAGCCTAACATAACACAATAGAATTCTACAAAATGGGACATGACTTTGAAGTCAACTTCTGATTTGTTTTGAGGCTGCAACACAAAGATAATAATGTAGTGACACTGGAACAAGTATATTTTTTAAATGAGAAGACATTATTGGCACTTACCTGGAAAGAGAAATGATGAGGGACAATCCAGGTAATTGTTTCACCTCTCAACTCTGCTTGGAAATAATAGCCTTTGATAGACACAAACACTTTACGTAAAGCTTTGGCAGCAATAACAACATGAAGAAATTCCATTGTTAATCTCTGACACAGTTCACTGTGGTCACGAGGTACAGCTTTCAAAGAAGGAAAAGTGGAGAAGAGGAAAAGGAGTGTCAGGCAGTCATCAAGATCACGGAGTGCATCGTTGAAAGATGGGTACCGTTCTTTCACAATGTGATCCAAAGGAAGTGTCGGATGCCTTTTCAGGAAACGTCTCAGTTGGTCCTGATTGTTCATTGCTCTTGCACGTCCAACCTTTTTGAAGTGTGACTGAAAAATTCAAAACAGCTTTTAGAAAAGAAGATGTACGATGGAGGTAATGTAAAAAACAATACTTATAAGGACACAATACAAACCTTGAACTCTCGCATCTTCCATAATATGGGGTCTGCAGCAAGGAAAAGAATGTCCTTTTTCGAGTACAACGTCTGAATACCAGTTGCTCCTTTCTGGGCAACCTTCCTTTTCCTTGGTTCCCTTGGATATACGCCCTTCAAGATGCATAGTTTTCTGAAATCTTTCAGTGTGAGCTGCAATTTCTTTAATGCAGCCCTCCTTGACATGTAGGCTGAACCCTCTCCTGACTCGTACTGGAAAGAGCAACATTGCAGGAATTAGTAATTACAGCATTAAATTAGAAGATCCAGCAAGGGTGGAGACGAATAAGAAGCAAGAGTGTTCTGTGTCTAAAAGAGGTATGTGTAATGGCAAGACATCACACGTTGAGAGAGGTTAGAACTCCCTTAACAACGCAAATAAGGGAGTCCCGTCTATCGCAGCATACAATGACTATGTGGGACGGATAAGTAACAAAACAATCTACAATATAAAACAACACATATTGTCAAAATTACCTTCTTCTTCCTTTTCGCGACCATTTTTCCCGGAGTTCTGTGTGCACGTGTGTATCAAATGATTATTTACGAACGAAAGACAGGCATGCGAGTTTATTGCTTATTCGCAGCTCCGTTGTCAATATCAATATGAATCTCAAGTTAGCAATGACAAATGAGTTGGGAAGCGAATCGTTTTAAGAGCAAAATTTTTGAAGCTAGGACGAATCGAAAAAAATTGATTATTAATATTAATACAATAATGACGAAAACTTATCCTTTTTATGACTACTTTTGGGGGATTACATTGCTGTTTTGTTGGCAGTTCTGGTTTTGAGAACCTGCGCTCTGCCGGGACTTTGGTGAACTACTTCTAGAGATTTGTCGTGTATTCACACTACAAGATAACCTGTAAATAGTCATCTGTAAACAGTCATGATCGTATGTGTATATAACCTGTCCTTATGTTCAATAAAC
>NW_026267162.1:1729385-1730123 GCF_000697945.3 Frankliniella occidentalis
TGGGTTAAGTAGAGGAAGGTAAGGAGATGCCTAAATATGTTAGTTAGGCACTTCTATTTAATTTATGCTGATGTGCTGTGTAAGAAGCAGGAAGTAAATCAGGCCGTAGAAATCAGCTAATGTATCATCCGGCCCATTCAAAATCTGCACTTGCATAATCTATTCCCTCCTCAATCTGCCGACACTCGCGCGGCGGCTCCGCTCCACGGCTGTGGAAGGCTCCGCGGCGCGACGGACGGGGGGACAGCTCTGGTGATGCTTGACGTCGCCAATTGGACGTGTTGAAAAGGCTCCAGAGATTGCCTGTCCAGGCCCAGGCCCTTCCTTTTGCCCTGTCGGCTGTCGGCCCCGCCGCGGCCCGGCGTGCATTCTTGACCAGGTCGGGGCCGGGGAGGGGGAGAGGGGGCGAGGGACAGCCGTCCGCGACCAGACGGGACGGGACGCTGTGTAGCTCGCACCGTTCGTTCGCCCACCTTTCTCTCCAATCGTACACTGCCAGGAAATAAAAGGGCAAAAGGCGCCTCCACTTTACGGGCATAGTCTGTTCCTCTACGCTTGAGCGAAAGGGGCCGGGGGTGTGCGCGAAGTGCACACTGCCCACTGCTGACGACGTAATCTGCTTATTGGCCGGTGTTCAAAGTTTTCGTAGTTAATTGGTCAACAATCTTGTGCAAATCAGGCCCCATATCACCCGGTAAGGCTTACACTGAAAGTAAAAGACGTTAAGTTGCACCTTTC
>NW_026267162.1:1731563-1731790 GCF_000697945.3 Frankliniella occidentalis
GTAAATGTACCATTTATTCAATTTTGCTACTTGTTTGAACAAACATATGCTTGCTAAGGTTTGTGTACATTTGTTGTTAAGGTAGCTATTTTTTAATGTTATACTGTATCGACCATTTCTCAGTCTACAGCGCACAACAATCCCACATTTGACAACCGTGTTTTGTTGCAAATGTCGCAATCTGTCTTTGTGGAAATTAGAATATATTTGTCACATGATGACATGGG
>NW_026267162.1:1735004-1738064 GCF_000697945.3 Frankliniella occidentalis
GGCCGCCGCTGGCAGGCTGGCGTAAAGGCTGGCCCGGCGGCGCGATCGTGAAGACGAGTCAGTCTGCTGTAGCCGATCCAGCCTTATCTAGCGATGCAGGGAGCCTTGCGGCCTTGTGACCCCCTAGCAGAGCTCCGCTCGTCCTTCGGGAGGGAGAGAGACGGACTGATTGTTATTCGCAGCGAGTTCTCGCCCTCCCCCCCTCCCCCCCTTTCCCCGCCAGATCCCCTTCCCCCCTACCTACCCAGCCCCTCCTCCCCCCGGGGGGCACCGGCTTTGGTCTCGCCTTTGGATCGCCTTTGCTTTTGGCGCGACCTTTTGATTTCTCCACAACAGACGCTCAGCGCACATCTCCGGTTGTGCAACCTCCGTCCTGGCACGTGCTAATAAGTATTGATACGTGATTTATACTCGCCGAGGACTGACGAGTTGTTGCGGATACGACACACAACACTAATTTGAAGATAGCTAATTATTTACACTACGGAGTTTAAATTGAAAAGAATAAAAACAAACCCGGCGGAGATACATTTTGTAATAGCTGCGAATGGAAAAACAGCGTGTGGCCTGCCCAAGCGCCCCTCTGGCCCTGTTCTTAGAGTGGAAAGAGCAAGGAGGAGGAGGAGGGGGGGGGGGGGCTTTTTCTGTCAGTAGAGACTGTCTCGGGGAGTGTCTGAAACGAAAGGTTGGCATATCGACTGTTAATTCCATAAAAAATCATTACACATCCTCAGTTTTATACTTTTTCTTTAAAATTAAAAGAAAGTTTTATTAAATTGTACACGTTGATCGTATGACAAACCCATAGTGTCATCATCCTCATCATGTGCAAAATCCTCGCCGGCTTTATTGTTCGAAAATTAAATCATTTTTTTAAAATCAAAAACGCTCCACAGCATTTAATTAAAATGTAACAATCAAACAATAACGAGTTTATTGTCTACTGAAAGCCTGTTTTCAATTAATTAAGTTTCCAGTGCAGTTACCGGATGTTCTTGTGGTTCTATCTTTCCCGTAAGATTGCGGTGAGGAGATTACAAGGCCCGATTCGAAAATGAAACTTCTTATCGATAAGACAGAAAAGAGAAACTTTCACCATTTCTGAGGCTCACTATATTTCCGTGTGCAATACACACTGCTGAGTTGTGTTTAGAATACAAAAATATGACGTGTCTCTACTTTTTGCCAAAGAATAGGAAAGCTTTGTCGTGTGGGACATTTTTCGTGGGATGTTTCGTTTCGCCCAACTCTTTCAACAGTGATCGTATTCCGCCCTATTCCTTTTGTTTGGTTTTCTATGGAAATGTGTGTGTACCCGCGGGTCGCGAGTCTTAAACGCGCACCTCTGTGCGTCTGTGCCTGTCGCATACTGACGTGAGCCTTGTCGGACGACGCGTCGTAAGGTCGACCTTTTTATTCGCTTCGTGTTGAGGCTTTCCGTGCAAGTCGACGGGCGGGCGGGCCCTGGGCGCAAGGATTTTCCTTGCCCCCCCCCCCCCCCTCCCGCTCTCTTCCCACCCGTCGGCGTCGGCCTCGCCGAGGGGTCGAGGTGTTCGGGAACGTTAAAATCGGTGCGCGCGCAGAAAAATGCGGGTTGTCGTGCGTATTGCACAGAGGGGGTGGGGAAGGGGTGGCGGTGGGGGCACGGTGAGGGGAAGAGGATGAAGAAAGGGGGGGGGGGGTCATTGGGCAGAAGCGGAGGCGGACCTGTGCGGTGGGATGTTGTATGAACAAAAAATTATAATGAAGACAAAACGAAACAAAAATGGTTCGCTTGGACCAGTCTCGTTTTATTTTTATCTTTTGCGAGAAAAAAGGCAGGGGGAGGGGGACACATTGTGCTTGTTTTGACTTTGAGGCAGAGAGACTTGCACGCCTCTAGATGGGCTGGTCCACTGGTCCTCGCAGCCTCAGCCTGCACCAGTAAACGGCTGCGCCAAGCGGCCCCGCCGACTGTGGGGATTATCTCCGAGGAGACATATGGGGTACGGGGTGTCGAGACTCGTGTTCTTTATCGACGCGCTGGTCAAACTTATCGACCTTACGTCAGGGGAAGGGGAACAGAAGGGGGGAGTATGCGAGATAAGGAAGAGGCCGTATAAAATGAGTCTAATGCGTCCCGGTGCAGTATCCTGATGCACTGATGGCACAAAGCGACTGCTGCTTCGAAAGTTACCGGCAGAAAGTGGGTCGATGGTTTTCGAGAAGGTTTGGCAAAATTTCACAGCAGTCGCTTTTACCGTGCAGCACAAAAAAAATTTTCCTATATGTCTAAAGAAATGAAAAGTGTTGTGATGTATTAATTATACATCAATTTAATAATGTCACGTACTTTTACTAGTGATGAAATTTGTCGCACATATTTTTAATAAATATTCATCTGACATATAGTTTATTTACATCCAAATGTACTGTAAATAATTTTTTGTGAAATGTGACGTGAATTGCGAAAGTAGCTACCAATAATAGAACACGTATTGTCTGTAAAGTGTGGCGACAACAATTTTCGCAGTGCGTATAGAGACGGCCCACGGCAGGCTTGGCCGCGCTAATGAAGTCATTCCCGTCTTTACGAGGCTCTGTCTGGATGAATGGGAGTCGGGCGGACGGAACGAGTGTACTGGGAAATTAGTTTTCCCTCTTCTCTATACTGCTGCTTAATGGGCCTCCTTGCATGTGTGTGTGTGTACAACCTTTATCGCGGCGGTTGGATCACTCACGCTCGATAAACTCTTTTAGAGCGGCATTGCAAATTTTGAAAAAAAAAAAAAAAAAAGGTTGACGTGTTGACAGAATGTGGGATTGGATCACGAACAGATGAACGACATCCATAATATCAGTCATTCATGCAAGTGAAGAGTGTTTTAGTGTCAGGCGTCACTCACTTTTGGGAGACAATCCGACTTTGTGGTCAAATTGATTGGTTGAATCAGCACCGCCATCGTTTTCTGCGCGAGTTGCCAGGCAGGCGCGACTCCCGTCCCGCCCGCGCCACAGCAGAAGCAAAAGGGGGCCGATCCGAGCCGGTCCGGTTTGTACGGCTTCACTCACTCGACCGAA
>NW_026267162.1:1738471-1738790 GCF_000697945.3 Frankliniella occidentalis
CTTGTCTTAAACATTTATGTACATTTTAAGTGGCAACCAAAGTATTTCTGAATCCTATCCCTGTGTATGGTGTAACTTTTTGTTCCATTGAATAGGTGTCGAAGTGTCGGTTAGCCTTGTGTGTACAGTTTACAGTCCGTCATTGTGTATGAAAGTTTTCAAGTCAATTTCATTGTTTTACGACAATCTAGTGTGCAAAAAAAAAAACCTTCATCGTTTTGTCCTGCCTTATTCATGCTTGGTCTCTTCGGAGCTAAGGTCTAGTGACGCCTTGCTGTGATGTTGTTGCAAAGTGCTCAAATGCACTGTTTAGCCTCAT
>NW_026267162.1:1739240-1740197 GCF_000697945.3 Frankliniella occidentalis
TGCCTTATTCATGCTTGGTCTCTTCGGAGCTAAGGTCTAGTGACGCCTTGCTGTGATGTTGTTGCAAAGTGCTCAAATGCACTGTTTAGCCTCATGTGCAAAATAATTCAGTCTTGTTCCCATCTACTGAGGTTTAATTTAACTTTTAAAGATTTCAAGTTGTATCTTTTGTCTAACAATTCAAGTTTATCTTTAGCAGTGCTGCACGCACTCTGTGTCCAATGTTAGTCAACCTAACTTGTTTTAGTCTCATTGTTGTCATCTTATTTCATTTCAGTCAATTCAAGTGTCTTTTCAATGTCTCAATCATCTAAGTCTTAGTCGAGCTCATTTGTTGTGTCATTTCAAATACAATGCCAGGTCGCTCCTGCGCAAATAGTCTTGTGCTCCATGCACTGTCAAGTCTAACGTAGCATTGTCTGTGCCAATAGCACTGTCTGTTGCCTGATCAGCAACAAAAAAAAATCTAATGCATTAGTAAAGTAATTCGTTGCCCCGCAACAAAAGTCAAAGTCAAGCTCTCATTACTAGTTTAATTCAAGTCCTTTGTCATTGTCCTTTTTAGACTGTCTTGTGCACTTAATTGCATCAATCAGTGTCATTCATGTCAAATACTTTTAAGTTTTAGTTGTAAGTGTGTTATTTTGTCTAATTCAACTTTTACCTCCATGGTTCTTTCAAAGTTTTGTCAAATGAAGTTAAATCGCTATTCAAGCTGTAATTCTTGTTCGTCAACGTCAAGTCATAAGTCTTGCTCTGGTGTAATTTCAACCCCCTGCCGTCTAACGTCAGTTATGTATGCCTTTGTATAGAGTCGTCAAATCATGTCAAGTGTTAACAAATTTTATTCATTCATTGTCTTTTGTTCTGTCTGTGCTTTAAATCATTCTCTCTTTGCTTGAGGAGGATGAGAAGTTTGTGATATTTACATTGTGATGTTCTCAATTAACTTATTTT
>NW_026267162.1:1750277-1759831 GCF_000697945.3 Frankliniella occidentalis
CAGGCGCGACTCCCGTCCCGCCCGCGCCACAGCAGAAGCAAAAGGGGGCCGATCCGAGCCGGTCCGGTTTGTACGGCTTCACTCACTCGACCGAACCGAAAGGTGGATTTTGTTGTAAATTGTTGACGCGGATATGTGGTAATACCTCTCAAGGGGTTTTGTTGCGCCTGGGGCTGAGCGAGGCGTGCAGGAGGGTGTGGCGGGGCTCCAGTGCTGCGGGTGGGTTGCACCTGTGCACGCCCGCCGCTTGTAGATATACCAACTCGCCAGGAAGGGAATAATAAGGAAATGCCTGAGCGGATATTCATTCATGTATTGGAAAGTTCCCCGGCGGCGGGCTCCTGAGCGCGCCTGGGTCCCGCAGCCCTGCGGCGCCGCCGCCCCGGCCAGCCGAACGGATGAAACGCCCTGTAGATAAGATCCTCTCTCCTTCGGCACCCGACAATAATAGAACTCCACAAATAAATGTGTTTGACCAGAAGTCAGCACACACGCGCGTTGTTTGATCAATATCCGCCTGTTTTCGTTCAAACTTTTCAGGGTGTGACATGGCTTGCACACTTTTTAGTTAGGTGTACAGTACAGCATTTTGTGAAGTCTCTCATAAGCATTTGAATACCACACATTAGGTCCAGTGTATTTATAAGTCAGCTCTGCGGTGCCGCGTACGACAGGCACGTGTACACGGACATGACACCGTTATCCTGTTTGCAGTGTGAAACTTAATTTATGTATTGAGTTTAATAATGAGGACTGTTAATTTTTTTGGCATTTACTTGTCAGTTTGATAATTTCAGGACAATTAACCTGCAGACAACTGTGACAGTTTTTTCCCTAGAAGCATATTTTAGACGCAGTATTTTCAGAAATATAATTTATTTTACATAAGTTTAATCAGTAATAAACACAAAAATTGCACAGTTTCGATACCCTGCTGAAAACTTGCCTATTTACTATAGATTACATACAAACCTATGCACTAAGCTAAGTGGGTTTGGAGATGTTCAAGCAGTTTTTCGCTCTGCGGATATTTTGCGTTGCACTCAGTACACCTATACAATAATCTTTCTTTGGTGTGGGTTAGCAGACGTCTACGCTCATGGTCACTTTGCGAAAAATTCTCACTGCACACATTAGAATTGGAAAGCATTTGTTGTATGTGATCTCGTAGATGTGCAAGCAATTTACTTCTTCGTGGAAACGAATTGCTGCAAACAGTACATTTGAAAGTCCCTCCGGTATGGGTGCGCAGGTGTGCACGCAGGTGCCCACTTTGCGAAAATGTCTTGTCGCACACAGTGCACTTGTAGGGCCTTTCTCCTGTGTGGGTTCGCATATGAACGCCCATTTTCCCCTCTGTCGAAAATTCTTTGCTGCAAATTATACACTTGAAAGGTCTTTCTAGCGTATGCGTTCGTAGGTGTCCTCGTAGATGCCCACTTTGCAAAAACGTCTCTTTGCACACAGTACATTTAAAGGACCTTTCTCGTGTGTGGGTTCGGATATGTACATTTAAATTTCCACTCTGTGAAAATGTTTTGTTGCACACTGTACATTCGTAAGGCCTTTCTTGCGTATGTATTCTTAAATGAACTCGCAGATTCCCCGTTTGCGAAAATTTCTTGTTGCACACAGTGCATTCGAAGGGCTTTTCTCGCGTGTGGGCTCTCATATGTACCTCAAGATTCGCTTCCAGCGAAAACTTCTTGTTGCACACTGTACACTTGAAACGGCTTTCTTTGGTGTGGGTTCGCAGATGGACTCGCAGATGCCCACTTTGCAAAAAGCTCTTGTTGCACACTGTACACCCGAAAGGCCGTTCACCAGTGTGCGTTCTCATGTGGACGGTTAGACTGCGGGTGTCGACCTCCGTGAGGCAAACTTCACATTGAATGCGTCCCATATGTTATAGAAATAGTACAAACGCCCCGTGTTTCTGAAATTAATAAGATTAAAACAAGAATTAGGGTCAGCGGGGAAAAGTCAGTGAAATTACCAGGGGGCCTATTTTTCTAATTACACTGTACGACACGGCCTATCGTCGCTGACCACGATGCCCTAATGGCCCCAAGTGGACATGCAAGCCGCCCGCTAGCGAGCTTGCGGTACTTACAGTGTGACTACAAAAGTGGGCGGCGTAACTCAGCCACATGGTCCATAGCGGATAATTCTATCCAGCTGTTGTGACTCAATTAATGTGTCTACGAGGACAATTTTTGTATCAATGGGTGTTTTTTTTTTAATTTATAGGTAAAGGTATGTGGAAAGGTGAACCCTTCCTATCATACACTGATTTCTATGTACTATTTTGTATTTGAGCTAGCTGTGTATATGCAAATCTTTGCACCTACACAAAAAAGTTTTACGTTATGCGAATGAAGGTACATGTTATATGTACAGAAATGAGCATAAAACTCAGTGCATATCATCTCTCCATATTATTGGTTATTGACTTGTGAGACTCACCTTTCCCCTGGCTTTATCTTTCTCCCGTGAAGATGCTGAGCTGAAGGTGTGTGACCGCTCGACCGCTCCGTCTGTTAGTGCCGCTGCGACTGCGTGGCCGAGGCGTCCAGTCGCGTCTAAATTCCGCCATGGTTGCACTTTTCGGCGACCACTCTGCCGACGTGGTGCTCTATGCGAGACGAATATAGGCTTTGCCTTAGGGAGAGTCTGGGGGGCGATCGGGCGCAAGCCCCTCATGATGCTCTACGGATTCGCATTGTAATTAGTTGCTTCTCAAAGGGTCACCTTTCGTCGAGTAAGTCTGTGCGAGTGGCACATCGCTGGCTGTTGACGTAAAACCCTACAGGAGGGAAATGACCGAGGGACCTTCATTATGGTGACGGGCACAGGGTCGAGGGGCCGCTGCCCTATAAACATTTTCATGCACAAATTTTTGTGGTAAAAGTTATGGCATTACTTTTGCAATGATTTTTTGACACCCTCCTTCTGTGAATGTGTCTATCCGAAGGGAAAAGTTTATCGTTTTCTGCGCGAGTTGCCAGGCAGGCGCGACTCCCGTCCCGCCCGCGCCACAGCAGAAGCAAAAGGGGGCCGATCCGAGCCGGTCCGGTTTGTACGGCTTCACTCACTCGACCGAACCGAAAGGTGGATTTTGTTGTAAATTGTTGACGCGGATATGTGGTAATACCTCTCAAGGGGTTTTGTTGCGCCTGGGGCTGAGCGAGGCGTGCAGGAGGGTGTGGCGGGGCTCCAGTGCTGCGGGTGGGTTGCACCTGTGCACGCCCGCCGCTTGTAGATATACCAACTCGCCAGGAAGGGAATAATAAGGAAATGCCTGAGCGGATATTCATTCATGTATTGGAAAGTTCCCCGGCGGCGGGCTCCTGAGCGCGCCTGGGTCCCACAGCCCTGCGGCGCCGCCGCCCCGGCCAGCCGAACGGATGAAACGCCCTGTAGATAAGATCCTCTCTCCTTCGGCACCCGACAATAATAGAACTCCACAAATAAATGTGTTTGACCAGAAGTCAGCACACACGCGCGTTGTTTGATCAATATCCGCCTGTTTTCGTTCAAACTTTTCAGGGTGTGACATGGCTTGCACACTTTTTAGTTAGGTGTACAGTACAGCATTTTGTGAAGTCTCTCATAAGCATTTGAATACCACACATTAGGTCCAGTGTATTTATAAGTCAGCTCTGCGGTGCCGCGTACGACAGGCACGTGTACACGGACATGACACCGTTAGCCTGTTTGCAGTGTGAAACTTAATTTATGTATTGAGTTTAATAATGAGGACTGTTAATTTTTTTGGCATTTACTTGTCAGTTTGATAATTTCAGGACAATTAACCTGGAGACAACTGTGACAGTTTTTTCCCCAGAAGCATATTTTAGACGCAGTATTTTCAGAAATATAATTTATTTTACATAAGTTTAATCAGTAATAAACACAAAAATTGCACAGTTTCGATACCCTGCTGAAAACTTGCCTATTTACTATAGATTACATACAAACCTATGCACTAAGCTAAGTGGGTTTGGAGATGTTCAAGCAGTTTTTCGCTCTGCGGATATTTTGCGTTGCACTCAGTACACCTATACAATAATCTTTCTTTGGTGTGGGTTAGCAGACGTCTACGCTCATGGTCACTTTGCGAAAAATTCTCACTGCACACATTAGAATTGGAAAGCATTTGTTGTATGTGATCTCGTAGATGTGCAAGCAATTTACTTCTTCGTGGAAACGAATTGCTGCAAACAGTACATTTGAAAGTCCCTCCGGTATGGGTGCGCAGGTGTGCACGCAGGTGCCCACTTTGCGAAAATGTCTTGTCGCACACAGTGCACTTGTAGGGCCTTTCTCCTGTGTGGGTTCGCATATGAACGCCCATTTTCCCCTCTGTCGAAAATTCTTTGCTGCAAATTATACACTTGAAAGGTCTTTCTAGCGTATGCGTTCGTAGGTGTCCTCGTAGATGCCCACTTTGCAAAAACGTCTCTTTGCACACAGTACATTTAAAGGACCTTTCTCGTGTGTGGGTTCGGATATGTACATTTAAATTTCCACTCTGTGAAAATGTTTTGTTGCACACTGTACATTCGTAAGGCCTTTCTTGCGTATGTATTCTTAAATGAACTCGCAGATTCCCCGTTTGCGAAAATTTCTTGTTGCACACAGTGCATTCGAAGGGCTTTTCTCGCGTATGGGCTCTCATATGTACCTCAAGATTCGCTTCCAGCGAAAACTTCTTGTTGCACACTGTACACTTGAAACGGCTTTCTTTGGTGTGGGTTCGCAGATGGACTCGCAGATGCCCACTTTGCAAAAAGCTCTTGTTGCACACTGTACACCCGAAAGGCCGTTCACCAGTGTGCGTTCTCATGTGGACGGTTAGACTGCGGGTGTCGACCTCCGTGAGGCAAACTTCACATTGAATGCGTCCCATATGTTATAGAAATAGTACAAACGCCCCGTGTTTCTGAAATTAATAAGATTAAAACAAGAATTAGGGTCAGCGGGGAAAAGTCAGTGAAATTACCAGGGGGGCCTATTTTTCTAATTACACTGTACGACACGGCCTATCGTCGCTGACCACGATGCCCTAATGGCCCCAAGTGGACATGCAAGCCGCCCGCTAGCGAGCTTGCGGTACTTACAGTGTGACTACAAAAGTGGGCGGCGTAACTCAGCCACATGGTCCATAGCGGATAATTCTATCCAGCTGTTGTGACTCAATTAATGTGTCTACGAGGACAATTTTTGTATCAATGGGTGTTTTTTTTTTAATTTATAGGTAAAGGTATGTGGAAAGGTGAACCCTTCCTATCATACACTGATTTCTATGTACTATTTTGTATTTGAGCTAGCTGTGTATATGCAAATCTTTGCACCTACACAAAAAAGTTTTACGTTATGCGAATGAAGGTACATGTTATATGTACAGAAATGAGCATAAAACTCAGTGCATATCATCTCTCCATATTATTGGTTATTGACTTGTGAGACTCACCTTTCCCCTGGCTTTATCTTTCTCCCGTGAAGATGCTGAGCTGAAGGTGTGTGACCGCTCGACCGCTCCGTCTGTTAGTGCCGCTGCGACTGCGTGGCCGAGGCGTCCAGTCGCGTCTAAATTCCGCCATGGTTGCACTTTTCGGCGACCACTCTGCCGACGTGGTGCTCTATGCGAGACGAATATAGGCTTTGCCTTAGGGAGAGTCTGGGGGGCGATCGGGCGCAAGCCCCTCATGATGCTCTACGGATTCGCATTGTAATTAGTTGCTTCTCAAAGGGTCACCTTTCGTCGAGTAAGTCTGTGCGAGTGGCACATCGCTGGCTGTTGACGTAAAACCCTACAGGAGGGAAATGACCGAGGGACCTTCATTATGGTGACGGGCACAGGGTCGAGGGGCCGCTGCCCTATAAACATTTTCATGCACAAATTTTTGTGGTAAAAGTTATGGCATTACTTTTGCAATGATTTTTTGACACCCTCCTTCTGTGAATGTGTCTATCCGAAGGGAAAAGTTTCTTTGTTTTTACTTACACTTTTATCACATTCTCTTTGGCAAAAAAGTGGTGTAACGAAAAAATAAAAATAAAAAAATATGCGAGTCCCAAAACATGCAGTCATTGCAAATTTTTTTTTTTTTTTAAATCAGTAAAGGTAAGGTATCGCAAAACGGATTTTAGTGAAACTTCTGACAAAATATCAAACTGTATTCCTTAAATAACTTAAGCCCTCATTTTTTTTCTTTGTGCGCGTGTTCTCTCTTGGACTTTGCATCAACGGTATATGGTATACATTTCACGGCGTCACACGCAAAACGGTTGGTTTCAGTTTGTAAATCGAATTTGTCGGTCGCGCGGGGGAGGGGGGGGGGGGGAACGAGGGGGGTGAATCAAAGCCCCCGCCCCGCCCCTCCGCCCCACCTTGCCATGCCACTACTCGCCCGCCGCCTCACTCAACGCGTTTGCACCGCCACACACTTTGCGCTGTAAATTGACTCGGAGAGGAGAGGCCCAAAGTTTGGCCAAAGTCGCGTCCCTTGCTCGCCGCGCCGCGCCGCGCCGCCACCCTCAACAGTTTGTACTACGTATATACTGTTGCTTGTGGCAGGGTGCGGCGTGGCGTAGCGTGGCGGGCCCTGGTGACTGGGGCCTAAGTTGCCCGCCTGCCGTAATTCATGAGGTGCTCCTCGTGAAGTGGGACTGGGCGGCCCGCGCTCGCGCAAAAAAAGTATCGCGACTTCCTTGGCGTGTGGCGAAGCAGAGCGGGCCAAGTTTGGAGCTCAGCTCGCTCGGCACGGCTCCGGCCCCCAGAGGCCCAGGGGCTCGCAGCCCCGGGCTACAGCCCCTGGGCCGGGTGGGCTGTGGGCTCGGAGTGGGCCAACCAGCCGGCTGAAGTGGGCCTGGGGGCCGGGGAAGGGGTTCTGGGCGCTCTGCCGGAGCCAGAGCAGCGGACGCACCGAGGGGTCGTCAACTCCCCATTGGCCGCCAAGGAAGGAAAACTTCATATATCAATGGTAATACAAATAATATTGTATAGTAATATAGATCATCGCCAATAATGAGTAATATTGATGTAATGTCATGGTAGTAGTGTGAAATAGATGCAACATATAGTATGGTTATATATTTGGCTGTGGCTGTGTGGACGATCGGGCGGGGCCGGCGGACGACTTCACGCGCCCCCTATACATCTGGGTGACGTCACGCCTTGTGCCCCTCTGCTCGCTGCATATGTCAGTACAAGCAAGTCATATCATTTATTATTATTTTTAGTTGTGTAAAATGTGTTCTGAATCCAAATGTAGCATCTGCTAAAACAATGTTATAAATTTACCCAAAGTCACTGCAACAATTCACTGGAAACGCAAGTGTGTGAATGTCGCTCACCTGCAGGTGTGTGAATATCCATACGTGCACATACGGGGGTAAACGTGTGAATTTTCTAGAAAAAATTCACACCTTTACCCCTCTAAGTGTACGAATGGATATTCACACACCTGCAGGTGAGCGACATTCACACACTTGCGTTTCCAGTGTTATTTCAACGAGAAGTTTATGGCCTGATTCTTGTTGAGAGCTCCATCCACACTGGCTCACACCCATCATCGTGCTTGCGCTGGTGACCCCGAGCACCCCGAGCCCGTCCCCTCCTTCCCGCGCTCTACCCAACCCAGTGCGGCTCCAATGAGGTTCTGTCATGACCTGACCGAGCAAGGAGGAGATCAGAGCCCCCGGAGGAGAGGGGGACCCGGAGGGGGAGCCATCTCCCGGAGTGGGCTGCCTCCTCCGGCTGCCCTCCGTGCCCGGAGCCGCCCGGAGCCGCCTGGAGCCGCCCGGAGCCGCCCGGAGCCGCCCGGAGCCCCGCCCCCCGGACACCGTATCCATCCCATTCCGCTAACGCCCCTCTGCTAACGCTCCTCTCTTGCCTTTCCTGTTGCAGCGGCGCCTTCTCTGAAGTGCGCCTGGCCGAGAGCAAGGAGCGCCCCGGCGAGATGTTCGCCGTCAAGATCATCGACAAGAAGGCCCTCAAGGGCAAGGAAGACTCTTTGGAAAATGAAATCAAGGTCCTCAGGAGGTAAGCGGAGGGCGGGAGATGGCATACTCATTGCCGTCTCCCCGCTCCTGTCTGTCTGTCTTTCTGTCTATCTATCTATCTATCTATCTATCTATCTATCTATCTACCCATCTATCCATCTACAGGTATGTTGAACTACAACGTCATCGACGTCCTGCCTGAGTACACCACCTCCCTCTCTTCAAGAAATCTCTCTGGTCTCTGTCTTGCTCGCTGTCTTGTCCGTCTCTCCCCTTCCCTCCCCCCCTCTCGTTCTCCCCACCCCCTCTTCTAATCGTGGTGGCGATAGAGATAGAAGGCGAACCCTTTTAATCCGCAGTAGTGGTGCAGTAGTGGCTGCAGCCGTAAAACACCCCAGCCTCTTCCCAAGGTTCGAGGTGACGGCCGAGGCCGGCTGCGGCCTCCCCGACCTCCACCGGCCTCGGCCCGACGGCGCCCCAAAGTACCGTGCGTCTGCAGGCCTCCTTTCGTTAAAGAAACATTCGCCGACGGACGGACGGCCCCACCAGCCCGGCGAAGGCTTTCCTCCCTTTCCCAGCTGCTGTTCTCTCGGAAGGTTTTTTCCGAACCGACCATAATCCCGACCCCTCCCGACCGCTGTCTTCACTATTTACCCTGCTCGCCAACCTTACCCTGTTCTTCACGTCGCACTCGAGAGTCGGAACACTTTGTTAATGTTGAACATTTGATATGTAACCATCCTAGGGAGACTGGAGCTTCCCACGTGGGCTGGGCACTTGCAAGTGTGGCAACTCGCCATGGGTAAATAAGTGCTATTGCCAGAGTTGCACACATGGGCTTGCATTTGTGAAACTATTTAACTCAATATTCAATAATGCTGACTCGGCGTAATCGCCCTAATGTGTCGCCCGACTTTTGCCCTATGTTGGCCATCATTGCTCTTATAATGGCAAACTCTAAGTACAAAACTTTGTCCTTCCGCGGGAGCAGCAGGGGTCGGCAGGCTAGACCTCTCTCAGCCCCTCGCGCACAGTTTCCAACCCTGTACTATATACCTCCTATCTCGCTTCTTCCACTCCTTTTCTTTTCCTCGACCGAAAAAAGGAAAACGGGGGAAAAACAGCAGCATCTCTTCATTTACTTCCGACATGAGGCGGCGCTCCTTCGTGCAGCCCACACCCCCCGCGTCTCGGCCTCCAATTACTGGGGCGTTTACGTACTCGCGCTACATAATGTGAATGCGCCTGAGGTGAGGTGGGGGAGGGAGTGTGTTGGGGTTGCTCGTGCGTGCGTGTGTGTTTGTGTGTGTGTGTGTGTGTGTTAGTGCCTGCACGCACGCACGCAAGGGCACACACGCACGACTCCTGCATGGGCGCTAACGCCTGACGCCTCGTTCTTGGCAGGAAAAGGAAGAGCTTGGAGGTGGCCGTCAAGTGTTTGCCGTTGTCCGCTCGAGAAGCGCCTGGCAGGGCGGCAGGCGCCAGACCTTTGGCCTGACCTTTCCCCTCCCACCTCTCATTCTTTCTTTTCTTATTTCTCTCCC
>NW_026267162.1:1760004-1760668 GCF_000697945.3 Frankliniella occidentalis
TCTCTCTCCCCTTCTCCCCTTCTCCCCTTCTCCCCCTCTCTCTCCCTCTCCCTTCCCATCCCGCTCGCTCTGTCCCGTTCTTGTGTGAGAGGAAGGGACCGACTCCTTCTCGAGTTCCAAGGAAAGAGAGGGAATCTGGATCGTACTAGTGCTCGGGCGCGTGTGCGCCGCGCGTGGGGAGGAGAGAGAGAGAGAGAGAGAGAGACTGACAGCGAGGGGGATAGACGGAGAGAGCGAGTGAGAGAGAGCGCGACTGGCAGGGAGTGGGATGGAGGGGCGGGTAAAGGATTATGGAGTGCGGTGAAGGGCACGACGAGACGGGGGCGGCGGGAGAGGGAGGAGAATATAGTGGGAGTAGACGGGAGGGAGTGAGTGAGGGAGACAAAGAGGTTGGGAGTGAGAGAGAGAGAGCCCGTGCGTGAGGCCTGCGTGTGCGTGATGTGGGTCGTCCCCTAGGGGGGTGCGATGGGGCCTGCCCCTGCCTCCGTCCCTGTGCGCGGCCTAAGGGGTGCCATCAGCCCGCCCCCTCCCCTCACCTGTTGCAATTTGATTCCCCGCGCCTAGTGGATGGGGTGGGGTCCTGGCCTGCACTATAGGCGCCCCGCGGCGTGGCCCTGTCGCCCTCATCCCTTGCGGCCCACTGCACTGCAGTGTCGAGCTGGGC
>NW_026267162.1:1761263-1762731 GCF_000697945.3 Frankliniella occidentalis
GTGTGTTTGCCCCGTGTGCGTGTGTGTTTTGATTTTGGTTGGGTCGGGGATGTTGTGGTGGAGGTGCGGGAGCGTGGCGAGTGAAGCAAGAAAGAAGCATCCCGGCGATGTGTAGAGATGTGTATTGGAAGGAGGAGATGCTCGCCGGACCCCACGCCTCCCTCTCTCTATCGCCCGGCTTTTACAAGTTGCCCCAGTTAATGTCCGGGCTGGGTGGGCTGTGCCCGGCTGGGCCATCTCCCCAGGGCGGCTGAGGCTGGTGGCCGCCGCCCGCCGCGCCCGGGCCTGTTGCTCTGGCCCCGCCCCGCGCCGCCTCCGCGCTATCTCTCTTGCACCACCCTCCAATTCCGTCGAACACCCCCTGCTGCTCCCCCCCCTTTCACTTTTCAATCCCCCCCTCCCCCCTCCCTGCCACTCTCCACCCTCCTCCAACCATCCGTCTTGTTCTTTCACAGGCATTCAATCATCCCTGTCTTCCTGTCATTTTCCGTCGCACATTCTGCGCATTCTCTACCTCTTTCCCCACTTGAAAAAAACCACGCTTGCAGATTGCAGAGAATATTTTAGTAATTCATTAATCATTCCGTCGTCCCTTGGTACCTTTGAGAATAATCGCGACGCGATGTACTCTGAACTGTTGCTTTGTAAAATTACAAACTTCTGTAACTTCTTTCTAAAATTCAAACACGTAGGGTCTCAACGGAGTAATTCGTAGGACGAAGAATTCCTTTGAGACACATTACTAAAACTCGAAATTTTCAATCTGGGCATTTTAAAGCAGTGCACCCAAATGTATTTAAACACTTTCTTCCCCTCTCAGACTTTCAGGTCGACAAAGCTCCTTTTTAGCAGATGATACTTCCAGTATCACTGCTTGTACAATACCTACTTTAACATATGTGAAGCTAATATGAAGCTAATGTGAAGCCCCCACCTATATATATTAAAGCACCCATTATATTAGAGCCCCCAGGGGATGGAGGGGGTTCGTGGTCCCAAAAAAGTGGTTCATGGGCCCCCACCTGCTGCATTAATTACCTGTAATTACCTGTAACTACCTGTAATTACCTGTAACTACCTGTAATTACCTGTAACTACCTGTAATTACCTGTAATTACCTATGCGACGAAATAAAGTTCAGACACTTTCTACGTCTATATATTAGAGCCCCCAGGGGAGGAAGGGGATCGTGGTCCCAAAAAAGTGGTTCATGGGCCCCCACCTGTTGCATGAATTACCTGTAATTACCTCTAATTACCTATAATTACCTGTAATTACCTGAAATTACCTATACGACGTAATTAAGTTCACACACTATTTACGTCTACATATTAGAGCCCCCTGAGGATAGAAGGGGTCCGTGGTCCCAAAAAAGGGGTTCATGGGCCTCCACCTGTTGGATTAATTACCTGTAATTACCTGTAATTACCTGTAATTATCTGTAATTATCTGTAATTATCTGTAATTA
>NW_026267162.1:1763668-1764253 GCF_000697945.3 Frankliniella occidentalis
AAAAAAGTGGTTCATGGGCCTCCACCTGTTGGATTAATTACCTGTAATTACCTGTAATTATCTGTAATTACCTATAATTACTTGTATTACCTATGCAACGTAATTAAGTTCAGACACTATTTACGTCCATATATTACAGCACTCAGGAGATGGAGGGGGTCCGTGGTCCCAGAAAAGTGGTTCATGGGCCCCCACCTGTTGCATTAATTACCTGTAATTACCTATAATACCTATAAATAATTACCTATATACCACCAACATGCGCATGACTTCCTTTACGAACCAACCCGACCACGGACACATTTCACTTATCCACAAAAACTACACGCAATTTTCAGATTTTCCAGTACATTAAAAACTCTTCCCTTTGTTACAATACACAATATCACTTTCAATTTTATTCTAAGCGATTATAAAATTAACAGAAAATTAACAAAATGCTATATCATCTGCTTCCACGTTAGCGTAAGCTTAGGTTTTTTCTTCTATTTTCTCCCCTATATTTCGATCATGCTTTGTCCGCCGCGCCCGCATCTACTCGTTTCGTTATTTCCAGTTTCGCCCATGACCCTTCCTCTCTTTTTT
>NW_026267162.1:1769217-1770178 GCF_000697945.3 Frankliniella occidentalis
CCCTTCTCTTCTCCCTCCTCCACGAAACAACGCCAGAATAAAGTTTTGTCGTTGTAGGCCGCTCGATATTAATGCGGATTGGTGGATGCTGGCGACGCGATACCCGGCCCGGCTCGCGTTACAGCGGCGCCATGTTTCCCTTTATTCTTTTATCTGCCATCTCACTCGCACGGCGGGGTCGCCCACTCCGTCATTTTCCATTATGAAGCATGTCGAGGCGAGCGTGCTGGGAGAAGGCGGGCTGCGCTCGGGGGAGGAGGCTCGGCGTCCAGGCCGCCTGCGAGCGTGGGCCGCCCCGCCCGACACGCGTGTCCCCGTGTGGCCTACCTCTCAGGCGCTTAGCCCCTGCGCCCGTAGGCCATCCGCCCGACACGCGTGTGTCCGTGTGGCCTATACTGTTAAAAAAACTGTTGTAAATTAACAACGAAAGTGTAGTTAAGTTTGTTAGCAACATATGTTGTATTTTAACAACACATGTTGTAAAAAAACAACATTGATAAAAATCTTGGAAACAAAGTTTCTGACCAAAAATAGTCACTTTTGTTATGGTCGTGGGAGAAACAGTTGTAATATTACGAGTGTGCTGTTTTTGAACAAAATGTGTTGCTAACAAAATTAACCACTCTTTTCTTGTATCTACAACATAGAAATACCAAGTAGTTTCTGTTGTGGGCCAATATAAGCCGAATAACATAAGTTTCGCGAGGGGTCAAATGAAAACAACATTTGTTTATTTACAGCTGTATCGTTTAAAAAGTGGTTGTTTTTTTTACAACTCTTTTTAACAGTGTACCTCACAGGCGCTTAGCCCCTGCGCCCGTAGGCCGCCCGCCCGACACGCGTGTCCCCGTGTGGCCTACCTCACAGGCGCTTAGCCCCTGCGCCCGTAGGCCGTCCGCCCGACACGCGTGTCCCCGTGTGGCCTACCTCACAGGCGCTTAGCCCCTGCGCCCGTAGGCCG
>NW_026267162.1:1770644-1771129 GCF_000697945.3 Frankliniella occidentalis
ATCCTGTGTACGATGGAATATCGGAGTTGACACCCCTCCGACAGGCCAGACGGTTCTGTTTTAATTGGGGTGTCGAGGGTGTGGGATTGGGGACCCCGGGGAACAGTTAAAATACCTGGGCATCACATGAGGTGCCAAAGCAAAGAGGCGGGGAAGAGCGGTGGGGGCAGAGCGCGCGCGGCGGTCCATGGGAGGGGGTTACCAACACTCATCACTCTGCCCGGCCCGGCCTTGGCCTTGGCCCGAGCGCTTGAGCAGGGGGAGGGACCTCCTCCCCCCTCCCCTCCCCTTCCCCGCGTCGCACAGCCGTAACCATCGTCATAGTAATAATCGTACCTGCCAACGTGTACTGCGCCCGTCCCGGCCCGTCCTCCTCCTCCAGCTACAGGCGGCGCCAACTTTTCTCTTTCGATCCGAGCAGGCGGCGAGGGGTTGGCGCCGCGCTGCGGGCCGCGCACGGGCCTCGGGGGTGGCGGGGGCGCGAG
>NW_026267162.1:1771179-1772403 GCF_000697945.3 Frankliniella occidentalis
GGGGGGGATTCTATAGGAGGATTGCGGGACGGGCGGGTTGTCTGCGGCCGGGGGCTGGCGGCTGGCGGCTGGCGGCCGGGGGGATATACGCTGTCGACTGGCACAGAAATACGATCCACACTCCGATAGTTGGGTGGGTTACTGTGTATATCCAACCCTGATTCGGTTTAGATGCTTCTGTCGGCTGCTATATCGCCTGTCGACATTTTGGCCTTCCCCCTGAGCTCACCCCCTATGGCCCGACTCCACCCCCTCGCCCCCTTCATCTACCCCCCTGCCCCTTTCCCGCTCCCCCCGCGCCGTGCCACGGCTCGACCAGCACCACACTCATTAGGGTCACCAGGGGTAAAAATAAAAACCAAAGGACAGTGGAAAAAAAACAGGGAAAATACACAGCCATCCACGGGCACTCGTACATCCTCTACTGGAGCCGGGGGTCGGGGTGGTACCGAGGGTAGTAACCGCTTTCCATTTTTATTTCTTTAGTTTGACCCAAGTCATGAGCGCAGCCGATAGATCCTGCGGTCTGCGGCCCGCGGCGCGACCCAGCGACCCGCTGCCGTGAGCAGGGCCGCGCCAGGATCTGATTGATCTGCTCTCTGTCCCTGAGCAGCCTGTGTGCGACCTGTGGGCTTCCCGCCCTGCGCTTGCCCAGGGCTTCCCCTGGACTGCCCTTCGGTCTTCCCCTTTGATCCGCCCGGAAATTTTCCTTCGGTCTTCCCCGCAATGGGCTTTATTCTTCTATTCTCTAGCTAGGCTTTATCTTTGATTTCTCTATGGCTTTTTCTATGGGTTTCCCGCTTCCCGTAGGTTCCCCTTGGATGTCCCTCTGGTTGCCACGAGTTACCCATGGGCTTCAAGGCTCTCCCTAGGCTGTAGGCTCCCCCTGGACTGGGCTACACATGGGCTGGGTAGGGGATGGTGTTGGTCACGTCATGTTTTGCAGGAACAGTGTTGTTTGTCGAACTATGGTTGCTGCGGTGGTGTGGTGGTCGTGGTGGTGGTCGCGGTGGTGAAGCCTGCTGTGCTCTGAATGTCGGGTCGGCCCATGGTTGCCTGAGTGTCTAATGACAGGACGCCGCTGCACTGTTCCAGGCTAACGCATCCCAACATCGTGCAGCTCCTGGAGACCTTCGAGGACAAGCACAAGGTGTACCTCGTCATGGAGTTGTGAGTACCCACGCGACAAGCGATGTCACAAACGATTTTTAGACGCATTTTTCT
>NW_026267162.1:1772453-1773097 GCF_000697945.3 Frankliniella occidentalis
ATTTTATTTCGGCTGCAGGAGGGCTGCTAGTCGGCGGGCTTTGAAGGTGAGTGAGGAGAGATGGAGATTGTGTGAAGTATACAAGGGTGAGGGGGTCAGGGTGGGGTAGAGTCGCCTCAATCCCCGTCTAATTAATGCACGTCGAGTTATTGTGCAGTCACCCAAAGATGATCTCGAAACTCACGCCCCTCGCCGCCGCCGCCCGCCGCTCGCCACGAACAGTGTCGGCTTGACCCGATTCCCCGGACGCGATACGTTTCGTTCGCCTTAAGGGGGGTGGGTGGGTATGTTAGTGTTTTCGTGACTTTTCCTCCCCTCGCCCACCTACCACCACCTCTTTTCCAGACCCCCCCCCCTCCCCCGCGCAAAGTCGCCCCTCCTCGCGCCGGCCCCCTTTGGGTATGAATAATGGAAATGCGTTTAATGTGTTGAGTGGCTGCTATGTGGTTTGTCTTTTGGGACCCTGGGCGGCGCGGCAGGGCGGCCTGCGGACCCCCACCGGGACTCAAAGGCCCTCGACTCTCAGCCCCTCCAGGACTATGGCCGACCCGACGGACCCGACCCGCACTGGCCTCTTGGAATTAGCATGCATTGTCCGATGGCCGTCGCGCTCCTTCCGCTCGGTCCAGCGGCCCTTCCGCTCG
>NW_026267162.1:1773147-1773603 GCF_000697945.3 Frankliniella occidentalis
CGACGTGGTTGATGACCACCATCATGTTCAACCACCAGTGCTGTGATCATGATCATGATCATCATTGTCATCATGGTCACGGTCATGATCATCATTGTCATCATGATCATGATCACGTTTCTAATGCCTTGCTCTCTGTCTTTCTGCTGCTTGCAGTAGTGTCGCCCGTGCCGCCATCAGACCTCCTTCTAACTTTTTTTTCTGGCGTGATTCTATAGGTTCAGCGAATCTGCTAAGCGGCGCGCCGACCCGGAAGGTTCCGAGAACGGACCTCGGTGAGTGAGAGAGGCCCTCGAGGGGGAGCATGCTAGCGCCCCCCGCCGGGCCCCGGGCCGCCCGAGCGAGCCGCTGGGCCTCCGCGCGGGGGGCCCGTACCCCTGTACCTATGACCACATAGCCCTAGTGGGACCTGTTATCGCTTTGACCTTGGGATCTCACCTCTCACCCCCCGCCCCC
>NW_026267162.1:1784833-1785860 GCF_000697945.3 Frankliniella occidentalis
ACCTTCGAGGACAAGCACAAGGTGTACCTCGTCATGGAGTTGTGAGTACCCACGCGACAAGCGATGTCACAAACGATTTTTAGACGCATTTTTCTTCCCCAAAAAAGAGCTATAAAAACTTTTGATTATTTTAATACTCTATAACACGAAGTATACAGTATTTACTCACTGACTGCCTCCATTGTGTGCGTCATCTAGAATAGCCGTTTACTTAGCGATACTTAAGTACACACTAACTTCTGCATACCTACGACGATATCCTGTAAAATAAGGGGTAATTGTACACATTTGGTTTTCGAGAGTTAGTGTGGATACAGAGTTCACGGGCGTGATTTTTCACGCTTCGTAAGCTTCACACGGCCAATCAGGAACCGACTTTCATCACGCCTGGCGTGAAAATCACGCCTAGCGTGAAAATCACGCCTAGCGTGAAAATCACGCCTAGCGTGAAAATCACGCCTAGCGTGAAAATCACGCTCATGTTTAGTGAACTCTGTATCCACCTTTAGACCAGAGACTTGGTGTGATAGTGGCCAGGATTATTGTTATTCATTTATTTATCTTTTTTTTTGGGGGGGGGGGTGTTTCTACGATTCAAGGTTTTTGTTGTTATTGTTTCCTCTTTTTCCCGTTTCTATCATTACTGCTAGGGGGTACTGCAGATGCAGGCGCTTCAGTCCTTGCGGGCAGGGGGTGGTCTCAACCCAACCCGAATGATGTGATGTAGTGTGGCGGGCTAGGTCCTGGTATCGATCGAGAGGTCGTCAACTTCCATTGGCTGTTTATGAAGGAGTGTTACATTATTATTGGTATTATAAGTAATATTGACGTAATAGTACTGTAATTTTACCGTAATATCGCCAATATGAGTGATACTTAAAACTGATGTAATATCATAGTAATGTGGGTAATATTACTGTAATGTTGCAGTAATCCTGTGTACGATGGAATATCGGAGTTGACACCCCTCCGACAGGCCAGACGGTTCTGTTTTAATTGGGGTGTCGAGGGTGTGGGATTGGGGACC
>NW_026267162.1:1785910-1787800 GCF_000697945.3 Frankliniella occidentalis
CCAGCCTTGCTAATCTAATTTAAATCCCGGCAGTCGTAGACACCTAACATCTCCTAGCATGGGCTTGAATTAACGAGCTTACTTCCAAACAGGTGCCGTGTGATATGTGGTAGGGTAGCTTGTAAATGTGTGTTTCGCCACGATGGAGTTTGGAGAGGAGGAAAGACACACAAACACGTTCCCAGCCAGCCGACACGTGCTCTCACAAAACATACACACACTTTCTCGCACCAACACTTTGCCCACCTTTCCCTGATATTGATGTGCGCTCACGCGCGAAGTTGTGTTATCACACGACCTCTGCAGGGTCTGATCCTCCTACAGGGGCTGCCCGAGGAGAGAGAGAGAGAGTCAAATCCTCTTAGTGGCGGGATTTTTTTTCAATTTCTCTCTCGCCCCCTCCCCTTCTCCCGCTTGGCAGCCAGTCTGGCTGCCCCCGTGACCTGCCCGGTGAACAATGTAGCTTGGCGTGTGAGGGGTGGGTGGGGGGCACCTGGGTGTCACTCCCCTCGAGCGCACCTCACCTCACCCCCCACGCGCCCCGGGGCCTCCACGCGCTGCCGAGCACTCGCCGACCAGATAATAGAAATGAATGTTCCACTCAATAATAAAGCATTTATCTGTTTACCACACTTCTTTTTTTTTCTATTCGCACGTTGTTTTTTTTCGCCACTTGTGTTGTTTCACAAAATTCATTTACCACACATACCACTTTTTTATTGCTTTTTTTTGTGGGGTTAGAAAAGAGCGATCATTGAGCCGAGAATTAGGTGAACTGGGTTGCTTTGACTTGACGTGCGCTTTGCTCTGACACTATCACTGTGAACTTTTGGCACCATTGGTATATTCTGCTTATTTTCTAACGAACATGCCGAATTTCTTCCTCTTTCTTTCCACAGGGTTAGGCCTCAGGCTTAAATACCCGTTGTTCTTTTTGTCGCGGATGGAAGGAATTTAATTCACAAGTGGAATGTAACGTGTCAAGTTTTTTTTTTTAAGTCACTCAAATTTACAAAATAATAATGCAAAAATATAGAGTTTAAAGGATCTTTCACATGAAAGAATCTCAGTGTTTTTTAAATTTTGTTTCATCTTTCCAGAATCTGAGAAGGGATTTGCTGTTTTGGCAGTAAAACGTCCAGTTGGGGTACAAATTTATCCGCGCGGGGTCTTTGCTGCTGCCGTTGAGCGCGGCTGGCTGGCTGGATGTTGGATGCGACAACACAAAGTCAAAACTATCGTCGTGTCATGCTCATGGCGGCCCAGCTGGGGCGTGGCCGGCGCGGCTCTGCCCGAGGAGGCCCTGACCGTGAGCGTGCGCTGCGCGTGCGCGCGTGTGTCTGTGTGTGACCCGGGGCCTAACGCCACTCGGTGTTTTTGCTCTGCCCTGTAATCAGACCCGTCAGACAGAGCGGCTCGGAGCGGCCGCAGCGCGCAGCCCGGCGCAGCCAGCTGTACGTACACTGCCGGCAACCCAAATGTGGTGGTGCCGACGCTGATGGAAGTAGTTGGGAGTGTGCAACTTTGGGAACAGGTGGGAACGTAGTGCCGCCGTCGTCGGGGACCCATACGCTCGTTACACATCTAGGAGCGCATAGAATTTATTTGTTTTTAACAATTGATTGTAATTGCAACAATAGCAACAATAAGACCTGCTACTCCCTGTTCAGAAGTTGCAAAAATTTGTATTTTGAGAAGAAAGAGGGGGAAGGTGGAGGTAGAAGACCTCTGTTTGACGTATAAGTCGGGTGAAGGTCCGAGGTGGTACGCAGCAAAACCCAGAGCGCTACTCTTACGATATGCCGGGGGCCATGGAAATCCTCCAGCAGCAGGAACGGCTGTTGATGAGTGGTCGGCCGAACAGTCAGTAGCGTATCAGTGTTAAAGACC
>NW_026267162.1:1788182-1789947 GCF_000697945.3 Frankliniella occidentalis
CGATGGAAGAGTTGGGTGTCCCCTACCCACTCCACTCCGCGGAGGGTCCGGGCCGCCCGAGGGGCTGCCGCACACGCTCTCGTTCCAATTGCCTCAAGAAAGAGGGGGAAGGTGGAGGTAGAAGACCTCTGTTTGACGTATAAGTCGGGTGAAGGTCCGAGGTGGTACGCACCAAAAGCCAGAGCGCTACTCTTACGATATGCCGGGGGCCATGGAAATCCTCCAGCAGCAGGAATGGCTGTTGATGAGTGGTCGGCCGAACAGTCAGTAGCGTATCAGTGTTAAAGACCTCCCCCCCCCCTTTCTCTCTCTCTCTCTCACACACACACACACACACACACGCACATATTCTCTCCCCCCTCTCTCCCTCTCCCCCCCCCCCACACACGGGGTGCCATATGCCCCCCTCCCGGGCTGGCCACGCAGTGCGTTAGAGATCGTCCAGAAAGTACGTTCGTTTTTCACGAATTCATTCGGCAAATTATGAGTGCTCGGCGCCTGCGAGACTCCGGGTAGGCCATCCTGCAGTACGCGCATGCACTGCAGGCAAGATGTTGCCTACCTACAAGGCGTCAAGAGAACTCGTAGAGGATGAACTTGGCAGATTCGTGACGGTGAAAAACGGGCGTACTTTCTGGATGACCCCTCACGGCGTTATGGAACGCATCTCTTATTACTCAAACGGCTGAAATAACTCGAACGTGTGAGCGTTCAACTATTGAACATAATCACAAAAGGCGGTACATTACAATTTTCTTCCCAAAAAGGTAATGTGTCAAGAGCATAGCAGATAGCATAGCAAAGAGCATAGCAGATAGTTCGTCAAAAATTGCGATTAATGGGTAAATTGTCCTGGACATTGCGGGTAGTTTACAGAATTCAACAAAATAATTGCTAGGTGGGAGTCGAGCCGACGTGCTAGCTGCTAGCAATGAAGCGAGTAACTTTTCGCCTCGAACTGTGTCGCTCACTCGGGGGTTGCGGGCCCAGCAGGGTGCGCCACGAGGCTCCCAGGCCCCCCGTCACTTGTCTCGACGCGTAATTCCGTCTATTTGTTGGTTACACACGCGCGAACTAGGTCCCCTTGTTTACTCGATCTTCTTTTCTCCCTCTATCAATCTCTCTGTCGTTGGGTGGCGGGGCGCAGGACGACCCATGAAGGCCACCTAATCTAATTTAAATCCCGGCAGTCGTAGACACCTAACATCTCCTAGCATGGGCTTGAATTAACGAGCTTACTTCCGCCCCCACTTCTTACCCGCCGCCCCCCGGTCGACCGGCGGGTCGAATGCTGATTATTACCCGGCCACGGGACGACGAGTCGCTGGTCGTGGAAAATATCGCGCGCCGGAGGCATTTAAACTCACCTGGTTTGTGGTGGGGCGGGGGTGCCCAGCCAGAGGACGTTTGGAGGGGGTGGGGGGCTTACCGCACTCCGCTCTACTGTGTCGCGGTGTCGCGTCAACACACGGGGAATGAAGATTAAAACGGAACATTTTCGATACAGGAAATGATTGGCCTGCGAACTAAAAATGTTATCTTTACCGCCGCCAACGCCAACCGACACGTTAGTTGGTGCGCCCAACTTTTAGTTTCGACAACCCATCGTGTTTTCCCCTCTGTCTGGCCGGGAGAGGGGCTCCGGGCCACCAAACGCCGCACTGCCGCGGGGGATCCAAGTTAAAGTCAGCCGGGACTTTGGGTCGCCTCTCCCTTTTCATTACTCTGGCTGCCGGGCGACCGCTGCTTGACCGCGGGGGCGGGG
>NW_026267162.1:1789997-1792179 GCF_000697945.3 Frankliniella occidentalis
AACTAGGTCCCCTTGTTTACTCGATCTTCTTTTCTCCCTCTATCAATCTCTCTGTCGTTGGGTGGCGGGGCGCAGGACGACCCATGAAGGCCACCGCCCCAGGATGCCCCCCATGCCACCCCCACAAGCTACGCCTCGGCCTTCCTCGCCTGGTGACTGCCGCTGGTGTAGTCCAGCGAGTCGGTACCGTCGCCGGATGGAGGCTGAGAAGAGGGTACTCTCGCAGTAATGGCGTCACTGAAATCCGTTTTGCGACACTTTTACTGATTTTTTTGCGATAACTGGTGTTTTGCTATTCTCATGCTGAAGGTCATGGTAACATTTATCGCCTACTGAATTTCAACAATAGGAAGAAATTCCATGCAAAATAATGCAGTATATCTTTTTATGGCAAAAATTGTAAAAAAAAGTTTCATATAAAAATTTCTAATGAAAAGTTATCTCATATTTTTCTTCCTATACTTTTATTGGAATTCAATTTGCGGTAAAAAGTAATCATACCCTTTTGCATGGGAGTGGAAATCGTAAAACATAGTTATCACAAATTTCGCTAAATCAGCCTCTGTCTCGACCGATAAACTGCACACAACTCTCAGCTTTCGGCTCGCATTGTACACCACCTCAAAGCCAACAATCCAAATTTCGAAACCAATATAATTTTGCCAATTAATGTTAAAACCTACAACATACTACAGGCTGCCCCACGGACTGGAAACGTTTTGTGCGGCTATATTGCCTACTGTATACCACATGCAGTCGTGCGAGTCGGTTGCCTACCGTCTCGGACCATGGCGCCTTCAGATATAGGCATTCAGTATTCAGTGCAACTGAAGGCTGTTTCGGGTCCCGTGTGCGGGCCACCCTGCTGTACTCCATTTGCTCGTAAAATTCAAATTATCCCGCCCCTCCCCTCAGTCCAGGACATGTATTTTCATTTTTATCTGAAAAACGTGACCACTTTCACATGTGGTCCGCCTCGCTTGGCTCGCCTCACTGCGCCAACGCCTCGGCTCGCTGCCGCCCGGGGGGCTCTTGCCGCGCCCCGCTGCCCCGATGCGCCGCGTGCAAAGGTGTCCTGTGTGCGGCATAAATAGGCTGTAAAGAATAGTGATGAGGACGCACTTGGCGACGAACCTGAAGGACGAACCGCAAGTGGACTCGCCCATGACGAGAAAAGTCGAGAGCGATAAATCTGAAGTCCGACCCAACCCCCTTTGTTCTCGAAAGCCAAGAGAGTTATTTTTCTTTGTCCCTTGCGGATAGACTTTTCATGCCGGCCCACTCTTTGCCACCTCGCCAGAACACCCGTCTTCCAATCATACCGTGTATGTGTGCTCACTGCAAGTGTGAATCGATTTTTATTCGTGTAAAACCAAAGTGTGCGAATATTCGTTCATGCTTCTTTATTATGCTTCACACAATAAGGAAATGCATAGCGATGGAAGAGTTGGGTGTCCCCTACCCACTCCACTCCGCGGAGGGTCCGGGCCGCCCGAGGGGCTGCCGCACACGCTCTCGTTCCAATTGCCTCTCGCGCCGGCGCGACGCGGTGCCACGCCACGCCACGCCGCAGACCAGCAGAGCAGCACCCCAGCGGGGTGTTGGGACGACAAGTGGCAACACATGAGCTGCTGGCTGCGGGCGCCGCCGGGGCGGGCCGGGCCGGGCCAGCCACTCCGGCCAGGACAGGGCCCCGCAGGGGCACACGCGCGCAACACACTCACACTCTCACACACTCACACACACTCACTCACCTAGACTCACACATACTCACACACTCTCACACACTCTCACACACACACACACACACACGCTCACACACACTCACATACACTCACATTCACACTCGACTCGCTCAAATGTACGAAAACGTACTTTACTTTTATTTGGGCTCACTTTCGCGCTCAATTAACTCTTTTGCCCTCCTCCGTGTTTGGTAGTACTCGAGTCCCTCACGTGAGCGTCCATGTACACACGGGTCACACGTTCAAGTTGGAAGTGGGCTGCTCTAGTTGTTAACGTGTACAATTTTGTACATGAAATGTATTTGCACACCAAAAGTAAAAGTTCCTGTTGAAGTAACGCGCGCGCGCGCTCATACGAGACGAGAGCGTCGGTCTGCGTCAAACGCAAAGTTTATAGCGTGTGAAGGGGGATGGTATCCCGCATAAAATGGGATAGC